>NC_058410.1:74959925-75279379 GCF_002201575.2 Neomonachus schauinslandi | reverse complement strand
AAGAAAGAAAGAAAGAAAGAAAGAAAGAAAGAAAGAAAGAAAAGAAAACAGAACCCACTAGTAAAATTCTAGGAGTTACCTGAGTAAATTCCATCTAAGGTTACTTTCAGCTTATGTTTGAATAATAGCTGCCTCCTTCCCCTTCCGAAAGGCTTCTCAGACTACCTTCTATCCCTTTCCCTCTTGGACTCTTAGGTTTCCCCGAAGAAACAGGCTTTGCTTTTTGAAAACCTATAGTGAGGGGCACCTGGGTGGCTTAGTCAGTTGAGCGTCTGCCTTCGGCTCAGGTCATGATCTCGGGGTCCTGGGATTGGGGCCCCGCATTGAGCCCCCGTTGGAGCCCCGCATCAGGCTCCCTGCTCAGCAGGGACTCTGCTTCTCCCTCTCCCTTTGCCCCTCCCCACCACTCTTGCTCTCTCTCTCTCTCTCAAATAAATAAATAAAATCTTAAAAAAAACAAAAGCTATAGTGAACATGTCTCCTTTTACTTTCAAGCTGAGATGAGAAAAAATTGAAAAGCGTATGATTACTTCCCTTCTCCCACCACATCCCCTTCCCCGAGTATATCAGCAATTCCTACCTCTAATTCTGCAGTTAGAAGCATGCAGCCAAAGGTCATCATTATCTTATTTCCATTTTGAAACCTAGAATTGTTTCCTAACAAGAGAATGTGACTGAGAATTTTATACTAGATATTTGGCCAGAAAGAGCTCAGAAAGTAAATTGTCTCTTTTCCAGGAACACTGACAATCCTGAAAGGGTTAAGTAATTTCCCACAGGATCACACTTGACTCAAGATTCTGCTTGATTCTCCATAGGGTTAAAATAAGATTGAATTAATCTTGAAGGAGTCACAGTAAGAAAGTTTCGAAGTGACTATTAGCTCAGCTGAGGGAGAAACTCTATTTTGTTAAAAGCATATAAACATGATACCCAATGTTGCCATCACTTCCCGAAAGTGCTAGCCAAATGTTAAGTTGCAAGCACTGGTAGAAAAATTGGGGGAGAGTAATACAATTTTCTTAAAGGATTTGCTTCCTTTTTAGGCAAATTATTAATGACCATGGGAAAATAAGTGATTGGAGGAGAGAAGCTTGCTGTGTACCAGCTGCTGCTGGAGTCAACTAATTTCAACATTCTACTTGATATCTCACTAGATACACACGCATGAACAAGAGGGGCTTCAACACTTTACAATGAGACTTTTAAATTATCTTCTAAGATGCAGTTGTAAGTGAAAGTTATCGAACGCATAAATGAAATTGAGAAACAAATTTCCAGCTGGGTTTCATACAACCAATTTCAACATCCTCTTGGATGTCTCATGGACACTGAATCTAGTTCTCCTCTGTGAAAGGACTGGGCTGTCCTCAGAAAGGAAGAGTAATTGCTACCGTCAATTTAATAACCTGTCTCTCCCACTAGACTGTGAATGCCTCCTGGGCAGGCACCAGCTGTTTTACTTTTATATCCACAGGACCTAGCATAAAGTCTACCATCTGGTCGGTAAGTGCTCACTACATATTAGTTGAATGGATTATGAGAAGGAGGCAATCACTATCACGTCATGTTTGATGGTGGTGCCTAGTGACTCCTTGGGCCCTGAATCTTTCATCATTAATCTCTTCTTTGGATTAAAACATTAATGGCATTCTTCTGATAGACACCAAAGTAGAACAAATGCAGAAACCTCCCCTGTTCTTGAATAGAATGATCAACATTATAAAGACATTAGCTCTTCCCAAGTTAACTGATAAATTTACAACAATCCCAATAAAACACCAACAAGCTTTTTTATGAGGTTAGGCAAGATGATACTAAAGTTCATATGAAAACAAACATGTAATCAAGAAAGCACTGAAAAAGGAAACTGTAAGGGGAACCTAGGTCTACCTAAAGCACACCCTATGGTAAGGTTTCTGTGATTTAAACATTGTGGTGGGAGCACATGATAGACAAGTAGACCAGATAAAAAGAATAGAAATGGATCCAAAGACATAGGAAAGTTTAGTGTATGATAAAGGTGCATCTTGAATGAGTGGGGCAAAGATGGAGTTTTTATTTTATTTTATTTTTTAAAGATTGGTTTTTTAATAAATGGTAGTCACTTGGCAAAAGATAAAATTAGATCCATACCTCACTCCACATACCAGAGTAAACTCCAAGTAGATCAGGAATCTTAACATAATATATGAAACCATGTAAATATTAGGAAAAAAACATGAGTGAATTCCACTTTTCGCACAGTATTTTATTTAACTAGATTTAATGACATCGTTCTGCTATTTACAGATTAGGACATGTTTACATACTGGAAAGTAGAGACAGAGGGGAAGTAACTGCCCAATATAACCTCAAATCTGTCTAATGTCAGAGCTCCCAAATACAGTCTTCCAGTCGTATTCTTCAAGCCCACCAACAGAATTCCCTGATTTCCTGTATTATTGCTTCATTTCCCTATACTCTGCTGTCTGATGACCGGCACATAACAAGAGTAACTGTGGATGCTCAGCATCCATCAGGAAAAGGGCAGGACACAGTTATTCATTCTTATCTGAATGGGACCTTAGGTTACCTCTCTTTGTGATCTTATTTGTCACCTTATATTTTCCAGAACTCAGTTCATTTAATGTATTCTTTAAAGGAAAAGACAGAACATAATGGGAAAATGTATTTCTAAGATTCTACCAAAAGATTTCAGAAACTGGAAAAGATTATGTCTTTTGGCTTATTTTTAAAGTTTAACCAGGCTCCCAACTTATAATTGCTTTAGCCATAATCTGAAGAGTCCCTTAAAATGCTGGAGTCTCAAGAAGTAAAAGTTCTTCCATCACTTGGGGCCAAGGACGAATACAAGAAACTCAGTTTCTTTGCTCATTTCATCCTCTTGGGTGATTCCCTTCAACTCTTCATGCTCCCTCTCCTTTGTCACTTTCCGGAATACCATGAGATCTGCCAAAGAATAGTCAAGTGACTGTAAAGAGAGTTATTTCCTTGATTCCCGGGTTATGAGGAGAAATGCAAAGTTGAAAATTGTTGAAGCTCAAGAAAAATACATAAATAAGCAGCCAAGTGCTGACAACAGAAAAACAAAGTGCTATGGTTGGAAGAACTCCTGCACACCTTGTTCAGGAGAAGTCCCCTCTCCTCCCAAATTATTCTTTGACAACAAATAAGCAAACTCATTCCTAAACTGTGGTGAGCCCTCTACTGCAGCTTGCACCCACAGCTGTGTAGCAGCCTCTCTGCTCAACCACTCTGCTCTGTGTTCTCCAGGGGACTATCCAGCTTTTCCACAAAACCAGCAGCAGCTCTAGAAGCTGGAGAGCTCCACCAGAAATGGCAACAGGGAACCTCAAGTGCTACCAAGAAGTATTCTTCCATGACCAAGTTCCATGGAAAAATACTTAAGATTCACTATACGGCTTCCATATTTTACAGACCCTTCAGATCTAAAATCCTAAGATATGGGAAAACATGGGACTTTGTTACAAATTCTGTATAACTACTTATAGATGATGTTCTGCCAAACATACCTGTTGGTATGACATAAATCTGGACCTGGAAAAATATTTTTTATTCAAGAGCCTGTCATTGCTGTGGGCTTAATTGTGGGGAGTTATGCAGAAACTTCAGGTTCGTGCAATTTACTTTGACTCACATTTTCTGAAATAGAACTTGTCAACTCACTCATTTTTCAAAGGTGTGATTTCCTCTTGAATTTTAAGTTTCAAGATTATATCATCATAAAATTATCTGTGTTATTTATTTAATGCCCTACCATAGCACAAAATAGATCTCAGGTCATTTATGGACTGAGAAGTAGCACAATGAGATGCTTTTCTAAAGATAGAGTAATCAGAGCAAAGTGAAAAGAAGAAAAAGAAAAGCCCAGGAGAGTTAGTCCACAGAAATGCATGCCTCAAGTTTCTGCATAGGGATAAGGGAAAGCACATAGCAAATTCTGGATTCCCCTGTTGCCCAACCTGGAAGGGGAATATAGTGAACTATGGAATTCATGCTGTCCATAACACGGGGTGATATGTAAAATACTTAACAACTGAAATAGGTCAGGCCCTAATTGACCTGATGCTAACCTTAAAAATGTGATATGATTATATGGTGATGATGTTAACTAGACTTACTGTGGTAATCATTCCACACTGTAAAATATCCAGTCATTCATTATGCTATTTGCCTAAAACTAATATGTTATATGTCAATTATACCTCAATTAAAAAAATAAAATAATAAAAAAAAGGTAGTACAGCATCTCAGTATGTAGTATTTGGCAATAAGAAATGCCATCCCCTTGACTTTGCCATCTTTAGATTAAAATGATCTGAGTACCTATACAGCAAAAGATTCCTTTGTAAATCCAGCTCATTGCTTAAAAGAAAAGTATAACTTATTTTTTCTTTGTTTCTCATGCTTTAAAACAGATACTTGGTCAAGACTTCAAATTAAAATTTAAATTTTTTACTTCTTTCTGGTGATGTTTTTAAGTTAAAAGTAGGAGAAAATCTTCCAAATATGTCTCCTGGTATTATTTCCTCTTCTAGATCTCATATATAAATACTCTTACTTCTGGAAAGTTTATTTTATGGCAAGATTTTCCTCAAACTGAATCCCAGCGAGGACATCTTTGGCCTACAAGCAATAGAATGCTACAAAATTGGGGAAGGTGAGTTCCATGAATAAACACTTGATTAAGTATTAAATGAATGTGTTGTCCTTGATCCACAGGAAAATGGCTTCCATAACAGCTCCTCAAAGAGAAACCAGCAAAGAAGAAAGGGCTGCGCAGAAGTGGAAATTCTGCAAAGTAACATGAGGCAAAATGATTTCTCACATAATTTCATTCTTGGGAAAGGGCAGGAAAAAAAGCGTTAGGGATAAAGCGTGAGTCTTACCCTAATCTCCTCTTGGCTTTTCATGTAAACCTTTTTTTTTTTCTTTAAGATTTTATTTACTTATTTGACACAGAGAAAGAGAGAGCACAAGTAGGCAGAGCAGCAGGCAGAGGGAGAGGGAGAAGCAGGTTCCCCACTGAGCAGGGAGCCCGATGTGGGGCTCGATCCCAGAACTCTGGGATCATGACCTGAGCCAAAGGCAGTCATTTAACCAACTGAGCCACCCAGGCGCCTCTCATGTAATCCTTTTCTAAGGGAACCTGATTCCAATTATGTGGAGAGGTTTGAGAAATTTGCTTTCCCTAAGTGCCTCAGACCCCAACCAAAAGAGGAGACTTTCCAGATTTCTCTTTCTTTTTTTTTTTTTAAGATTTTATTTTTAAGTAATCTCTATGCCCAAGGTGGGGCTAGAACCCACAACCCCACCCAGATCAAGAGTTGCATGCTCCACCCACTAAGCCAGCCAGGCCCCCCTTCCCAGATTTTTCTTTCTTTCTTTTTTTTTAAGATTTTATTTATTTGAGAGAGAGAGTGAGAGAGAGAGGGCACAAGTGGGGTGAGGGGCAGAGGGAGAAGCAGACTCTCCACCCAGCAGGGAGCCCAACCCCTAGACTCCAGGACCATGAGCCCAGCCAAAGGCAGACACCCAACCAACTGAGCCAGCCAGGCACCCCACTTCCCAGATTTTTCTAAGAATCCCAGGAGCACAAGAGCCATTTCCAGATTCTACAGTCTGTGCTTATAAACAGTTCTTCCATCACAGGTAACTATAAAGTATGAGTGACACTAAGGACTTAGACCAACTTATGCGAGTGGACTTAAGTGATCTTTGTTTATCATGTAATTTTAATCAGATTCTGGGCTTTAATAGGCAATCTTTTTGTTACCTTATGTCCTGGGGGCAACTAATAGACCTTTACACAAAGGAAGGAACAAAGGAGAAGACCAGAGAAGGATGTGGGACACTCAAAGGAAGAGAAAAGAACAGGAAGGAGAACAAAAGAAGATGAGAAAGAAAAGAGGTATTTCCAATCAGACATTTCCTGTGGTGTGAAGGTAATTCATGATACCAAGAATATTCCAGAAGAAATTTTCTATAAAAATGGGATTGGCCATGTCTAAGATAAGAATAAATTTCCTCTAGATCTCACCCACACCTCAGTCATAGGGCTTCCATATTTTACAGACCCTTCAGACCTAAAATCCTAAGAAATGGGAAAACATGGGACTCCTCTGCAAATGGGTTCATGGCTAGCGTCGGGGTCCCCACCACCCGTGATCACGCACCAAAGCCCGCAAGGGGTCGCCGCCGAGGGTTCCACCAGCCTACAAGCACCAGCATGGCAGCCATCCCCTCCCGCAGCTGGCTTGTGGCCACGGCTGTTACTGGCACCACCTGGGCTCCACTTCCATTAAGAGCCCCTGCGGAAGTGCAGAGAACCCTGGGGAAGCCATCCCTCACCACCCCCGTCTCCCCAGGGCCCACCCAGGTCACTGCTGGGCGAACTTCATTTGGGGCAGGTCCACTCTCCCATTCACGGCTACAGTGTTGGAGTCCCCAGGACGCTCCGAATCTCCGCAGGCCTCCAGAGGCACGATCACCTGCAACATGGCTCTGGAAACCACGAGGAAGCAGCCTGGAGGCCAGCCTGGCAAAGCCCACGCCGGCTCCGGTCCTGAGTGGCCACCACCGGGCTTCAGGAGGTGCTAGGCTCAGGAGAGCCCGTCACCTTTCCTCCCCTTCCCTCCCCACAGACTAGGCAAGCCACTCCAAGCAGAAGCAGTTGGGTTCTTTTACAGCAAAATAGCAAAATAGCAAAAAGGAAGTTGAGAGAACCCCACTCTTTACTAGCCACGCCACACGCAAGCCTTCCTGACACTCTGTAACCCTGTGTCTTGCACCAAGTGGAAAATAAACTACAAGCAGCCAGTAAAAAAAAAAAAAAAGGAAAGAAAAGAATAAATCCCCTCTGAAGAAGAATATATTAACTTGGGTCCCTTGACCCTTAAAGGGCTCCTTGTATAGGTTGTGGGGAGTCCATGAGTACCCAGAAATTGTATGCAAATTTGGCACATGCATAGGTAAGTATGTGGTGGTCTATCAATATCTCAAAGAGTTCTTTTGCCAAAAAGAAGTTAGAACCAGTGCACAAAAAAAGGAATTTCTTTGTAATTTAGTTTGAGTCACCACCTGAAGTTTTTAGTTCTTGGTTCACTTCAGTGTGGAAGGATTCATTACCCTATTCCAGAGAAAGTTAACCTATGAATCTCAGATCTGGAAAAAAATGGAAATGTTATGTGGCCTATTTCTCTGCCTTCAGAAAGGACTACAGTCTATAAAAAGTGAAAATACATCATTTTTCAAACTCTGCAGAGCAGATTTCAATCCTTTTTTGGTAGCCATTCATGGTCACATTTCTCACCATAAGGAAGTTCTTCTTTCTGTCAAGCCTAATTCCCTTATGTGGCAAAATAATTTGGTCTCTTATGTTTAACAATCCAGTAGTTTTGGATACTATTATTAAATTCATGTTCAGCTTTCTCTCCCTCAGTACTTTTGGTCTTTTCATATCATTCTCACATTCATTAATCATCTTCATGGCTTTCCTCTGAACCCTTTCCAATTCTTCATACTTGTCTATAAATTCAGAAGTGAGTGCACTGAAGAGAGATTCATAAAACCCTTGGTTGATTGGCAAACTTCCCTATGGTC
Organism: Neomonachus schauinslandi; assembly: GCF_002201575.2. Classification (NCBI taxonomy): domain Eukaryota; kingdom Metazoa; phylum Chordata; class Mammalia; order Carnivora; family Phocidae; genus Neomonachus; species Neomonachus schauinslandi. The sequence continues at coordinate 75,271,753 of NC_058410.1, read as the reverse complement.
ACTGTAGTTGGTATGTTATAATAAATTGCCAGAAAATAATAATTATAAGATTGTCCTCTGAAGGTGAAATTATAAAATCAATGCAAACTGGCCCACACAGTTTTACTGGGGGTAAAATCCAGAATCAACAGTGTGATCATTTAATTAAAGATTACACCTTAAAGGAAAGATGGTGTCACTTAAGAGAGGTGTTGGTCAGCCATGAAAGCTTGAAAAAGAAGAATCCCAGAGTCAGGTCTTGGCAGTGACCACCCAAACAGTATCCAGGCAGGAGGGTGTTGGCCAGATTATTCTGATAACCTGGTTGTGCTTGTCTCTTCCTGTTGAAGAGATAGCTGCAGTAGGTCTGAGTCCTGTGGTCATTATAGATTTCATCACTTACCACAGAACCCACTGATGTGACCATGTCACTCGTGTATAAGAAGGAGATCAGCATGACAAGGTGACCAGAAGAACCCACTCAACTCTCCCTATATTCCTGGAAGCCCTAATTTCTATATTAAACCTCTTTGTTCTCAACATACTTGCTAAATCTAACTCAGATACCAGATATGATGTGTCCACATTTTTCCAGTTTTTTTGAAAAAATTGTATGCAACAAATTCATTTTTATTACCTTTGCTTTATTCCACAATACAAAATGAAAACTTCTACCTGGATGCTTAAATCCTGAAGGGAAGGTAAATATGAAGTCTATTGGTTGCTATGCCAATGTTTATTTGAATAAAGGAAATATTTTTTTCTTTATTGTACTTTAGCATTTTCTTCCTAGCAATGGAAAGTGTAGATAATTAACAAGTATATTATTAGCTTCTAACTGGTATCCAACTCAAAAATCCTCACTGATGGCACCCCCTTAGCAAATTGTCCTTAACTCATTAGCTCTGAGAATGAAAAGGAATACACTGCTAACAGACATCATATCCATTTGAAGAAAGTCTCTCTGAATGAAATGCTATATGTCATATGGGAAACCTAAAAGGATTCACCAAAATGTCTTAAGAGGATAGATCATTAAGAATTTCATGAGACATGAAAGAAGGTTCAAAACATAGGCCAGCAGTACTCTTCTTCCCTGTCATGGGAGTCAGTTAACAAGCACAGGATGGACAAAATTGATAGCACTTCTTTTCCCAGGGTCTCATGGGCTTCATTTGCAATAACAATTTGGAGAGGTCTGCCACGCATTCAACAGTAATTCCTATATTTCCAACCAGTGACATCCCTAGCATACTCGATACAGAAAACATTTTTTCCTCTACACGACAAAATTATTTTCAGTATTCACTATGACATGAAACAAAAAGAATGTCAAGAAATGTAGACTGAATCTTTTTTCTTTATTCACCTTAATAAACATAATCATACCCGAAATGAATGAATGGATGGATGGATGAACATTCGGTTCTAAAAGGAAGAAAATAATGGATTATGTTCTTGTGATCTCGATTTACTCACGATACTTTTTGGGGAAAAAAAAAGAAAAACATATCTATGTTGTTTTGTCATGAATGATTACCATTACAGTTTCTATTTTTGAGCTTTAGCTTCTGCAAATTTAAAAATCTTAAACACAAATAAAAAACTCCAAGTAGTCACATAAGATGACAGAACTGAAATAATTCAAGTTCTGTTCTATTGTATTTACAACTATTATTTAAAACCCCCAGTTTAAACACAGGAATATGTGAAGATACAAACTATGGCAGATGGGAACACCAATGATTCTAAATCATTACAAACTTACTCTTGAAACAAATACATGTAGCTGAGTCTCATGTGTCAGGGGGTAACTTCACATCTGGCAGTTCTCTAAAGTAATTTACAAGTGGAATACAATATTCAGTGAGGAATAAGTCTTTTAAAAGGAGCTAATTTGAAGCATATGATATATATTATATATCATATATATTTAAAACACAACAGTAACTGCTATACTTGTTTAGATCTTCAGCTAACAAAAATTTTTTCAGGGAGGAGTATTTTTCCACTGAGAGTGTTTAGACTTGCAGGCTCATAGTGATAATAAATAGCAGAGCAGATCAACGTTCATGGTTCTGTTATTGTTTTTACCTTCCCTATACAAAACGCACGTCTTTTTGCTTGTATCTGGGGTAGATTGATCCCACTCACCCAAATTTGATAAGCTACTTCTTCCGATTTAATGATGTTGGATTGCAATTTTGATGGACCCAGGCTCATACAGTAATCTGAAACATTCCCTCCATCTCCATCCATAGATCAAATAATGTTATCCAGTTTTTTCACAGAAGCCTACTGCACAAACATTCCTTACTTAGGACCTACACATACTTCTCTGAATTCTTGGCCAGCTCAAGTTGGATGGCCAGCTCAATAGGACACCATGTTTAGAGTCCCACCTGTATCCCATTCATCTCCCTCCCAATGTAGTGTCAGTGTATGACTCCCCACAGGCATCTTCTTTCTTCTTTCATGATATTGCTGAAGCTAACATGCAAAGACTCAAGACTTTTTTGTACCTGTTCACTCTCAATGTTGTACACTTTCCTTCCCAAGGAAATAGAGAGGGGTCGAGTTTGTTCTTTATTGCCTCTTCTATAACCCTAAAGACCTGTCAGATTTCCCTTATGTCTTAGTATTATTTTATCTCCATAACTTGTTTATACAACTCTTATGGGCTTATAAAAACTGTTAACTATAATATTTAATCATAAAGTAATTTCCTACTTTTCATCCCTGATGTTCTTGGGACATGTTATTTTTGCCTTTATGAAAATGTACTCTCCTGAGTTTTGATTGTGTTGTATTTTGGCTGAGAAAATGAACTTAAAACCTTCTTTTCCTGTTACGTAGATCTCTTTCCAAAAGGAAGTATTTAGCAATAAAAAAAAGCTTTCTGGCTGTGGAAAGTTAACCACATTCAAGCCCATGCAGTCTTCGATTTATCAATTTATTGATTTATTGTATATGGTATGTGTAATTTATTTTATATATGATTTATTGTTTATTACATAAACATTTATTGTATAAACATATTAGAGCTTCGGATGTGACAGAAACTATGCCAGGTGCTGGGGATACAGTGATGAACGTGGCGGGTAATCAATTCTGGCCACATGGGGCTTACAATCTACAAGTGACTAGAATTTACATTTTTTACATTACTTGTAGAATTATCCAACTTCTGAAGTGACTTCAAGGTGCACATTTGCAAAACCTGTCATAAAAGACTGTGGTTTAACCAAAGACCTCATTGTCTACAATATATAGGTACAATCAGTTAGAACATAGACCGGCCAGGGGCAATATGCCATAATGATTAAGAATTCAGGCTATAGAGTCAGGTTGTCCTAGGTCAAATCCTGGCTCTCCCCGCTGCGTGGGTAGTGGGCACTGACAATCTACTTGACCTTTCTGACTTTTATGTTCCTCAGGATCAAAGGGGATAAAAATAGTATGTATCTCACAGAGTCACTATAAGGACTGAATAAGATCTGAAGAGCTGAGAACAGCACCCAGCACATAGTAAATGATAATTAAAGGTTAGCCATCTTTATTATCATTTGCTACAATGATTTTAATTTTCTACTACAAATGTTTACATAAAAGCCCCATTAGATGACAATTAGAAATAAAATGTAAGAAGTGTTTCATTAATTTGTTCATAAATATATCAGTCAGAATCCAATCAGAAAAACAGAAACCACACTGAGGATTTCAAATAGCGGGAACTGACTACAAAGGAGTTGGCAGGGTGAGCACAGGGGAAAAAGGAAGGCGTCGGGACCCCCGGAGACCAGGAAGCTGGTGATGTGCCCTGGGCTGGCACCCGCCCGCTCACCCTTGCCCCTTGCTGCTAGAGATGTCGCCACCACAGCCAAGGCTAAAAGCACCACGACTGGGGCCAGAACTGCCCCAGAGGCACCACTGCTTTCAGGACTGGACACCTGCAGAGATGTGCTGCCGGGGAGCCCACAATTGTCTCTTCCATCCCCAGAAACCACCAGCACCCACCAGTCCCTGCCATGGAGTTGGTGCCCAAGGCAGAAATCTCTCTACCTTCAGCCTTCTGATTTTCCCCCAGTGCCTCCCATGGGCAGCACCCGAGAGAAAGGGAGTGTAGTGGGCAGACTCCCAGTCCCAGCAGTACAGAGCAGAGCTGACAAGGACAGGCGTGGAGCTGAGGGACAGCAAGTAAATAGCACAGACACTAACACCTGCTCAGACCCATGATCAGATCGGAATTGAAGGGTCATCAAGATAATTTAATTCAACTTCTAGTTGGGAAATACAAATGTAAAGGTTCTCTCTCCTGTCCACTTTTTGTTGTTTCTGGATAGTTGATTTTGTTTCAGCTAAGTTTCGTGTTTATCTTGGCACGAACACCACCACAGACTCTATTAGAAGTTTCCAAGGAGGATTTCTTTTTTTTTTTTTTAAGGTTTTTTTTTTTTTTAATTTATTTATTTGAGACAGAGAGAATGAGAGAGAGAGAGCACATGAGAGGGGGGAGGGTCAGAGGCAGAAGCAGGCTCCCTGCCGAGCAGGGAGCCCGATGCGGGACTCGATCCAGGGACTCGATCCAGGGACTCGATCCAGGGACTCCAGGATCATGACCTGAGCCGAAGGCAGTCACTTAACCAACTGAGCCACTCAGGCGCCCTCCAAGGAGGATTTCTTAAAGGGATTTTTAAAATGAGAGAATTCTAATGTTTGCAGTAGAATTTTAAAACGCCACTCTATCCAGGCTACTAATCAATGCCGCTAGTTTGCTGTCTTGGTAATGAACACTGCAGAGGTGTCGATCCCCCCCCATCTATCTGGGTCACTGAGTAGGGTGTGGAAGCTTGTGAATAGCTTCCCCAGCAAATAAAAACCATGCCAAGAAAATGATAATGGGTAATGATTATTGCCCAAAAGATACACAAAGCAGCCTTGGGAAAGCATGACCAGGGGCAAAGCAGCACAGCCTCATTATGCAGTCAGGAGAGAAAAAAAGGCAAGTCACAAACTTTTCCTACCTAGTTCTTAAACATTTTTTTTACTCAAAGGGCCCTGAGAACCAATGTGAGGAGAATATTCATTCAGATGTTTAGCAGCTACTAAACACACATTACCAAAACTGTGTCCTGATATTAGGTCTGAAGCAGTTAGTTCTAGTTAGAATCTGTGCGAATGAAAGTAAGATACAGAGTTAATCCTTAACTGGGCTGGTTACTTTCACATGAGAAATACACTTGCAGGATCAGGTGCAGCTGGATTCAGACAAGGATGTGGGTAGATGGGTTGGAAAGAATTAGCACGTAAGTAGAAGTAGGTGGCCACTAATGTGGTAGGGACATATCCACTTATTTGAGGGTCTTTGACACTCATTAAAATCTCCTCCACCCTCTTGCCAAAGTCCCTCCTCAACATGACTAAGCTTCATTTCCCTAATGAAATTTCAAAAACCCACTTTTCCCCTCAACCACTTAATACTTCAGAGTGGGCCATATCAAGTAATACATTTGTGAGGTTTACATATTGAGTAGCTAAGAAACAGGGAAAAGCCACAGGGGCTAGTTATGTCAGGGATGCTAGGACTGAGAAAGGGGTGCTACAGAGAGATGGAAAGCATTAATTGCAAATTATGCCTAAAGGGAAGCTCATCAAATACATACAGTATTTTAAAGGCAACATGATGTTCCAGAAAGAACACAGGCTCTGGCGTCACTCAGACGGGAACTTAAACACGATTTTTTCATTTCTTGGAACCTTAGGGATAATATATGTAAAATCACCTGGCACAGAGCAGACCTTTGATAAAAGGCAGCATTCATTTTTTACGATGTATATATAAACACAAAGTGCGTGGTTGGTCATTATGACATAATAGTTGACCCTGTGAATATAAAAACTGCAGATGCCTCAGTGGGGCACCAAGTTTCTCCTTCACACAGCACTGGGAACAGTATTTACATGTATTTGTATAGCTGGCCCCCCACGCTGCCCGTCAGCCAGGGAGCAGGCCCGACCTCCAGCCACAGTCAACAGCCCAGGCCACAATACCGAGAAGTCATGGAAGGAAATCCTGCCTGTGTGCTACTGGAATTTTATAATCCCTTATCAAAGTGATAATTTGAAAGATTTGGACCAGGTTGTTTATGTTTCCAACAAAACAAAACAAACCTTTGGAGATAGCACCAGATAATGGGGAGAACATGAGCGCAGGAGTAGAAAATGTCCTCTGGCCTCAACTAAGCCACTAGCTCTCTGTGCCATCCTGGGGACTTCTTTGCTCTCTTTACCACGTGAAAAGCCCCTTAAACCAAGTATCCAGGGAGGGCTTCTCAGAGGAGGTGAGATCTGAACTGAGACTTGAGTGACAAGAAGGAACCAGGTACGGAATGAGCTGGCAAAAGTGCCTGCAGGATGGAGCAAATAGCAATTGCAAAGGCTCTGGGGCCGGAGAAAGTGCAGAGTGTTCAAGGAACAAGGAGAAGGCCCACGGGGCTAGGGCATCATGAGCAGCTGGGAGCATGATTCAAACTGAGGTCCAAAAGCACACAGGGTGTTGATCACATTGGGCCTTGGGTTTTATCCAATAATCAATGGCAAACCCCTGGAGGGCTTGAAGCACACGGAGGACATGAAGTGAATAATATTTTTAAAGACTGTTCTGGCTGTTGTTCAGGGAATAGCATAGGGAGCATGAGTGGAAGCAAGGAGGTTATTTAAAGCCTATGGCAGCAGTTAGGCAAGAGATGATGGTGGCTCAGTCTCAGGTGGCAGCAACGGAGAGCCAGAGAATGGGATGAATTCTGGTTCTATATTGGAGTAAGATCAATATATATTATATGGAAGAACTGGATGTGTGAGACGATGGAGGGCTGCTCAAAGACCGCCTGGGAGAAGGCAGAAGGTGGTGTTTAAACAGTGTTGGCATTTCCCCAGGTGAATACATTAGAGGAGAGATGGGCAAGAGTCAGGGCTTGTGCAAGACAGTGAATCTTCAAAAGTAGCCTAGAATCTTAGGAGAGAAGTGAGGATACAGGTAGACGGGTGATGGAGAGTAAAGCAGCATGGAAATCAATGGATTGAAGGTCTCTATTATCAGACATTGACATGCAGGTGTTAGAGTAGGTACCAGCATTCTAACTTTTGGTAAATTATTCAATAATTTTTCAAAGTCTCAATTTCTTCTTCTGGAAAATAGGAGTAAGAATTCCTAATTACAGAGCCATGGCTGGTATTCAATTAGTTCATGTATATAAAGCATTCCCTGAAGAGCCTGGTACTTAGTAAGTGCTCAGGAAATGAAATAATTTATAATAATAAACCACCTTCCAACACCTTTTCAATTTCTCTGGGCCTCAGGTCTCTTGACCGGTACTTACGCAACACCCATGGAAATTAGAATGTGATTGCCCTTTTGAGTTAACTCTCCCCCATCTAGTGATCGGATGAAGGTAAAGAATTTCAAACACACAAAACTATGATCACATATTAGTGTTCATAACACCTCTATCCCCAGTAAGTTCCATTTAGCAAAGTGTCAATCAGTTAAAAGAGGACATTGGGAGCCATTTAGACATCTTTTACTTTTAGGAAATAAGGCAACCCCTAGACTCAGACCCCAAAGGTGCCATTACAAGCAAAGTCCATGTGTCTGTCTCCCGGACTTTATGTTGCTCTCCTCTGACTGGTTCTCCAGAGCAATGCCCCATGTCTGACTTGGAGAACCCTGTTCTCCCAGGACAGGCTTCTGGGAGCAGGTCAGTCATTTTCAGAAGCTGCATTAACCTTTCAGGCACCATTTAGTGGATTAATGTTTTGATGCACTAAATAGTACCCTAGTGGTCCATTCAGATATGATGCTGCCTTTAAGGAGAAATTGGGCCAAAAACTTTGTTGTTTCCTAGAAAAAAAGACCCTTAATATTTGCATTTATCTTTACAACAGTTCTCTACGGACCCCATGATGCAGTAGAATCCATTATGATTCTGGTATCAAGGGAAAGGAATAAAACTGGCACAATGGTATTAAGAGCAAGGCAAGTGAGGTGATCTACTGTGTGCTTTAACAGGACAATTTATAATGATGCTTTTCTAAACTGGCAAGAATTGGCCCTATTTTAGAAATACAAATGTGGGAAGATAGACATACATGTTCAGTGATCTAAAAATGTAATTCCTCCAAGTAATCGATGACATTTTTCAATAGCTAACTCTCACTTGAACACTTTCTTTGCAATAGATGTATTCCAAGTACTTCGTATTGTTTTAATTATTTCCTCTTTACAGCAACCTTATGATTCGACTACCATCGTGCCTGCAGTATGGATAAGCAAACGGATGCACAGAGATGTTAAATGACTTGCTTATATAGCTAGCAAGGTGGTATAATCAAGCTTCAAATTCAGACAGCCTAGCTTCATAGCCTGGCCTCTTAATCATGCACTCTAACCATGCTTTTCAAACTTTTTTTTGGCCATGACTCAGTAGAAAGTACTACTATCCTGTAAACTAGTAGAAATACTTATCCTAACAATTGGGAATACCTTTCAGTATTTTTCTTTTTATCCTTTTCCATTCAGCTTTTAAGAAATGCTGATTGAGACTGAACTTATTTTCTGACTCATTATGGGTTGGGGTCCTTCGTTTTCCAAACACTGCACTAACTATGCTGCCTCCCAAACAAAAGAGCCTGGGATTCATAAAGAACCTGCCCTGGAATTGAATGGAGGCTGAAATCGGCTTCTCTCTCATTTCCTGCCCATCCTCCAAACCTCACCTGTGCCTAGTTAAACAATCAGCCAGCAGGGGAAGATCAGGGAGAAGAGGAAGAACTGATTTGCTGAAATGTCCTAATTCCTCCTCAGTTGTTTTATTTCTTTTGTTATACCATTCAAATTATGCCTGGATCATTTTAATAGAGAATAAAAAACATCATCCAAAAATCCAATTCCTGTAAGCCCTAGAATAATGGCATTTTTTTTTTTTACTAATGAAACGTGCAAACTACTGCCGAGTCCATTAATAGCCTCAATTTTTAATCTCTCAGATGATGGAACATTAAGGTTTCCATAGCAGCAGATGCTAGCTGTTGGGGGATCCCAGGCTTTCAGTTGTGTGACAATTAGGGTGAAGCATCGCTGAGACTTTCCAGTGTTTCTGTCTTCATTATGCAGCACTCAGTGTTTTTTTTTAAAGCACGGATTATCATGATGTATTAGTTTAAAAGAGCTTGACATGTTGGTACCTACCCTGGGAGAAGATAGTAATTTCTTGCAGCCTATCACCAGGAGCTGCCTGACGTATCTGGAGTGATGATCTGAGGATGATCATTACCTTCAGTGTTTGGCTTATAAATTAATAAAAGTCTTGGTGAATTCAATTACAGATAGTTTGTATTCCAGGACCCTAATGATTTTTGATGAGGACAAAAATCCAATGATCTAAGACAAGACCAGGAAGTTCTTCTTCATCTCTAATACCCATATATCAGAAAACTGCAGTACATAAAGCTTAGTTTGATAAAAATTCACAAGTTTTTTGGATTAAGTATAGCTAAAGGAAGAGAGACACCAAAAGAGTGGCAAAAACAAATTTAACTATTGAATTATTACCAGCTACTATCTAATGCCATTGATCATAGGATGCACAGTATAAGATCACCAAGTGCTAACTTCATAATTTGAAGAGCACAATTAAAGTTACTTTTTCTAAAGAAAGGTAGGGGTGGGGAAGAAGGGAGGGAGAGAAGGTTGGGGGGTGGCAAGTAGGATTATTCCCATTTTTCAAATATGAGAAAATATACCAGGAACTCAAATGTTGCTCATATAAACTATAGCATTCACATACAACACCTTACAAAGTAGGTTATTAATGGTCTCATTTCATCGATAAGGTGACAGAAGCTCCAGGATATTGTGGCAAAGTCAACGCCCTATATTAATCAGACTTAGAAACAGAAATATCCTCTTGGACATACAGACCCATAGCTAGACCATGTTTCTTACCCTGCCTTGTGCTTAACTAAGATCACATAAGTGAGTTCTGGTCAATGAAATATAGGAAGCTGTGGGGTCTCTCCTCCTATCTGTTTGCTGGATGTTGATGCCCACGATGACCTTGTGAGCCATGTGCTGAAGACAGGAGATACCTCTGTCAATCTGGTTCTCTAAATGACTATATAGGAAAAGATCCCTCTGAGGACCCACACTAGAATGTGATGAGAGCAATTAATATATGTTTAATGATATTTTTATGTTGGGATTCTTGTTGAGAACCAATAGCAGTGTTAATTATCCTACCTAATATAGAAATTAATACTTTTGTTGCAAGATGCTACTGTAACACAAAATATGTGGCATTAGCAAAGAAACTAAACATGCCAGAAGAATGGCAATCAATATTATACTGTGGCAAAACATTTGGGAAAATTGCAATATTACTAAAAACAGTTCATTTGCCTACTAACATGGCCATTCTGGAGGAAATGGTTAGAAAGAATGAGTGGATTAGTGTGTGTTGATGAACTTGGCTGGGTTTGGTAGGAAAGTTAAGGAAAAAAAAAAAAAAGAGGTACATAGGAGAAAACTGGCCAGTGTGTAGAAATTTGGCCAGGATTGGAAAAGCCAACTGCTTTTCTATCCCAATTTAAGATTTGAGGATTAAGCTCAAAACAGCCTTTGAGCCAAAGAAATCTTTAAAACCCAGTCCCACAGCAAAATCACCTTAAGAATGTGGCCTTCCCTCTTGAGATTAATGGCCTCAAAATATTCACTATTTAATTGAGAGTGAAAGGATTGGGGAAGTATAGAGGGGAATCCAAGAAATAAAACAATTTGCAAATCATATCTAGTAAAGAATTTGTTATGAGGTTACTGAAGTTTTTAAGGGAATTTCATTACTAAAGGAAACATAGCATGGACTTAGAATGTCTTTGACTCTTTAGAACTTAAAATAATCCTTGAATTTTCGATCTTCCACATGCAGGGAGCTCTACAGCTTCCAACAAAGGCCTACCAAATGCCACTTTCAGATGTGGCCAAGAAGAAGAATAAAAAGGAAGAATCCCCTAGAGAATGGATCCAGGAGCCACGAAGTACCTACTGGAAAGCAGAATCAAGTTTAATCAGGGGCTAATGAGGACCTGAAAAATTTCATAACGCCAGCCCCAAGGGATTACCACATTGCTCTGTACCAGTGACTGCTGTGGCTTCCGTTCTTCCCTTTGCAGAATGGGAGTGTTTACTGCCATCCTCCCCCGGCTTTATCACTGCCTGGTGTCTTTAGAGTTCAAAAGTCAGCATGTCACGAAATGCCACATCCATATGCCCATACCAGCCTGAGGTCCTAGACTTTGAGTGGAGGCAGTGGTTGGATAGGATTGTAGATTATGTAGCTTGGGGTCATGCAGCTGTGTATAGAAGGAATAGTAAAACAGATATTTGGTAACCAAATGGGAGTACTAAGGAAAAGACAATGCTGTGCTCACCAAACACATTTCCTTTTCTTCCAAAGCACACAGTCCAGCCTCCCTCACAGATGATAGGCTCATCCAACAGTGCTGACCAAAGAAATATTGGTAGAATTGATATAAACACTACATTCAGACTTAGTTCATAAAATCTGTGAACAGAATCTTCTACTTTCTCTCCCCTTCCCAACCCCTGCCATTTGGACGTCAACAACCAGGGAAAACTTGAGAGCTACACATTGAAGATGACAGATTATTTATCAACCTGGGTTAAAAGGTTGTATGGAGAAGAGCTCCCACTTCTTCACTCTAACACACACTGGACTGCACAAGAATGACTATAATCCCGCCAAACTGGAAGCAGCCAGGATGTTCCTCAATAAATGATTGGATGAATAAACTGTGGTTGACCCCTACAATGGAATATCATTCAGCAGTAAAAAGGAATGAGTTATCAAACCATGTAAAGACATGGATGAATATTAAATATACATTGCTAAGTAAAAAAAGCCAGTCTGAAAAGGTCAATCTGCATCATTCCATTTATATGACATTCCGGAAAGGAAAAACTATAGAGATGATAAACAGATCACTAGTTTTCAGAGTTTAGGAAGGAGAAGGTTGGGGAAGGGCTGAATAGGTGAAGCAAAGGGGATTTTTTACAGCTATGAAACTATTCTGTATGATATCATAACAGTGGATACACGACACAAAGTATTTATGAAAACCCGCGAAATTTTACAGTACAAAGAGTGAATTTTATTATATGCACATTAAAAAGAAATCATTTAAGAGGTCAGAGGATCACAGGATGGAATGCAGACTGTGACAAAAGAATCTAACTGTGTTAAAAATGTATGAAACTCACCGAAGGGATCAGAGGTGCTTACTTGTGTAATTTTGGAAATAAGGGAAGTCTATGAGACTAAAGATAGAAGGAACTGTGCCATCCTCCCCCAGCTTTATCAGTTGATAGAGTTGTTTCACACAGGGATATATGTTAAAAACTCTAAAATCAGTATATATGGAACTGAATAATTAAATAAATGGATAGCAGATGATAAAAGCAGGGTATCTCACTATGGGAGTGGGAGGTTACACACAAGCAAGGAGAGAAGTCTAGAATGATCCATGCAGTAATGGACTAGAGTGGGAGACATCAATATGAATTTATATTTAGCTTAATATAGACCCAATTGATGACATATAAAAATATTTATAGATATATGTATACACATGGGTTGGTATATATACTCATATATTCCCTTATTCTGCCAGCTGATAGTGCCTAGAAGCAACAATACTCCAGTAGCAACAAGCAAAACTGGCATCCAGATCTTTCCTAATACCACTCTCCAATAAAAAGAGCCAAGATTACTTGGGAAAATGGCTGATTCTAGGACTGGAGCAGGAAACAGGCAAGATGAACTACTACAACATCTAGTAGTGCCAGAAAGTTAGCAAATGCTTAAAAACAAAACAAAACCCACAATGGTGGAATTACATCAGAAGAAATAGGAGTCGACTGAAAGAGCTCCCAATGGTCAAAGCTGGAACAGTTTAACCAACGAAATGAAGTATTGGATTCCATCTCAAAGTATGAAATAAATATCCCCAAGTCCATAATGATATAAAGAAGTGACTGAATTAATAAACAAATGGAAGAAAAGAGACACATCTCCCATGCAAAAAAATTCCAAATAATCTAGGTAGACACTCCAGTTTTAAAGAAGGATAGCATAGGTCTCCACTCCTTAACCGTGGGCTGCACATAGTGACTTCCCCACAGAGAGAACAGTAGGGAGCAAGGGAAACCCATGAACTACAGTGGAGAAACCTGAAAAACTACCTGAGCCAGGTGATCAAGCACAACATCAACAGTCATGTTGATAGTATATATTCTTAATATGATGTCATAAAAATGGCAATTTACCTCTGTGTCTTCCCAAAACTCGTAACTAGAGCCTAATCATAGAAAAATCAGACAAATCCCAACTGAGGGGCATTCTGCAGAATGAATACCTGGCCAGTTTTCCTCAAAACTCTCAAAAACAAGGAAAGTCTGAGAAACTGGCACAGCCAGGAGGAGCCTAAAAAGACCTGACAACTAAAAGTAATGTAGCATTCTGGCTGGGATCCTGGAACAGAAAAAGGATATTCATTAGATAAAAATTAGGGAAATCTGAGTAAAATATTGACTTTAGTAAATAATAGGAATATTAGTTCATTAATTGTTCCAAAAGCACCATAACAATGTAAGATGATAATAATAGGGAAAACTATGTTTGGGTATGTGGGAATTCTTTGTACTATATTTGCAACTTCCTATGAATTGACGTTCTAAAATTACAAGTTCATTTAATTAAAAAAATGTTTAAGTATGATATTAAGATCACTTATTCTTTTATTCTTTTGTTAACTTTTTCTCAAGCTAAGTTGATGGGGTGGGATAGGAGGTTTATAAGGTTACTTCTATTTCTAAAATTCTGTGATTTCATGACATAAATCTGCCAAGAAATTTATCACAAGCAAAAAAATCCTAAGACTATTGGCATTAACAGCCCAGTAACATTACTATTAACTTTTTTTGTTCAATTTCATGCCTATCTAATAACTAGGAAAAAATTTAACTTCATTTCTGTATTTTTTCTTGACAATATGCAGTGTTTGCCAGATCTTTCCTCCAACAATCATCACAAAAGCAAAAAGTCTCTTGTAATGTAGAGTGTTTACTGAGAATGAGCTAGCACAGCATGGGAAAAGTGGTTATTTTTAAGCAGGCCCATTATATTCCTCTGGAGAGCAATGGTGTACATATTCAAGCAAATTCATTAGGACACAGGGCAGATGATGAAAGAATATGACTGAAAGGTACTGCTGTGGTTTCACATTAGTAAGCTGGATGACCAGTGGCAGGCTAGCCCTGTGGGAACACCAAGAATGGAGAATGGAAGGGAAAAAAGAACTTCCCATTTCTTCTCTAAAATGAGAGTTACTATTTCCTAAAGCTGTAAGGTAAGTAACGGATGGAAGACAGGCAGGGTGGTAATTGTTATAAAGGTTCTCAGATGGGGGTTGGGGGAAAGGTGGCTGATATGCATCAAGAACACACAGTGGATGAAAAACTGTTGAGTAATTGTAGCCAACACAAAATATGTCCCATATTTAGTCAATTGAACAGCACTAGAGTTCAGCCTGAAGCTAACTTAAAAACAAGATCTCCTGAGTGATGGGGTAAGAAGACTCAGTGAGCTACTGTTTATAACATGTCTGCTTCTGGCAGAAAAGGGAGGTCTTTAAAAAAAAAAAAAGAAACTGGTAACTTTAATATTCATAGCTTTTAAAAAAAACTGTCAAGAAGAGATTTAAGAAAAGCTGAGAAAAGACTGAGTTGAAATCAGAAGAACCTTGTTTGATTTATGCAATCAGTATTTTAAAATCCAAACAAGCAATATATTTTTATTAAGCACTTGTTTGCTCCTGTATTATATTCTACTCTTTAGAGATTATAAGAGGAATGTAAAACAAGGTCCCCCTACTGTGAGGGAACTTGACCCCAGTCTAACAGCAGAACCAGAGCAGGTAACCAGACATGGAAAATTAGAGAAGCCAACTGTTGGAAAATATCAGAGCAAGAGGATGTCAGAGATGGGCTTACTGGAATGAAGGCCAGTAAAAAATAATTAAAAGTCTGATTCCTAAAATATGTTTAAAGAAATACATTTTTATTGTTTATGGGTGATTAAAGAGAATTATGCAATAAATGAAACCTTTAACAAAGAGGTAAATGCAATCCTGCCTACATGACCAGTTACCTAGAAAGGCATGCCAGTAAATCCCCAGTCAGAAAGAACACAATCTTGTAAGCAGCCAATTCCAAACATTCCTAAATCCAAAAGACAGTCACAGCATCCCTTTACTGTGTTCTCTAGGTCCCTGTTAGGTTATTTAGCATTATCCACAGTTGGGCACCCAAAAATCTATTTTCCCACAGTCTTCCCATAGAATCTCAGCTTCTTTCAGCTACTGCTCATTGCTATCAAAGCCATGCGAAGCCATTCCTGGATCCATTCTGGGAGAGCAAGGGTGGATTCTTTATTTTTCAGAGTAGGGTATGTAAAAGACAAAAAAGACCCTCCTTTTGCCAATACCCATCACTTCTCAAGGCAAGATCTATCGCATTATTTTTCTGGAAGAACTCACCACCACTTTTAATGAAGAGGTAAAAGAATAAAAGAGGTAAAAGGAACAGTTTATTACGTCATGTATACATAGGTTTGTGGTTCTAAGTTACTTGAAAATGGTGTGTTCATCAAATAGGTTTTTATGTATTCTTTCTGAACTATTGTATTTATGCTCTCTTTAATAAGGAAAAATCTTGGTTTTCACTATAGAAGCATATAAGATATTTTCAGTTTCAATTCTATCAGAATTATCAAAATTCGTTATCATGGGAGACCCCATTAGTGAGATATTATACTATTAAGACACTCTTTTTATAACTCTGTTCTTTTGAGTCCTCTGCCTGCTCTCTGTAATATTTTTACCTCTCCAGCAAATGCTCACATTTCAGTCTTAAACTAGAAATATTTTTTAAAAAGACATTGTTTTAAGAAGATAAAAAATGGCTTTCAAAATATAACTTTTTAAAGATTCTACTTCATGCAAATGAAAAGCCCAAATATAGCTCAAAATGAGAAACTCCCACAAAGAAATTAAAAAAAAAATCCTAGTCCCAAATGAAGACCTGCTTATTTGTGGCAGCACATTGAAAGAATATGCTCACACCCCGGAAATTCTCAGTAACCAGCTTTTCTCCATAACACTTGTTATAGATGGGTTCTTCAAAGAAAAGAGATGCTTTTTCCAGAAGCAGCCCCCTTGTTAGAGACAAATCACTCTGTGGTGTTTGTGTGTGGTGGCAGGAGAGGGAGAAGGCAGGGGGCTCTGCACCCTTTCCCTCGAAGATTTGACTCATCCCATTCGAGGGCCACTTTATTTCTGTTGAGCCCATGGTAACAAGGTAAATGACTAATACAGGTATATTGTGTTTTCCAGAATAGGATTATTCCTTTGCTTTTATCTTACTGGTTTACTATTAAAAATAAAAATATAATACAGCATATTAAATATTGGAATAAAATGCTTTCTGTTAAACATATTTCACCTCCATAGACAGAAATTTAAAATAATGAAACGTGTAATTTAGTGAGATTAGTAAAGGGATAAAGAAGTACCTCTTCAGACAAATCTCAAATATAAAGAGTTCCCAAACAAATTCATCATTCATTCATTTTTAAAACGTTTATGCCAGACACTATTCTAGAGAAACAAAGCTCAATAAGGTCTAGTGTTGGTTCCTGGTTGCAAGAAATTCACTAGCTGGCAAAAAAGACAAATATGTAAACAATTAACGAGGTCCTTGGAGTGAGCACTCATCCAACCTGACTCATGTCCTCATACGAGGAGATTAGGACACACAGAAGGACACCAGGAGTACATAATCACAGAGGCATGACCCTGTGAAGAGGCAGCAAGAAGGCAGACATCTGCAAGCCAAGGAGAGACACCTCAAGAGAAACCAACCCTGCCAGTACCTTCTTCTTGGACGTCTAGCCTACAGTACTATGAGAATACACATTTCTGTGGTTTTAAGCCACCCTGTAGTATTTTGCAGCCTGAGCAAACTAACACAACTCCCCAGTAACCACCCCCACCACCACCACCAACAGAAAATTCTGGTTCAGCTGAGGCTAGGCAGGTATAAATCTGAATGTTTTAAAAGCACACAGGTGAATCCCATGCCAGCACTCTTAGGGTTATGTCTTGAAAAGGGCAGCTACCAAAGAGAACTGTGTGTTTTGCCAGAGATCTCCTTCCTGCTGCATACCTTCACTTATCTTCCACACGTGACCTCAACCGCCACTGTGCTGCTGCTGCTATCTTGGTTTGGAGAGGTTTGGGACCAAAGATGACTGCTCAGACCTGACCCTAGTCATCACAGAGAGGAAGCAGAGCAAAGGAACAGGAAGCCAGCTAGGCCTGCCAGTTAGGATGGGCATCCTACATACTTTCTACATCCTACGTACTTTCTACATATTATGACCCTGCAATTCAAATCTCATGGATGCACTGCCATGCCAAACTTATTTCTATGTGGCTGTGCCTCTCTCTTGGGGCTCCTTTCAGTTCTCTAACTCTGGGTTGTAGTTAAGTTTACCAAGCACTCTTGGAAAAAAAAAATCACTTCGTTTATCTGGGAAGTTCCTGCAGAAACAGTTCTTTTATAGATCAGGGTCTTCAAAATCTGACACTAATGATGTAAAGTTGTCCCAAGGCACCTGGGCACTTGGTAACACAGTGAGCCCTCAAGTAAAATTGTGAGGTTGGAGAAATCTGTCTTCAACATTTTAGCCTCTTCTGTTTCCCGTTATGTCAGTGAGGCCACTCACTGATCCTGGTTCCAGACGTCGGTGGCCCTTCTGCATTCTACTGACATTTGATTTGGAGAAAGTTCTCCTAAAATTCATTTACTCAGTCATTCACTCACCCAGTACTTCCTGAGTTTCCTCTCTATTGCTGCTGGCCACTCACTGAACTAAGAGGTAGGGAGACAATGATATTTTCTGTTCTTAAAGAGATTATAGCTGGGGGCAGGCAGAGGGGATTCAGCAAATACTGTTACCAAAGAAGATACAATTACACAGAGATTAAAAAAAAAAAAAAAGGAGCAAGAGTAGAAACAAGGACTATGAGGGTGCAACCCAGAAACCCACCTGAAGGAACTACCCCAGGGGAAGGGAAAAAGTCCCGTTGCAGGCTCAAGCCAAGGTGGATGTGGCTGGTTCAAGAAGCGTCAGCTGGTGGGCCGCAGACACCTCTTTGGAACATGAACCCTAAGAGGGAGGTGGGAACCAGACTACGCAGGGTCTCTATCTATCATGGAGCTGGAATGGGGGCGGCTTCCTGTTCATGAAATCATCTGGTTAATGAGAAGAAAGATCAGCACACCATTCGGATTCCAGTGTGATCATTACTAGCACAGATTTCCTGACCAAGTACATTTCAAATTCCTATTGTAGGTGGTGATAGAACCTGGCTTGCTGATATGACTGTTGTTCAAGCACAAAAGCCGTACTTGAAATTAACCCCAAGCACAGCAGGTTTTTTTCCTTAAGCAATCCACATGAGACTTTTTTTATTGTATCAGATGTCACAAGGATGACAGCCATTTATCCACCATCCAAATGGAATATGATTTTTTTCAACCAAATTTAGCAACTGGACAATGTTTATACATTTAGGAATGTTAACTTCTCTGAAATAGCGATACTGAAAGTAGATATGTTCTTTGGAGGGCTTTTCCGAGCCGGCCTTCCATACAGGGCTTGCCTGTACTTGCCTGGCTTATCTCCCCCTAGAAGAAGAAAATAATATCTAATCCTGGCATAGGAACTGTTCCAGGGCTGACTATACCCGACCCCCACCTCCTTTCTCTTCGAAAGCAAAACTATACATTCCCACATAAACAACAGCCGGCGAGAAGGCACAAATGCTAAATGGGAAATTAACTTAGAGTGGGTGAGACAGACTACTAAAATTTTGACTATCCTACTAAATTTAGCCAAGGAAGATCCATCTATGCCAATTTAAAATGGTTCCCAGGAGCTGCCCGATCACACATTTCAGCAAAAGACAGAAGACCAAAATAGAGAAAGGAAATGTAGTTATTCCCTGCATCGAAATGTGCTTCTAATTAAGGTGTCTATGCACACATACAGAAGAAATAAATAGCTCTTTTCTGCTGGACAAGGATTACTACGTTTTCTGATGAATTCACTCTGGCTTGCCGACTCTTTCCTTCACTTAGCCATACAGACCCAGATGAGCTGGAGCTGCAGAAGGGGAAGGAAATTCAGAACTGCCATTATGTCAGGGGGAAATCCCACCTTTTTTTTTTTTTCATGAATTTCAGTTCAATATTAAAATGCACCAGGTATACATTTGTTAAATGTATTAAGTCAACTCCTTCTTCTATAGTACTTCTCTCTCTAGTTCCAGTTCTGTGTTGCAAAGACTGCTTTATCAATATAATTAGTAGTTTCTTTTCACAAATATGTTTTCTTTCATGCTTCAACTACCACTGGCATAAATAATAATGTTAGAAATAAATGATTACACAGCTGTGACTTTGATCTGGAGATTTTGAAGACGATATTTGCATTATTTTAGAAAGAACTACCACATAGAGTGTGTTTTTAGTTGTTTTGCACATTGCCATAATTATATAACCTATGGCTTTGGAATCAGGACTCTGAAATAAATGTGTAGTTCTACCCCTGACTTTCTACATAACCTTGACAAAGACATTTACCATGTCTTGGCTCAGTTCCTCTATCCATAAAACAGGGATAAAAATATTGACTTTACTAATAGGGCTATGATTCAGATTAGTTATCCCAGCTTTGCAAAGTGCTTTCAAAAATCATCAGGCTGCAAAAATCACATTCAAGCAAAGGATGTACTTATTCTGCCCATCCTTCTAAATACCATCCTTTCCCACTCAAAGCATTCATTCTCTTCTCCCACATAATAGATTCTCTCAGGTGAGAAAATAGCCTAAGGGTGGATGTCATCAGGTCACCCCTTCTGAAATAATTTTATGAAATGTGAGGCGATACATAAATCAGTAACTAAGACAAAGTTAGAATTAGGTTCTGATACCAATGGCCTCTTTTTATTAAGATTACACTGAGTTTTTTTAGACTCCTGGTTTTTGTATTATGTCATTATTGTCATCATACTCATTATCATCAATGTTTATTGAATGTGAACCAGCTGCCAGGCACTGGACTACCTCACTTAATCCTCAAAACAATGCAGTGAGTGAATTGTCATTATTATCCCCATTTTACAGGGAAGGTAGTTGAGGCTTACAAGGATCAAATAACTTGAAGTACAGGACTTGTAAGAGGTGGAACTGGACTGCAAACTCGGTTCTAATTGACCCCAGAGACCCAGCTTTTTTTTTTTAATTAAGTGTTTTTCTTATTTTTATTTTATTTTATTTTATTTTATTTTATTTTATTTTATTTTATTTTAAGTAGGCTCCAAACCCATGGCAGAGCCCTACATGGGGCTTGAACTCACAACTGTGAGATGAAGACTTGAGCTGAGATCAAGAGTCAGATGCTCAACTGACTAAAGCACCCATTTTTTTTTTAAGATTTATTTATTTATTTTAGAGAGAGAGAGAGCATGAGCAGAGCAGGGAGAGAGAGAGAGAATTTCAAGCAGACTCCATGCTGAGTGTGGAGCCCAACACGGGCTTGATCTCATGACCACGAGATCAGGCCCTGAGTCAAAACTAAGAGTCAGCTGCTCAACCGAATGTGCCACCCAGGGGCCCCAGAGACCCAGCTTTTAATAACTTTTCTATATTCCCATTATGCTAGTCTTTGTGACTAAATTACACAGCAACCAAAAATAGGAAATATTTATGGAAACAAAGAAGACATCAAGAAATTGATGTTACTGCTGGTGTAGAAAATGCCCCAAACTAAAGCAGCTTTTAAATTAAGAGTCAAACAAACCTACACTCAGCTGAAAGGAGGAAAGTCAACCCTCAGAGAGAATATAGTTAATTCTTCCAATCGAACAGTAGCAGCATGAATAGAATATACTTTTATATTGAATATATCTGACATACTATTTTTCACATGTCCCCTAAATTATTTAAAAATGTAATTAATGCTTTTAAAATAAAAATTAAATCTGTAAAGGGTGATTAAAAAGACATTGCATTAAGTTGAGCATTAAAATAAATGAATTTTAAATTTCCTTCTATCTCAAAAGGATAGAATTTCCTTCTATCCTTCATTCTATCTGAATCATATGATTCAGAGAATCATTGGTGAAAAAATAAATGAATTGAACAGCACTGTTCTGTGTATATAGTGTATTAGATCACTTTCACATTTCTCATGGAAGCTTTTTAAAATTTCTCCACTCCCCATTAGTCTCCTAAAATTACTCAGAATTCCTTCCTCTCACTAGGTAACTTTCATTCATTCTTAGATGAACAGACAATTTGTCATCCACACCAGGAGATTTTTGATACCGAAAGGGGACCAAAAATTTGAAATTATATATTGTTCTGAAAAACATTTATTTACTGAAAATAAATTGTTTTTTTAAATTTCATTGGCAGATTTATAAATAGTTGTACTTAGAAGCTATTTCCAAAATTAAAATTCTTTATGAAAATTAAAAAGACATGTATATTTAAAGCCAATTTTTCAGAACTTCTTTATATTGATAATCTGAATATTCAAAAATAAGCAGAATAATCAACCAGTGTCTGAGCTGTATTTGTTCTAAATACTTACTGTATTGCTAGTATTTTTCTTAAAAAAATCAATATCCTAGAATTTCTTTTTCATGAAATTGCTTGCAATCTTCAAGATGCATAATTTATTCAGTTTACATATTTGAAATTGTTGACACTTTCAATTGACTCTTCTCTGTCAGTCACAGTAGTTTTCATCAAATGAATTCTCTAAATTTATGATCCTTTTTAAAGTTCCAGCTGGTTTAGATGCTACAAAATTTTAGTTTTCCTCAATTTTATTCCATTCTGACAAAGAATATAAATTCATTGTTAAGAGACAATTCTCCATGGGTATCCCACATTATTGCATGTCTTCAGAGTGACAAGTGACTATCTTTTGTTCTAGACTACCTTTTCAGGTATGTTTATATAGAGAATAGCCTTGCAAGATAGAGATAATGTCTCCCTCCAGAGCAGAGGACAGTATTAGAAAATAAAAATAGTATCTCTCTCTGAAGCAAAATTCAGGCATATTTACTGCCCATTATAAAAGATTCAGGCCCTCTAACATCAAGATTTCTCTCCTGTAATACAACTCATTTTGGGTGCAGTATTCATCTGGGGCTCTTTGCATCAGATATGAGATGATTTGGGAGATATGAATTGGGGCTCAGGGAATTAATGTCAAAAATTTCAATACTCTGGCTATTACTATTGTTATAAATACTAAACTGTCCTTCATCTCTGACCCGGGAGGCTCATGTCTTCTAGCACCATCCATAAAACTGGCAGGCCAACATATGAGCTTGAAAATAAGGTCAAACTTCAGACTTTGTCAGAGTTCTTGCTAGTTGGTGTGATGAGAATAGCATGCTGATAGAGGCATGAATTTGTAGAAGAAAAGGAGGGAGAATTTTTTGGTCAATTAAAGGAATTTGAGGGAAGCCCATAACTTATTTAGTCAACTGGCAATAAATGATCCTCCAATTCATCACCTGTTAATGAGGAAGAATTGAGGAGATGGTTGTAAACTAAGTACTGGGAAATCAGTTCAAAGATAGCTCCCCAGAAGGGAAGATGGTAGCAGAGTAAGAGGCCCCTAGACTTGCCTCATCCCATGAATACAACTAGATAACTATCAACTCATCCTAAATACCCCAGAAACTAACCTGAAGATTGGCAGAACAAACTCTACAACTAAAAGTAGAGAAGAGGCCACATCAAAGAAGACACAGTTTGGGAGAGACACAGATTGTGACCACTGTGGTGGGGAGGGAACTGTGGTCATGGAGAAGGGTGAGAGACAGACTAACCACACATGGGAGCACATTGGGAAAATGAACTCTCATAGCAATTGGCTTGGAAAGTGAGAGGGGCTGAATTTCATGAGTTCTTGCAACCAGTGGGGCTTAAAGTCTAGAGTTCCACATGTCAATGGGTTTGGGTCAGGGAGAGCCTAGAGGCACTGGGGCTGCTCTTGGAGAAAAGGCAGGGCAAACAGCCTGTGGACATTCAGTGTGGAAATGGCAATCTGAAGAGGATTGGGGGCACACAGTAGGGTGATTATTTGCTCATCTTGGAGCATGTCCCGCAGAGGTAGCATTCATGGAGAGACCTCTCCCAGAACAAAGGAACAGGCAGGTACCATTTCCCTCCCCCACCCCTCAGCATAACCACAGGGCCACCTGTGGGAACCAGTGCATTGCAGACACTTGTTACCTAACTTGCTTACACCAAGCTCCCCCCCCCACACACACACTCCAGTGGAACTGCTCTTTCCAGTCACATTTGCCTCAGTCCCAGTGCAGTGGACCCCTTCCCCCAGAAAACAGGCACAAACCCCTGCCTACAAAGTCTCTCCTGATCCAGGAGTTTTGGTGGTGGTGGTGTCAGGTCTCATTTCACAAGCAAACCAGAGCATACATAGTTAAAACATGCTACATTCAGGCCAGGTACCAAACACTGCCTACAACAGGCAAAGAGAGGCTCGAAGATAACTGCCCTAAAGGATAAAGTGGCCAGGACACAACAGCAGAGCACACACAGCATATACTGGAGATACTCTCTGAAGAGCTAGGCACTGGGGAATAGAGGACACTACATGGTAGGGCACTATGGTACCTCTTTTTCATAAGGCCATTACCTTCAAGAACAGGATACATAGCTGACTTTCTTAACACACAGAAACAGGCACAGAGACTTAGACATAATGAGAAGACAGAGAAATTTGTCCCAAATGAAAGAATGGAAAAAGGCAATGGCCAGAGATCGAAGCAAAACAGGTATCAGTAACATGCCTGATGGAGTATTTAAAACAATGATCATGGGGTGCCTGGGTGGTGCAGTTGGTTAAGCGTCTGCCTTTGGCTCAGGTCATGATCTCAGGGTCCTGGGATCGAGCCCCACATTGGGCTTCCTGCTCAGTGGAGAGTCTGCCTCTCCCTCCCCCTCTGCCCCTCACCCCACTTGTACTTTCTCACTTTCTCTCGCTCTACTCTCTCTCAAATAAATAAATAAAATCTAAAAAAAAAATGATCATAAAGATACTCATTTCACTTGGGAAAAGAGTAGAAGACATCAGTGAGACCCTTCACAGAGAGATAAAAAAAGAACTAATCAGTGATGAAGAGGGCAATAAACAAGATTAGAAACATGCTTGATGCAAGGAACAGCAGGCTGGAAGCAGAGGAGGAATTAATGACATAGAAAAGAGAAGAATGGAAAGTAATCAAGGTGAACAAAAGAGAGAAAAAAGAATTATGCAAAATGGGAATAGACTTAGGGAACTCAGTGACTCTATCAAATGTAATAACATTCATAGTATAGGAGTCCCAGAAGAAGAGAAATAAAAGGTGGCAGAAAATTTATTTGAAGAAATAATAGCTAAAAACTTTCCTAATCTGGGGATGGAAACAGATATCCAGATCCAGGAGGCACAGAAAACCCCAACACAAATCAACAAAAGCATATCTACACCAAGACATACTGTAATTAAATTGGCAAAATATAGTGATAAAGAAAAAAATTCAAAAGCAGCAAGACAAAAGAACACAGTAACATACAAGGGAAACCCCATCAGGCTAGCAGGGGTTTTTTCAGCAGAACTTTCCAAGCCATAAGGGAATAGCATGATATATTCAACCTGCTGAATGGGAAAAATCTGCAGCCAAGAATATTCTATCCAGCAAGGCTATCATTCAGAACAGAAGGAGAAACAGTTTCCCAGACAAACAAAAACTAAAGGAGTTCATGACCACTAAACCATTCCGTCAATAAATATTAAAGGGGACTCTAAGTGGAAAGGAAACACTAAAAGTGACAGTATAAAGGTAGGAAAGACAAAAGCAGTAAAAATGAATATTTTCATAAAATATCAGTCAAGGAACTCACAAAATAAAAAGATGTAAAATATGACAACATATACCATATACCTAAAACATGGGGAGGAGGGGAGCAAAAAATGGGTCAAACTTAAACAGCCATCAACTTAGTATAGACTGCTATATGCAGAAGATTTTTTTTTTAAGATTTTATTTATTCACCTGAGAGAGAGACAGACAGACAGAGAGACCATGAGCGGGGGAGAGAAGCAGAGGCAGAGGGAGAAGTAGACTCCCCAATGAGCTGGGAGCCTGACATGGGGCTTGATCCCAGGACCCCAGGATCAAGACCTGAGCTGAAGACAGATGCTTAACCAACTGAGCCACCCAGGTGCCCCCAGAAGATGTTATATACAAACCTAATGCTAACCACAAATCAAAAACCAGTAATAAATATGCAAAGGATAAAGAGAAAGAAACCTAAATATATCACTAAAGAAAAGCAGCAAACCACAAAAGAGAGAAAGGCAAGAAAGGATCAGAGAAAATATTCAGAAACAACCACAAAACAGGTATAAAATGGCAATAAATACATATCTATCAATAATTACTTTGAATGTAAATGGACTAAATACTCCAATCAAATACATAGGGTGACAGAATGGATAAAAAAACAAGACCCATCTATATGTTCCTTAAAAGAGACTCATTTTAGACCTAAAGACACCTGCAAATTGAAAGTGAGGTGATGGAGAAACATTTATCATATAAATGGATATCAAAAGAAAGCCAGAGTAGTAATACTTATAGCAGACAAAATAGACTTTAAAACAGAGACTGTAACAACAAAGAAGGACACTACATACTAATAAAGGGGACAATCCAACAAGAAAATATAACAACTGTAAATATTTATTCACCCAACACAGGAGCACCCAAATTCATAAAAGTTAATAATAAACATAAAGAAACTAATCAATAAAAATACAATAACAGTAGGGGACTTTAGCACCCCACTTACATCAATAGACAGATCATCTAAACAGAAAATCAACAAGGAAACAATGGTTTGAATAACACACTGGAACCAGATGGATTTAACAGATATATTCAGAACGTTCCATCATCCTAAAACAACAAAAGACACATTCTTTTCAAGTGCACATGAAATACTCTCCAAAACAGATCACATATTAGGCCGCAAAGCAAGGCTCAACAGATTAAAAAAGATTGAAGCCATAGCATGAATCTTTTCTGACAACAATGCTATGAAACCAGAAGTCAACCACAAGAAAAAAACTGGAAAGACCACGAATACATGGAGGTTAAATAACATGCTACTAAACAATGAATAGGTCAACCAGGAAATAAAAAGAATAAAAAAGTACATGGAAACAAATGAAAATGAAAACACAATGTTTCAAAACCTTCAGGATGAACTAAAAGCAGTTCTAAGACGGAAATTTATAGCAATACAGGCCTATCTCAAGAAGCAAGAAAAATCTCAAACAACCTAACCTTACCCCTAAAGGAGCTAGAAAAGAACAACAAACAAAATCTAAAACTAGCAGAATAAAGGAAATAATAAAGATTAGAGCTGAAATAAATGATATAGAAACTAAAAAAGCCAATAGAACAGACCAATGAAACGAGGAGCTGGTTTTTTGAAAAAAATCAATAAAATTGATAAACTTCAAGCGAGGTTTATCCAGAAAAAAAGAAAAAAGACCCAAATAAATAAAATCACAAATGAGAGAGGAGAAATAACAACTAACAACATAGAAATACAAACAATTATAAGAGATTATGAAAAACTATATGCCAACAAATTGAACAATATAAAAAAAAATGGATAAATTCCTAGAAATATATAACTTACCAAAACAGAAATAGGAGGATATAGAATTTTGAACAGATGGATTACAGCAAAGGAATTGAATTAGTAGTCAAAAAACTCCCAACAAACAAAAGGCCAGGACCACATGGCTTCCTAGGAAAATTCTACCAAACATTTATTTTTTTATTTTTATTTTATTTTTTTTAAAGATTTTTAAAATTTATTTATTAGAGAGAGAGTGAGAGAGAGAGCACAAGAGGGGGTAGGGTTAGAGAGAGAAGCAGACTCCCCGCCGAGCAGGGAGCCCGATGTGGGACTCGATCCCGGGACTTCGGGATCATGACCTGAGCCGAAGGCAGTCGCTTAACCAACTGAGCCACCCAGGCGCCCTCTACCAAACATTTAAAGAAGAGTTAATACCTATTCTTCTCAAACTATTTCAAAAAATAGAAAATGAAAGACTCTTCCAAATGCATTCTACAAGGCCAGCATTACCCAGATACCAAAACCAGATGAAGACCCAACAGAAAGAGAGAACTACAGGCCAATATCTCTGATGAACATAGATGCAAAAATCCTCAACAAAATACTAGCAGACCAAATCTAACAATATATTTTAAAAAATCATTCACCACAATCAAATAGGATTTATTCCTGGGTTGCAAGGGTGGATCAATATTTGCAAATTAATCAATGTGGTACATCACATCAGTAAGAGAAAGGATAAGAACCATATGATCATTTCAACAGATGCAGAAAAGGCATCTGACAAAGTACAACATCCATTCATGATAAAAATCCTCAACAAAGTAGGTTTACAGGGACTATACCTCAACCTAATAGAGGCTATATATGAAAAACCCACAACTAACATCCCCAGTGGGGAAACATTGAGAACATTTCCCCTAAGGTCAGGAACAAGGCAAGGTTGTGCACTCTCACCACTTTTATTCAACATAGAACTGGAAGTCCTAGCCACAGCAAACAGACAACAGAAAGGAATAAAAGGCATCCAAATCAGTAAGGAAGAAGTAGAACTTTCACTATTTGCAGATGACATGCTAGTATATATAGAAAACCCAAAAGACTCCATCAAAAAAAAACTGCTAGAGCTGGTAAATGAATTCAGTAAAGTCACAGGATACAAAGATCAATATACAGAAATCTGTTGCATTTCTATACACCAATAATGAAGCAGCAGAAAAAGAAATTAAGAAAACAATCCCATTTATAATTGCACCAAAACCAAAAAGATACCTAGGAATAAACCTAACCAAAGAGGTGAAAGACCTATTCTCTGAAAACTTTAAAACTCTGATGAAAGAAATTGAAGATGACACAAAGAAACAAAGACATCCCATTAGAAGTGGGTTAGAAGAATAGAAGAATTAGATTAGAAGAATAAATATTGTTAAAATATTTATTTTAAGCAATCTACACATTTAATTCAACCCCTATCAAAATACCAACAGCATTTTCCTCAGAGCTAGAACAAACAATCCTAAAATTTGTATGGAACCACAAAAGACCCTGAATAGCCAAAGCGATCCTGAAAAAGAAAAGCAAAGCTGGAGGCATTACAATTCTGGACTTCAAGTTATATCACAAAGCTGTAGTGATCAAGACAGAATGGTACTGGCACAAAAACAGACACATAGATCAATGGAACATAATAGAAAACCCAGAAATAAACCCACAATTATATGGTCAGTTAATCTTCAACAAAGCAGGAAAGAATATCCAATGGTAAAAAGAGTCTCTTCAACAAATGGTGTTGGGAAAACTAGCCAACTATATGCAAAAGAATGAAACTGAACCACTTTCTTACACCATACACAAAAATAAATCCAAAATGGATTAAAGACATAAATGTGAGACCTGAAACCACCAAAATTCTAAAAGAGAGCATAAGCAGTAATCTCTCTGACATCAGCCGTAGAAATTTTTTTTCCATATAGGTCTCCTGAAGCAAAGGAAACAAAGGTAAATTAACTATTGGAGCTACATCAAAATAAAAAACTTCTGCACAGCAAAGGAAACAATCAACAGAACTAAAAGACAACCAACTGAATGGGAGAAGATATTTGCAAATGACATATCCAATAAAGGGTTAGTATCCAAAATATATAAAGAACTTGTAAAACTCAACACTCAAAAAACAACTTATCCAATTAAAAAATGAGAAGACATGCACATTTTTCCAAAGAAGACATACAGATGGCCAACAGACACATGAAAATGTGTCATTATCAGGGAAATACAAACCAAAACTACAATGAGTTATCACCTCACACCTGTCAAAATGGCTAAAATCAGCAACACAGGAAACAACAGGTGTTGGTGAGGCTGTTGCAAGGAACCTTCGTGCACTGTTGGTGGGAATGCAAACTGGTGCAGCCATTCTGGAAAACAGTATAGAGGTTCCTCAAAAAGTTAAAAATAGAACTACCCTATGACCCAGCAATCACACTAGTGGGTATTTATCCCAAGAATATAAAAATGTTAATTCAAAGGGGGAAAAGAGAGAGAGAGACAAACCAAGACAGACTCTTAACTAGAGAGAACAAATTGATAGTTACCAGAGGAGACATGGGTGGGGGATGGGTTAAGTAGGTGATGAGGATTCAGGAGTGCACTTGTCATGATGAGCACCAGGTGATGTATGAAATTGTTGAATCACTACATTGTACACTTGAAACTAATATAACAATGTATGTTAACTAACTGGAATTAAAATAAAAACATTTTAAAAACAAAGATAGTTGCCCAAAAGGTGCCTAGGTTGTTACGAACCTTCATCCAGATGGGTATGCTTTCTTAACAATTAGGCTTTCAACCTTAAGTCCTCCACACTGTGACAACTAGTATTAAGATTTATCCTGGAATTGCAGAAAGTTCCATCCCAACAGTTACAGAGATGAGCATCTACGCGGTGTGAGAGAAGGCAAATTTGCAGAAACTGTGGCAGAAACCAACTAATTGTTAGGGCTCTGCCTGGATCATTTGGGAGACAAGAGGGTGGGGTACTTAATGATTGTTTAAAAAGAATGGCAACAGCTGGGACACCTTATTTCTTACTTCCTTCTGCAGGCTCTCAATCCAAACTTAGATCCATTCAGAGATGATAGAAAAAGGTCTCAGAGTTTTTGCAGTGGGTCTTGGCTGGCTTTGGGTGATCTTTAACCCTCACATAGAGGTTTCTCTGAAAGAGATAAATTCTTAGGGGGAACTACAGCTGAGTCACTGACGAGTATTCAGACTCTTACTGCCCAGATTGGGTTACAATGCTGATGAAAGTGAATCAATGGAGAATGAGAAACTAACCCAAAGGACATTAGATATTTTTTTTTTTTTTTAAAGATTTTATTTATTTGAGACAGAATGAGAGAGACAGAGAGCACATGAGAGGGGGGAGGGTCAGAGGGAGAAGCAGGCTCCCTGCCGAGCAGGGAGCCCGATGCGGGACTCGATCCAGGGACTCCAGGATCATGACCTGAGCCGAAGGCAGTCGCTTAACCAACTGAGCCACCCAGGCGCCCTAGATATATTTTTACTGTCAGCCTCATTGCCCTGGAAAACTCCCTTAGCTCTTTTGTTAAAATTGGGCAAAAACTTAAGAAATGTTAGCATAATAATGGGGCAGCAAGTGACCTAGACTAAAGCAGATTTCTTTTTTTTTAAATTATTTTGTGTGAGTCAAGAACAAGTCACCAAAATATGCAAATCCCGTAGCCCTAGCCTAAAAACAATATGGCTGCAGCTGCTAAATCAAGGAGTCCTCAAGACAGAAATAGAAATAGTCACAAATAAGAACCTCGTCACTCAACATGGGGCTGTGGAGGAGATGGTGGTAGGGAGGCAAAACATTGGAAATTCATCTGGTTGAGTTGCTAGCAGTGGCTACGCTGCTTGAAACCAAACATAAATGTCTTAAAGTCATAAAGCTCTCTTCCTAGGTGCTCCCGGATCCTTTCCTCCCCCTCTACCCGACCTCAGTTGTTTTAAGAAAAATGATTAGGGGTGATGCTGAGGACTCTTGGTCACCAAAGGCAAATCAAAGCCAAATACAACCATTTGAATGACCCTAGGGAATTTCAGAGTGGGAGGGATTCAAACTTGTATGGCTGTCTTGGCTATAGACAACCAAGTCACTATCCTACTTGGACATGTGGAAGGAAAAGGCACTTGGATTTCACTAATGGGGAGCTGGGTTCACAGTGGGGAAAGAACAGATTTTGTGGCATCCTGGGGAACTTTTGGGCCAATTCAATGTACTGTTGCTATTTCTTCTATATCTGAATATATAACAAGAGTTGAGGTGTTAGATCACTGTTCTTCCCCATCTCATAAAGGCCAGGAGGAAGTCTCCCAATTGCAAATGGCCACATGGAGAGAAGTAATAACAAGACTTGTACATTTCTCTTCATATCATTTCCCTGTCCCCTCCCACATGGTCCAACAAAAACAGTTATAAGGGGCGCCTGGGTGGCTCAGTTGGTTAAGCAACTGCCTTCGGCTCAGGTCATGATCCTGGAGTCCCGGGATCGAGTCCCGCATCGGGCTCCCTGCTCGGCAGGGAGTCTGCTTCTCCCTCTGACCCTCCTCCCTCTCATGCTCTCTGTCTCTCATTCTCTCTCTCTCAAAATAAATAAATAAAATTTAAAAAAAAAAAAAAAAAAAAAAAAACAGTTATAAGATCCCAGGGGGGAAAGGGAAATGACAGCCCTGAAGGCTTGACTTAGAGATAGCAGGAGTAGTAAGAGATGCAATATATCTCAATAATAACCCTATATAGCCAGTGAAAAAGGCTAATGGGAGCTTCAGACTTACTGATTTCAACTGCTGTTCCCAATGCACTGGCTTTACAGACATTGTGACTATAACTGAAGCCACTGTGCAAACTGGTATGATGTCTTAGACATTGACAACACCTTCTTTTCTAGCTCACTGGTACCTTTTGGCCAAAATCAATTCACGTTCATGTAGCATATCCTTCAACATACATTTACAATATTCTCCTTTGGAATATCTTTATGACTACCTAAAGTCCCCTACCATTTGCCAGCAGTGGGTGAGTCAGGATCAGGACAAATGCTTCTACCCTTTGATATCCAAAGCTTTCACTGGGTAGATAATATCCTTTGGTTGATAAATGAGAAGGCTCAGTTTCAGCTACTCTAACTGCAATGTTATCACATTTCTGCCAGCAGGGGTGGCTGATAAACACTGATGAAATTCAAGGGTCTGCTGAGTAAAGTTTCTTGGGACTATGTGGGTGGAATCACAATGTTCATTCCCTTTGGCAGTCAAGGAAAAACTGCTGTTTCTGGCCTCCAGCCACCAAAAAGGAGATCAACATCTTATTTGACTCCTCAGTACTAGAGACAGTATGTGCCTCACTTGGGCATTCCACTTGGGTGTTTATATCAGCTAATTCACAAATTAGTATCCATGGGGTGGGGGCCCAGATGAACAGGTTGCATTGGAAGTTGTCTGGCAAGCTGTGCGACGCTCTCAACCTTTGGCCCCACATCCCAAAGACACCTTTGAGCTACAAGTTTCTGTTACTGATGATTTTTTTCAATTGAGCCTCTGGTAAAGAGAAGCAGTCACCACCCAAAAGTGCCTCTTTTAGTTTTAAATTTGTCATCTCCCTGACATGCCCATTAGGATGCTAGCTGGCTACTGAGGACTTGTTGAAACTGAACACTTGACCCATGGAGGCCTTGTGACTCTCCCCACAGCCTATAGTCTCATTTGGGGGTGAGGATGACTCAATTAACAACAGAAGAAGGGCCTAAGAAGCCTTGATTCTCACATGGAAATGGTATATTCAAGAACACATCTAGCATGGCTTGAGTAACATCTCAGCTTTACCTTAAAAAAAAAAGAATAACAGCTGTTCCTTTGGGGGAAAACTTTATCCCCTACTTTCCCACCTGAAGGAAACTGCTGGCTCATTGGCACCTTCAGTTCAAGGAGGTTCACCTAAGTGCCTGAACCTAGTTGACTAAGGGTTTAGCTAAGCTGAAACCTAATAGTGTCTGTTGGGCTGCATGACTTTTCAACCTCAATGCCAGCTATGCAAACTAAAAGTGGACATGGTTGCTCCACTGAGTAAGTAGAACTCCAGATTCTCCTGGCTTGAGCCAATATTCTTTTTAATGAACTTCATTATATTTTTAACTCTTGGGCTGTTGCCAATGGCCTGGCTTGTTGGTCTGCCACTTGAAAAGCTACAGACTGGATAACTAAAGACAACCCCATATTTTCCATTCCGGTTGAATAGGCAATTGTGTCAAACCATTTTTTATTTTATTTTATTTTATTTTATTTTTATTTTTATTTTTTTAAAGATTTTATTTATTTATTTGACAGAGAGAGACATAGTGAGAGAGGGAACACAAGCAGGGGGAGCGGGAGAGGGAGAAGCAGGCTTCCCGCAGAGCAGGGAGCCCGATGCGGGGCTCGATCCCAGGACCCTGGGATCATGACCTGAGCCGAAGGCAGACGCTTAACGACTGAGCCACCCAGGCGCCCCTCAAACCATTTTTTA
Source organism: Neomonachus schauinslandi (assembly GCF_002201575.2). Lineage (NCBI taxonomy): Eukaryota > Metazoa > Chordata > Mammalia > Carnivora > Phocidae > Neomonachus > Neomonachus schauinslandi. The sequence continues at coordinate 75,238,265 of NC_058410.1, read as the reverse complement.
AATAATCCATCCTTTTCCCACTAAATTGAACCCCCACTCATAACATATAAACTTCTCATACACCTTGAGATTTCAAACTATTTGTCTCTCCCTGTGCCCATATTGATTATGGTATATGAGACACCTGGTAATGAAATGTCCCCATCACTGTTCATCTATTTCATGCTTACTTTCTATTTTGAAGCATTTATTTTTTTGGTGTGCACTTTTAAGATGATTTTATCTAATGCCTCCAAAATTTTGTCCTTGGGATTTCATTTAAATTACATATTAATTTTGGAGAATTTAGATTTTAAATAATAACTAGTCTTTCCATTTGATGTATTTTTCCATTTGTCCAAATATTCTTTGTATGCCTTCTAATAAGGCTATAGTTTTCTTTCAATAAGTCTTGAGCTTTTCTTATCAAATTTTTCCAATTTTAAAAATTGTTTTCTTCATGAATATATGCATAAATTCACGCATTTGTTCATGTATGTTACTGTTATGGATGAAATATTCCCCCCTATTTCTATTTCTAGGTCTGTATTGCAAGAGTAGAGGAAAACAATTTGTTTATCTTTTGTCCAGCTGCCTTACTAAATTTCCTTATTAATTTTTATGGTACTTCCCTAGCAGGTCATTGGTTTTCAAAGAATAAATCTGCAAAATAAATCTGTTTATCTCTTCTTTTCCAACACTGTTTCTTTCATTTTCTTATTGTACTAGTTGTTACTCAAAAAAATGCTGAATAGTAACAATCATAAGAGGAATCTCTGATTAGTTACAGAGACTATCCAGCACAGGGCTAAGAGGATGGTTTCTTAAGCATTAATGCATAACTCTGAATCACAAGCTTGCCACTTGCTGTTTGTGTGTTCTTGGGCAAGTTATTTAACCTATGTCTTGGTTTTCCTATCTTTAATATGGGGATTATAATAATATCTATCACGTATGATTTTTGTGAGAATTATTATATGTAAAGTGCCTAGAACCATCCTTGCACATAGTAGGCACTATAAAAGTGTTAGCTATTATATTTTTTCTTGATTTAAGTCAAAGTTTTAGTGTTTCACTGATTAGAATGGTATTTATTGTAAGTATATGGTAAAACAACATAATTAAGTAGTTTCTTATCCAGTTTTACTGAATTTTTATTAGGAAAAACTGCTTTATTAAATGCCTTTTTAACATCTATTTATATGAGCACATGGTCTTTTTACTGAAGTCATAATGGATTATACTAATATTGAATCACCTTTGGAAATCTGAGCTACCTCTTAGTAATAATGCATTATTATTTTGAAATATTCTATTTACCAACATTTTATTTAGAATGTTAGCATATATTAATAAATGAGTTTTGTTTTGTTTTGGGTACTAAATTGGTAATTGGTCAAGTTTTGTTATTAAGTTTGTGAGATTTATAAAATAAAATGGGAAGGTTGTTAGCTTCTTCTATGGGTTGCAATAGTTTATATAACTTGTACTAAACTTTATTCTGTAAAGGTTAGATAAAACTTGGGTGAGAACGCATCTAGCCTTGGTGTCTGTCTGAATGGTACATCTTTATTCACCTTTTCAAGCTTATCTTTGGTAATTGGTCTTTTCAAGGATCTTACATCTTCTTAGATCAAACTTGATATTTTATCTTTTGCTAGAAAATCATCCATCTCGTCCAGGTCTCCAAATTTGTTATGAAAATATATGTGCGGTCTTTTATAATTCTCCTACATCTCTTCTATGTCTGTCTTTCTGTCTACTTTCTCATTCCTAATCTTGTATATACTTTGCTCTCTCTCTCTCTCTCTCTGCTATCATCAGGTTTATCTGTTTTATTGGTCTTTTCTAAAAACCATATTTTAGACTTATTTTTTCCTTTACTATAGAGTTTTGTTTTTTACCTAATTAAATCCAGTTCATCTTTTAAATTTTCCTCTTTCTATTTTCTTTTGGCTTCTTTTGGTATTGTTTTTCTAATTTTTTAAGATGAATACTTAGCTCCTTTATTTTCTATTTCTCTTCAATATTGAGGACATTTAAAACTACTGATTTTCTCCTGAGCACAACTTTTGGGGTTTTTTTAGATTTGGGGATGAAGTATTCTCATTTTCTTTGCTTCCCAAATGACGTCATTTCTTCTTTCATTTCCTCACTGGCCCAACATAATATTTATAGAAGTATGATTCTAAGTAGTTGGAATTTCTGTTTATCTATTTACTATTCATTTCAAATATGATAGATTTATGACCAGAATTTGTGACCTATAAAAAGCTGAAAATACCATAAATCAATTTATCATTTTGTGGTCAAATTCATGATTAGTTTTTGTGAAATTTCCAGAAATGTATAGAAATTATTATTCTCTTCTTAAGGAATATAAAGGCCTACTTACACCTATAAGATTTAATATATGAATTATATGATTCAATTCTTCTGTATCTTTGCTATTTAATTTTATCTACCAGAATTTTTAAATTCTGATAGAGGTATACTGAAGTTGCACACATTCAAATGCATGAATGATAATCACTGTATTCAGGTACACACATGTGAATTAGTAAGTATTATTTGTAGAGTGTTGATTAGGATTGCATTCAATAGTGAGTATGAGGGGTGCCTGGGTGGCTCAGTCGTTAAGCGCCTGCCTTCAGCTTAGGTCATGATCCCAGGTCCTGGGATCGAGGCCTGCATTGGCTCCCTGCTCTGCAGGAAGCCTGCTTCTCCCTCTTCGACTCCCCCTGCTTGTGTTCCCTCTCTCGCTGTCTCTCTTTGTCAAATATATAAATAAAATCTTTAAAAAAAATAGTATGAGAAATCCCAACAAATGGTGATGAAATAGCAACTGATTTATGTAACAAAAAGTTGTAGATAAGCAGGCAGGTAGGTCTACAGGGTGTATAAGAACTCAAGAATGCCATCAAGAAAGCAGGACCCTTGCTCTTCTGTTCTGTCATGCTTACTAAAGACTGATACAGTTCTGGGATGGCTTCTATGCTCCAGGCAGCAGAAAAGAGGGAAAAGAAGAGGCAGCCTGGACAGACTTCAATGCTTATGTCTCATTGGCCAGAACTGAGTCACGGGGCCATCTATAGGGAACATGGAGTCTGAAAAAAATAAGCTTTTAGCTTTAGAATTTCCAAAATGGAGGAAGGCAAGTGAAAAAAAAAAAAAGGAATGGGTGTTGTGGTAATCAGCCAATAGTATCTGCCAAACATAAGAACTGTTAAGACATATATTCAGAATTCAAAGTTTTAATATTTGCTGCTTCTTGCTTTCCTCAGTGCTGCTCCAATATCCCTTCATCTCCCCTCTGTATTTTAAAAAGTTGTAAGAGTTAAAGACATTAATACCTAACTTAGGGTATTCTCTGGTAATCAGAAGAATTGAAAAGAGGAGACCTTTACTGAGTTACACAAAGAATCCTTTTGGGATTTTGACTGAAGTTACATTAAATCTATAAATCGGTGTAGGAAGAATTCAGGTGTTATAACATCTTCCCATGATGAGTATGGGCTACTTCTCTATTTTTAAAATTTAAAAAAAATGTATTCAAAAATGTTTTATAGTTTTCTGTATATAGGTTTTACACATTTATCATTAGATTTATTCTTAAATATTGTACTTTATATTTTTAATTATTTTAAACGGTATCTTTTATAATTATTATTACTCTAATTGTTTCCAGTATATAGAAGTGTAATCAAGTGTTTTTGTGTATTGATCTTATGTTCAGCTACCTTGCTCAACTCCCTTATTATTATTATTATTTTATTATTACTATTATTAATATTACCTGGAGGATTTCAAGTAGATAATCATATCATCTGAAAATGACCTTTTTTCTCTTTTCCTATCTTTACGACTTTTAATTAATTCCTTTTTCTATGGAACTGGTTAGAAACTCCTATACAATTGTTGAACAGAAGTGGTGATGTGTTGTTGAAAAAAAGTTTAAAATTTTAAGAGGAAAATATAGATGAATATCTACCTTACTATAGAAAATGATCTCTTAAACTACCACAAAAATATTTAATAAGAAAGAAAAGATTAAACTTGTGATATTATTTATAAGAACTTTTATAAGTCAATAATAAAAATATAAGAAGAAATGAAAAATGGGCAAAAGACCTAAATAGGTATTTTACAGAAAAGAAAACATGTACTACTATAAAGTATATCAAGTCAGGCTCAATCTAGTATTCAGGAAAATGTGGGAAAAAAATAGGAGGAAAGTTATTCATTCATTCAATGGGCAAAAACTAAAATGTTGACAATACCAAGTACTGCAGAGATTGTAGATCAATGGGCTCTCGCACATTGTTGATGGGATATAACTTGGAATAATTGCTTTGGAAAACAATTTAGCATTACTTTCTACAGTTGAATATTTACACACCCAATAAATTAGCAATTTCATCCTAGGTATTACCCAAGTGAAGTTTAGCAAATGTATGCCACAAAACACCTAGCAGCAGCAGCAGTATTACTGATAGCACAAATCTGGAAACAATCCAGATGTCCATTGACAGGAGTTTGACTAAACTATAGCATAATCAGAGAAATATTAAATATCAGTGAAAATTAATGGCCCAAACTACATGCAACACATGGATGAGTCTTATTATGATAATTGTGGGTGGAAGAAGGAAGTCCCAGAAGATACATACATTATGATAACCACTTTGTAAAATTCAAAAAGAAGCAAAACTAAATAAAATATTTTTTTAAATATATGCATATAATATTTTTTCTTTAAGGTAGGGCAAGGATAAACACAAAATTCAAAGTAATGGCTATTCTAGAGCAGATAGAAAAACAGAATTGGAAATAGCACATAGATGTATATTAGATTCCAGTTCTTGAATTAGGCAATAGATTCATATAATTTCATTATATTGTTAATGAATATATAAAATTAAATAAATAAAATAAATGAAGGCCATGAATAAGCAATGATGGCAATATGACATAAACCAAAGATGATAATTAGTCCTATGTGGTGCCTTCAGGTTAAAAATAAATAATAATCATAATAACAAAAACAACAAACAAATAAATAAATAAAATGAATTCCATTTACAACTTCCATCCTGCCAAACTGGTGGAAATTTAAACCCAAGTATTTGGAGGATTTTCCTACCCATGCCCCATAAAGGTCCCAGGGTCTTATCAGAATAAAAGCATTGGGAAGACCCTTCCAGTCACCCAGCCACTAAATTACTGAGATTCCCATTGTCCAAACTCACTCCATGTTGTTCTTTTATCTCTATGTCATGCTTTGTATTCTTTTTTTTTTCTTTAAAGATTATTTATTCATCTATTTGACACAGAGAGAGACAGATAGAGAGAGAGCACAAGCAGGGGGAGCAGCAGAGGGAGAGAGAGAAGCAGGCTCTCCGCCAAGCAGGGAGCCCGACGCGGGGCTCCATCCCAGGACCTCGAGACCACGACACGAGCCGAAGGCAGATGCCCAACCACCTGAGCCACCCAGGCGCCCCCATGCTTTGTATTCTATAAGCAATTTTTCCTTCCACTCTGTGACACAATCCTTCCTAGAAGCAAAGGAACACAAAGTCTTTGATACCTTCTAGGAACTGAGCAAGAAAAGAAAAAATACAGAGAAAAGGTAACAAATTATTATCTAAAAAAATGCTAGACATCACTAAAAAGAAAATGTAGCCTCTATTCTTTTTACTCACCTGTGAGACATACTTTAGTAAGGCTGCACTTCTTTCTCTACTTTCAGATTTTCTTGGTCAGATTTGTTACATTCTTCTGAATAAATTAAGTAAAACCTTCCTTGCTATAACACTAAAACATTTGCTTTGCCTCTAAACCCAACTCTTTGGTGACTGAACTTGAGGAAAAATTTAATTACAATTTTACATGTAACCTTGTTTACTTCCAGAATCAGGAACTGTTGCAATAAATAAGAAAATGAGTAAAGACATAGAAAACAAATTAAGAAAACTGTCATATCAAGTGGGAAATGGGCCCTTTGGCAAATTGTTTTTATTGCTTTTTTCCTATTTATCTGAACATAGAGTTTATTAGTATTATATTGCCAAATGAAGCAGCTGAGTCTAGCTCAAGTTTATTACTAATATTATCATTCATTAATAATAAATTTATAAGCCAAATAAGTATTTCATAATATTTGCATCATCCAAACTATGACCTACATTACAGCTATTTAATGAAGGATGATCTTGGGTCAACTTGCTAAAAATCAACAGTGCTTGCCCTTATAACATAACTTCATTCTCTCAGCCTGACATGTTTTTCTTACATTGATTAATGAGCTCTTCTATTTTTGTCTTTTCCATGTTTAACTTGCAAAGAGAAAAAACATCTAAGTTGATACATCTGAGTGTCAGGTAGAGAGGAGCTGTGGAGCAGAGAGAATTTTGAGCGGAGAATTAAATTTGCAGGGCAGCTGTGGAAAGATAACAGTCTAAGCTATAAGAATAGAAGAACTCTCCCATTAAGGGAGGAAGCAGGAGAAAAGAAAATAGGGAGGTAAGTGCTTTCCAGGATGTGATCATGTACAAAAACTTACTTTCATTTACCAAGTGTAAGATACATCAGCTTCCCAGCCCAGAACAGAACAGTAATAATAAATACAGATTTTCTTCCGTCTTCAACATAGACATTTTCCCCTTTTATTTTTGCATCTCTCAAGCTGACAAAGGAAAACTAAAGAGTAAATGTGGATCAAAAAGGTGTTTCTTGGATTAAAGGTACCTTTAAACATTTGAAGAAACAGATTCTAAAATTTTGAATAAACATAAGCACATAGAATATGCTTTTAAAAATCTTTGTGGGCAACTATCATTATTTTTCATAGGTATCAAAATTATACTGCAAACAATAGGCTTGGCTCTTGTGAAGACATAATGTAACCTAGTGATATATATGCTATATTAACTATATATGTGAATATGTTCACATATATAATATAAATATCATGTTAAGTGTCAGTCTTCATTTTTATAAGATTACTGCCCTGACCTTTTATGTCATTTTTGGTGTTTAATTAATTGGAATAATTAAAAATTAAATAAATAAAAAAGAAGACAAACACATCCTAACAACTGGCCAATAATGTGTCTCAAGTTCAAGTCCATGCATGCCCAAGCCTCTCCTTCTTTCAGAACAGATTGCTTTTAAATCCATCAATACAAACTTGAAATTTTTATTTCATTTTTATAACCACCAACAAGTATATGAGGTCCATGAGATTTTGCCTCATTCATCAAGCATCTCATAAATATGAGCTCTAAGTGTTCCCGGCCAAAAGGTGCCTCTCCCAACTTTAACACTACCTGTCTCACTAGCACAAATGGCACAAAACACTGATCCTGAAAAGGAAGCTAGATCAGAACTGACCACATACTTGCCCTTGAGAGTATTTGAAGGAAACTCAACATGCCTCTCAGGCACTGCCAGAAGTCCAAAATTCTCACTATCTTCATAACCACACCGTACTCAATACAGCTCTGTCCATTCCCTAGTCCAAAATCTTTGACCTTCCAAACTTTTCCACTGTACTCTCTGAAACTCACTCTTCCAACTCTCCTCTAGAGCTTCTAACTCTCCTACATATTAATTCCACCTTTTTCATCTAACAAAAATTTAGCTAATCCCTGAATATGCTGCTTCTCACAAATGGCTGTTTTTTTCCTCTCATATCCCATGTGACACCACAGGCCTGGATATCAGGTTAGTGTCTCTGATCTTCATTGCTGCTTGTAGAAAATGTCCTTTCTTCCCACCTTCCATTAAAAAAAAACCCAAATCTTTGAAGCATAGTCATGATACATAGGGTATCATTCTACAGTGGTATAGATGGTGATCCTAGAGGCACCATCAACCTTTGAATCCCTCTCTCTCATTTGTTGTCCACTCCACCATTACTCTCCTCCATTACTTCTGTCATCATTCTTAGTGAGCTCTATATTCATGTTGATATCCATTTAACACCTAGGCCTCTCATTCTTTGACTTCCTTATTTCCAGCATTTTTTTTTTGTCCTTTCCACTTAAGCAATCCAATCTCAAGGTTATGTCTCAGAAATTTTCATTAACAGTTACTCACTGCATCACTTCCCAAATCTTACTCTACTAATTTCTATCTTTCCAGATCATGTACAGGCATAGCTTTGAGATACTGCAGGTTTGGTTCCAGATTACCACAATAAAGTGAATATCATAATAAACCAAATCAAATCAATTTTTTGGTTTCCTAGTCCATATCAAAATTATGTTTATACTATATGTAGTCTATTAAGTGTTCAATAGCATTATGTCTAAAAAACAAAGTACATACCTTAATTTAAAAATCCTTTATTGCTAAAAAAAAAAATGCTAGCCATCATGTGAGCTTTCAGCAAGTCACAATCTTTTTGCTGGTTAATGGTCTTGCCTCAGTGTTGATGGCTGCTGACTGATCAGGGTGGTGGCTGCTAAAGGTGGGGGTAACTATGGCAATTTCTTAGAACAATTCAACAATGACGTTTGCTGCGTCAACTGACTCTTTCATGAATGATTTCTCTGAAGCACACGATGCTGTTTGATAGCATTTTACCTACTATACAAGTCTTTCAAAGTTAAAGTCAATTCTCTCAAACCCTGCCATTGCTTTATCAACTAAGTTTATGAAATATTCTAAATCCTTTGTTGTCATTTCAACAGTCTTCACAGCATCTTCACCAGGAGTAGCTTCTATCTCAAGACACCACTCTCTTTGCTCATCCATAAGAGGCTCCTCATCCCTTCAAGTTTGAACATGAGACTGCAGCAATTCAGGCTCCACTTCTAATTCTCTTACCCTTCCCACCACATCTGCATTTACTTCCTCCACTGCAGTCTTATACCCCTCAAAGTCATCCATGAGGGTTAGAATAAACTTTTTCCAAACTTTTGTTAATGTTGATATTTGACTTCTTCCTATGAATCATGAATGCCCTTAATGGTATCTAAAATGGTGAATCGTTTTCAGAAGATTTTCAATATATTTTGCCCAGATCCATCAGAAGAATCACTATCTATGGCAGCTATAGCCTTACAAAGTGTATTTCTTAAATAGGAAGACCTAAAAGTCAAAATCACTACTTGATTCATGGACTTCAGAATGGATGTTGTGTTAGCAGCATGAAAACAACATGAATCTCATTGTACATCTCCATCAGAGCTCTTGGATAATCAGGCATTGTCAATGAGCAATAAACTTTTGAAAGGAAATCTTTTTTTCTGAGTAGTAGTTCTCAACAGTGGGCTTAAAATATTCAGTAAACCAGGTTGTAAACAGATTGCTGTCATTCAGGCTTTGTTGTTCCACTTATAGAGCATAGGCAGGGTACATTTAGCATCATTCATAAAGGTCCTAGAACTTTTGGAATGGTAAATGGGTACTGGCTTCAACTCAAAGTTACCAGTTTCACTAGCTCCTAACAAGAGAGTAGAAGTTTTAAAGCCATGCACTGACTTACATTGACTTGCAACAGGCATTGACTTCATGCATTGATTTACATTGACTTCAATAGGCATTGACTTGTTTGCTATGAAAGTCCAAGATGGCATCTTCTATGACTATAAAGTTATTTCATCTACATTAAAAATCTGCTTAGTATAGGCACTTTCATTAAGCATCTTAGCTAGACCTTCTGGTAACTTGCTGTAGCTTCTACATCAGCACTTGCTTCACCTTGCATTCTTCTGTTATGGAGGCAGCTTCTTTCCTTAAACTTCATGAACCAACCTCTGCTACCTTCAAAATTTACTTCTGTAGCTTCCTCACTTCTTAGCATTCTTAGAACTGAAGAAAGTTAGGGCCTTGCTTGCTCTGGATTAGGCTTTGGCTTAAGGGAATGTTAAGGCTGGTTTGATTTTCTATCCAGACCATTAAAACTTTCTCCATATCGGCAATAAGGCTGTTTCATTTTCTTACCCTTAGTGTGTTCATTAGAGTAGCACTTTTATTTTCCTTCAAGATCTCTTCCTTTGCATTCACAATTTGAATAACTGTTTGGCACAAGAGGTCTAGCTTTTGGCCCATTTCAGCTTCTGAATGCCGTTCTAACTAAGCTTAATCACTTCCAGCTTTTGATTTAAAGTGAGAGACATGTGATGCTTCCTTTCACTTGAACATTTACAAGCCATTAGAGGGTTTTCAACTGGTCAAATTTCAATACCGTTGCATCTCAGTAAATGGGGAGGCCCATGGAGATAGAAAGACAGGGGAATGGCTGGTTGGTGGAACAGTCAGAACACAAGAACCTTTATCAATTAACTTTGCCATCTTACACGGGCATGGCTCATGGTGACCCCAAAACAATTACAAGAGTAACATCAAAGATCACTGATCTCAGATTGTGACAAACATAATAAAAATGAAAAAGTCTGAAATATTGTTGGAATTGCCAAAATGTGACACACAGACACAAAGTGAGCAAAAGCTATTGGAAAAATAGCACCAATACACTTGCCCAGTGAAGGGTTGCCACAAACCTTCAATTTGTAAGAAATTCAGTATCTGTGAAGTACAATAAAGCAAAGTGCTATAAAACCAGGGAATGCATATATTTTAATATCCCAACTCCAAAGATGTTTGGATCTCAAGTCCATTGGCACATTTTAAAATTCTCTTATTCCCTTTATATTCTCACTTCTCTCAGCTTGGATTCCATAAAACATTGCTGTAATCACTTCATTGCATGAACTATCCACTCTCTTCCCCTCATCTCCTTCTCTGGCATTCTTTCTAGTAAAAGGAAAAACAAACTCAGTGCTAGTAAAATGCAACTCCATGCCAGCTCACATCTACTCTATAACAGATGAATTTGGCTGCAGCAAAATTCATAATCATTACTTTTCAATTCATAACCCAGATTTTAAGGTGCCCAAGAAATACTGCTACATTTCTCTTGTATAATTGCTCTCTTACTCCTCAAAAGAATTTTGTACAATTTCTCCTCTCTTCAACATCTATTCCATGCTTCTTCAAATGATTATCTCAATTCTTACTCCTTGAGAAAATAGAAGCAATCAGATGAGAATATCTCAAAATCACATTGCAAAATTACCAGCAAATTTTCTTGCTATTGTTGAAATACACCAAGTGTACTTCTGCCTGTGGACCTTTTGCCTATAAGATTCTTTCTTCAAATTTTCACTAGGACTTGCTCCTTAACATCATGTAAGCCTCTGTTAAATTGTTACTTTCTCAGAGAGATGCTTCCCGACTACTCCATCAAAAACGTACCCATTCAGGGGTACCTGGGTGGCTCAGGTGGTTAAGAGTCAGATTTTGATTTCAGGTCAGGTCATGATCTTAGGGTTGTGAAATGCAATCCCCCTGCTTAAGATTCTCTCTCTCCCTCTGCCCCTCTCTACCCTCTCTCTCCCTTTCTTAAAAAAAAAAAAAAAAAAGACACCCATTCATTACTCTCTATTCTTACAGGGGATTATTTCCATTATAATCTTTATTAACATGTAAAGCTATATCGCTTATTTGTTTTTGTTTTATGTCTTATATTCTAGGATGAAAGCAAGGGATTTGCTGGTCCTGTGTCTGAAGCACCTAAAACAGAGCATGAAACATAGACACTCAATACCTACTTTTGAATAATTAATTAAAATCACATCATTAAAAATGTAATGAAAGATTCTCAAAACCTCTGAACTGAAAACAATGTTAACAAGAGAAAATAAATATCTGAAAAAATAGAGAGATATACCATGTTCATGGATTAGAAGACTATATCGTTAAGATGTTGATCTATGGATTTAACACAAGCCCAGTAAAAATGCATGAAAGCTTTTTTTTTAACCTAGATATTGACAAGCTGATTTTAAAATGTGTATGCAAATATAAAAATATATATAATAGCAAAAACAACCTTGAAAAAAAGAATAAAGTTGGAGGACTTATATTACTGATTTCAAGACTTGCTATAAAGCTACATTAATCAAGACAATGTGGTATAGATTTAGAGTAGGGAAATTAGATCAACAAAATATATTGAGAGTCTAAAGAGAGGCAAAAACATACACAAGTAATTAATCTTCCACAGAGGCATTAAAACAATCCAATTAATAACAGAAATTCTTTTCAATTAATGGTGCTGAAGCAACTGCATATCTAATTGGAAAAAAAAGAAACACCACTATCTCACAGTGTACACAAAATTTAATTGTACCATCAGCCTAAAATATAAACTGTGATGCTTCTAAAAAAAATAAAGAGTATCTTCATAGCCTTACGGTGGGATAAATTTCTTAGACAAGACACAAAAAGCTCTAATCATAAAAAAATGATAAATTGGACTGCATTGAAATAAAACTTTTCTGCTTAAAGACATATTAGTAAGGGGTGCCTGGGTGGGTCAGTTGGTTAAGTGTCTGCCTTCACTCAGGTCATGATCCCAAAGTCCTGGGATTGAGCTCCGCATCAGGCTCCCTGCTCAGTGGGGAGCCTGCTTCTCCTTTTCCCTCTGCCATCCCCCTCTGCTTGTGCTCTCTGGTGCTCTCTATCTCTCTGTCAAATAAATACATAAAAATCTTTAGAAAAAGACATATTAATAGTAGGTAAGACACAAACCAGGGGAATATATTCACAAAACCTAAATATGAAAAACAACTGATAACAGGATATACAAATAACTCCTACAAATCAATAATAAAAAGACAAACAACCCAGTTAAAAATAGGAAAAGTATTTACACCTATACTTCTCAAATGAAGAATATAAATGGCCAATAAGCACACAGAAAAGTGCTCAGGATCATTACTCATTAAGAAAATGTAGATTAGGGGTGCCTGAGTGGCTCAGTCGTTAAGCGTCTGCCTCCAGCTCAGGTCATGATCCCAGGGTTCTGGGATCGAGCCCCGTGACGGGCTCCCTGCTCCTCGGGAAGCCTGCTTCTCCCTCTCTCACTCCCTCTGCTTGTGTTCCCTCTTTTGCTGTGTCTCTCTCTGTCAAATAAATAAATAAAATCTTTAAAAAAAAAAAAGAAAATGTAGATTAAGAATTAAAAATAGAACTACCTTATGATCCAGCAATCACACTAGTGGGTATTTACCTAAAGAATACAAAACACCAATTCAAAGGGATACATACACCCCTATGTTTATAGCAGCATTATTTACAATAACCGAGATATAGAAGTAGCCCAAGTGTCCACTGATTGATGAATGGATAAAGAAGATGTGATGTACACACACACACACACACACACTGGAATATATTCAGCCATAAAAAAGAATGAAATCTTGCCATTTGCAACGACATGAATGGAGCTGAAGAGTATAATGCTAAGTGAAATAAATCAGTCAAAGAAAGACAAATACCATATCATTTCACTCATATGTGGAATTTAAGAAACAAAGAGCAAAGGGGAAAAAAAAGAGAGAGAGAGACAAACCAAGAAACAGACTCTTAATCCTCAATTATAGAGAACAATGGTTACCAGAGGAGAAGGTATGGAGGGATGGGTTAAATAGGCAATGGAGATTAAGGAGTGCACTTGTCATGATGAGTACCAGGTGATATATGGAAGTATTGAGTTATTATATTGTATATCTTAAACTAATAGAACACTGTATGTTAACTAATTGGAATTTAAATAAAAACTTTTAAAACACAGAAAAAAAGAAAGAAAATGCGAATTAAAAGAACAATAATATATCACTACACACCCACCAGAATGGTTAAAATTTAAAAGACTGACAATGTAGCAAAGGATATAGAGAAAAAAGAATTCTTATACATTGCTGGTAGAACTATAAAATTATGTAATTGCTTTGGGAAAAGATTTGGCAGTTTCTTATAAAGTTAAACATATACTTTCCATTTGACCCTGTAATCCCACTCCTAGGTATTTACCCAAGAGATATACAAACATATGTCCACACACAACTTGCACATGAGTGTTCACAGCAACATTATTCGTAAGAGGCAAAAACTGGAAACAACCCAAATATCTTTCAACATCAGAAAGGATAAAAAATTTGTGGTATAGTCACTTAATGGAATACTACTGAGCAATAAAAAGGAACTAACTACTAATGTATAAATGGATATCCAAAATGAAATGGATATATCTTTAAAATTTTAAAACTTTAAAAATTTGTGGAGTTGAAGAAGTCCTATTTTTAAAAGTACATATGGTAGAATTCAATGTCTACAAGTTTTCTAGTTATCTATTGTGTTACAGACTATTCCAAAACTTAATGGTTTAAAGAAGGTAAAATTAGGTATTTTGCTCTCAAATCTGTGATTTGGACACAGATTGTGAATATCCCATCTCCACTCCATACAATATCAGCTGGGTAGCTCCACTGGGACAATCACACTTTCAAGATAGCTCACTCACATGGCTAGGTGTTGGCAAATTGGTGTTGGATGTTGAAACTCAGCCAGGACTGTTGGTTAAGGTCCTCAGTTTCTTTCCATATGGATTTTTCTATGGGCTATTTGGACTTCTTAATAATATGCTAGCTGGGTTCTCAGAGTGTCCCAAAACTCAGAAAGCAGAAGCTGCCCATCTCATAAAACATGGGCCTGAAAGTTGGCACAGCACGACTTCTGCCATTTCTATTAGTTAAGTTTTTATAGAGTCCTCCTATATTCAAAATGAGGGGATATAGATCTCACCTCCTGATGGAAAGAGTGTCAAAGAATATGTGGTCATCTGTAATCTACCAGACATGCAGTACTAGAATACAGAAAGCTAATCTATGTTGATAGGAATCAGAATAGTGTTTGCCTTGGGGAAGAGAAAGTAGCAGGCATTGACTGGCAAAGCACAAAAGGGAAATTCCTCAAGTGGGAAAAATGTTCTATATCTTCATTAAAGTGGTAGTTACAGAGGTGTATAAATATGTCAAAATTCATCAAACTGTAACACTAAAGATCTATGTATTTCACTGTATGCAAATTTACCTCCATTTAAAAACAACCTCCTTATGTGGAAGCAGGATCCTTCTAAGATAACTGAAAGTTTAGAAGTCAGTTTATTATATGCTCTGAGTTCTGTAGAGAAACTCTTCTTTCTTGATTATTTTTAAATTACTCCAGTAAAAGAAATCAGAAAATGCTGTATCCTAAATCATGTTCAAAGCCATTTTTAGGTTAAATAAGCTCAAAACTGATCTGGGAAAAAAACATTTCTATTCAGCATATATGTTAAAGCAATAGATATGCATATACACAAATGAATATTTACACATATATAATTTGATTTTGATTACTTTTATTCAGTTTTTACATTTGAGGTTTGAGAAAATTGAAAAAAAAATCCTAGCTAAAACCATTTAAAAATCAATTCAACCAATTTCTCAAGTATATTCTTATGGTGACATCAGATTAAGAACCATTTTTGACACCCTAAACTTGGTGCCCTTGATGAGCTTTAGGAAGGATGAGTTCCTCTAGAAGTTCTTAAATCACAAAGGAACTACTGGACTATTAAGTATATTTTATTAAATTTAATTCTTAATAATTGTTGATCTATATATAGTGCTAAAGGAAATTCCTTTAAAAAATTACATTAACCAGGGCACCTGGGTGGCTCAGATGGTTAAGCGTCTGCCTTCGGCTCAGGTCATGATCCCAGGGTCCTGGGATCGAGTCCCGCATCGGGCTCCCTCCTCGGCAAGGAGCCTGCATCTCCCTCTCCCACTCCCCCTGCTCGTGCTTTCTCTCTCTGTCAAATAAATAAACAAAATCTTAAAAAAAAAAAAAATTACATTAACCAGAAAATTCTGTTTTTAAGGAATTCTGTATAAAGAAAGAAGATAGCATAATAGAACTTTAAAACTATAAACATTATTCATGACTGTTCACTTCAGTTGCAAAATTAAAGTAGCATCTATGTTTACAAAGGACTTTAGCTGGAAATTGTGTGCCTTGAGCTATAATCCTAGCAGTTCCCTTTTGCTGAGCAAATTTTCTTCATGTGAGCCTACCCTCCAAGCAGGCCACGTCAATGGTTCAAGAATTAGTGTTGACGAGTTAGCTATTCACTATCTTCCAAGAGATTCCCCATTGAAACTATGCTTAGAGTTCTAGGTGACTCTGTCTTCTTTATTTCCTAGGCTCCCTTCTCTTCAAGTGACCTTCCTCTGAATTCAAGTTCATAGCTATTGAATGTCATAAGTGAGTGCATGCTTGTGTTGGCAATTAGAGGAAAATAACACTTGGCTACATTTTAACTCCATTCCTTCTTCCATGTTTGCAGACAGCGCTACCCAGCACAAGAACTGCCATGTGCATTTGACCAGTCTCCTTCTAATGCTGGAGCCCATGTTAGCATCTGATGCTACACATGCCCAAAGCACGGTATGTATACAAAGGGTCAGCCACCAGGGAAAAGGGCTTGATGCCTCCTACTTCTTGGGAATCCTTTTTCATAGGCCGCCAGTAACTTCAGGAGTGCTTCATGAATATCCAAATGCCTGAATGTAGTACGCCATCATGTCTACCCACTTCTAAAATCCCTCAAAATAATCTCTTTTCTCTCTTCTCATCCTGATTCCTAGGAAGGTCCCCAGGTCTTCAACATAACAAACTAAATAAATCCTTCTAAAATAGAATGATTGATAGGTTTAGACTTCACAGGACTACTCATAGAAATTGATTCCTAATTAATGGAAGAGTATCAAAAGTGTCGAAAGAAGGGTATGTATATGCATATTTTTTAGCACAAGCTATGTGTTCCATGCCTATTCTGGGATCCCATCTAAGATTTCCCCTGTTTTGACCCCATTCTGTTGGCTTACCAAAAGAATAAGTTTCAGTGACTTGGAAACCCATTCAGAAATTTGCCAATCAATATAATAATGGGTTGAGAGTTGGTATTTGGAGAAAAAGGGGGTGGTGTTAGGATATTTTTATTTGTTTACATGAGATTATTGTAGAGTTCTGGATGAGCAGGGATACTCTGTCTGCATGGGTTCAGCTCTCCACTTTTTAAAATATCAAAATACTTTCATACCAGTTAATAAAGATGCACTGCCCCAAAACCCAACAAGGACTTCCTGTTTCCCCCAAACTCTGTCCCAGACCCTTAAAACTCCCTAGGATCCAGCAATTCGAGAATTAATGTCTGACATGTCATAGTAGAGTGCCTCTGAACCCCTGTTTCAGTCTATTGTAATTGGCCAGTGCCTACATGGCACCAGTTAGCTATAATGAAAGCTGATGAGATCATATAATTGTATACTTTTTTCTGCTAATCATCTGTGCATATAGAGTCAACTCTGATATAACTTCGTTATATCAATGGCTGATTGATAATATAAAACACAGCAAATCACATTAAATACTCTTCATTTTACTTTGGAATTCATTATGTGATTTTCAGCAAGTTCAAACTTTTAACCATGGTTTTAAGCTAGTATCAAAGGTCAGTAATACAAACTAAGTTGTTATTATGTCCCAAATATCCAAGATAACCAACACCCAAGGGAAAGTAAGGGAATGAACAAGTATTGAGCATTTTCCTATACCAGGCACTGTTATCTCATTAAATTCTTTCACAACCCTCTAAGTATCATTATTTCCATTTTACCGATGGCAATTTAATGCTCAAAGTTGCATTTCTTATCACACAGTTCTCTAAGCACCAGCCCAAAGATGATCTATTTTATGCCTTTCCAAAAAAACATAAGAAATATGACCATGCCAATTTCATTTTAGGAAACCAAGACTCAGAGAGGTTAAGTAGCTTGCTCAGGACTACACACCAATAAGGAACCCAGACCTTAAGTGAGAATTGAGATTTTTAGACTTCTACTCCAGACTCCCACTTCCTGGGGATATGAACTTGGCAGTATCAAAATTGCACTATTTGAGAATTATATTACATTCAGGCTATCTCCCCTACTTCAAGATACCTCTTGGCAACAACAGAGCTCCTGTGTGCTTCCTCCCACCCTCCATCACCTTGGCATCAGTCCTTATCAGAGCCTTATTATTGTCTGGCTCCTCTGCAGAGACTGCCTATGACAGTCCCTCAGAACTGTGGGTCAGTACACGCGTGCGCGTGCGTGCGCGCACACACACACACACATACACACACACACTCCCCTCTCCTCACCTCAGCAGGATTTTGATTAGTTAGAATTTTAAAAGATCTCAGAAACTTTCCCTTTGTTTTCAGATGAGATGTCATTTCTTGTTGATGACAGCCTCCACCAGGCAGAAAGGAGAGTTCAATGTTTTCAGCCGACCGACCGGTGCACTGGGAAAGGAAGCCTGTTCTTATCAGTATGCAAACTCTCATTCTCCCCCTTGTCGGTGTAAACAAATTAATCTCATCATGAAAGGATGTGTTAAAAAGAAAGGAAGAGAGAGAATGAAGGCGGGAGCAGAGAGAGACAAAATTGAGGAGGGGGAAGACGAGAATAAAGACTCCAAACAGAGATTGCCATGGAAGAAGAAAGAATGTTTCCCAGTGTAAAAGACTCTCCTTTCAGAAGAAAACTACTTCTGGCTGCAAAATAAGCCTCCTACTGTTAGACGATTTAACTCTATCCAGTCTCCAGGGGTTCCATCCAAATTAATTTCATTCCTTTGTCAGGATCCTTCCGTCTTTAGTTACCCGTCTCCATCTGTCCCCTTTGAAAGATTGCTGAGCACTCCAGCTTCAATATCCTTCTTCCTGGCTGCCTTAGGCTTTAAAGACCAATCTCTCACACAGAAGCAGCTCATCCAGGGACTCGGAGTGAGAACTAATTGGCAAGGGCCATCCTCTATAGGACCAAGAAAACCCCAAACAAATGGAAAATGCCAAGCTTTGTTTTAAATAAAAAGCTATTCTTATAACTGTTGATTCCACAATTACCATGTTATGTAGCTCTGGCAATGAATCTCTCCACTTACATTTTTCTTTAGGAAATCTGCATTTAAGGAAGCAATTACATATGTCAAATCATTCAGTAAATAAAATTTGTATGAAATGCGAACCAGTTATTTAGCTAGCATCCCCCAAACAATAGAACCATCTATATAGTGTTTTAGTTGCAGAGGGCATAATTGAGATCATCTAGCCAATCTCTTCATTTTGAGGTGAGAAAACCAAGGCACACAGGGCCTGAAAGTTTCCCGACAGCACTACACAGTTAGTTAGTGGTGATGCTAAGAATAGAAACCAGATCTGAGTTGTGGCCCAATGATCTGATCTCTTTGCTGTAAAATGTGAAGATAGATAAAGCCAGAAAGGATTTACGTTTAGAACAATGGGAAGCACTTTTATATTTATAATAAGCCCACAAATATAAACACGTGACCACTTTTCAAACACCAGTTCTCTTTCCCTTTCAGCACTCAGATTCTGTGTTAAGAAATAAGAGCTATTCTTCATATACATCTAGAAAACATTGAAAGGGAAATGAGCTGCCTCAGAAATCATATACAATGTGCTTTATACTCAATTCTACATGTTTGGAGTTTACCCACTCTTCTGCCTTACCTTAACATTTTTCTCTTCCATTACTATAGATAACTGTTGGCTAAATTAGAATAAAACAAAAACCTGCAACAACTTTATAAAATGTGCATTTTTCACAGTTTCTGCCAAACATCCACTGGTATTTAATAATGCCCCCATGCATACCCTCATTTAATTTTGGCACAACTCTGCCAAAAAACAGGTCCAATACCTTGGTTTTCTCCTTACCCAAGGGAAAAGGCCAGAGAGGAAAAGGGTCATCATCTCCCTGCCAGACAGGGAGACATCTCATAGGCCCCAGACAAAAAGGGGCCTATGAGAATTCCTGGGGGCTGCAGGATTCTGCCTCATCTGGATCCCTGGGTTCTGGGCAATAGCAAGACCCCTTTATGATCTCTTAGGGGGACCAGATTGAGAAACCCCTGCCTGGACTGAGGAAGCAGAAACCGCTTTCACAGAGATAAAGACCACGTGGGTCAGGGCTCCAGCCCTGGGCCTACCAGATGTAGAAAACCCTTCAATCTCTTTGTGCATGAAAAGGAAAAAATAGCACTCAGGGTACTCACACAGACTGTTGGACCCTGGCAACGGCCAATTGCTTACCTGTCAAAGAAGCTGGACCCCGTGGCAGCGGGATGGCCACCATGCCTCAGGGCACTGGCAGCCACAGTCCTACTCATCAAGGAGGTGGACAAACTTACCCTGGGGCAAGAACTTAATGCACAGGGACACCACTTCTTTCCAACTCTCTGCTAGCACAATATCAAGGGCTCCTCTGCGAAAACCTGCGGGTCACCCTCAAAACAATAAGGACATTAAATCCAGCAACCTTTCTCCCCATGGAAGAGGGAGAACCAGACCATGACTGTTCCGAGGTGACTGATGAAGTCTTTGTGAACCATCCAGATCCACAGGATCAAGCCATAATGAATCCAGAGCTCATGCTGTTCAGTGATAGCAGCAGTTACCTACAGGAGGGTGCCCAGAAAGCAGGTTATGCAGTAACCACAACCACTGAAGTCCTAGAAGCTAAGGCATTACCAGCTGGATGGTCAGCTCAACGGGCTGAATTATATGCCTTAGTCCAAGCCCTCACCCTCAGTGAAGGCAAGCGAGTCAACATCTATACTGACTCTCGATACGCCTTTGCTACTGTACATATACATGGAACCATCTACAAGGAAAGGGGCCTCTTAACCACAGCAGGAAAAGCTATCAAGACCAAGGAGGAGATACTGAGACTCCTTGAAGCCGTCTGGCTTCCAAAGGAAGTAGTAATCCTGCACTGTAAGGGACACCAGAAAGGAGGCGACCCCATAGCGCAGGGAAATTGTCTAGCAGATAAGGCAGCCAAGACCACAGCCACTGAGGACATAGACAGAGCCCCTTCCCTCACCATGGCCCTAACAACCCCAGAAGAAGTCCCTCCACCCAGTTACCCTAAAAAGGAAAAGGAATGGGCCATGGCTGAGGGGGCCACCCTGACTGAAAAGGGTTGGTGGATGATGCCAGATGGACGCATCTTTGTTCCAATAGCAACTGGAGGGCAGCTAGTCAAGGAACACCACTGACTCACTCATCTGGGAAAAACTGCATTAGAGGCCCTTCTCTAGAAGCACTACTACATCAGTCAGCTGAGCACTATGATGAGCAATGAGTGAACGATGCATAACATGTGCTAAAAATAATGCTCGGTCTGCACCATGGTCCCCGCCAGGTGTCCAGGGGATGGGAGCAACCCCCTTCGAAGATCTAGAGGTAGACTTCACAGATGTGCAGCCAAGCAGGGGGTTCAAATATCTCCTAGTAATAGTATGCACATACTCTGGGTGGGTCAAAGCCTTCCCAACCAGGACGGAGCAAAGCCAGGAACTAGCTAAAGTCCTCTTGCAGGAGATCGTACCCCAGTTCCGCCTGCCATTAACAATCCATAGTGACAATGGACCCACATTTGTAGCAGACATTATACTCCACACCGCTTACCGGCCCCAAAGTTCAGGGAAAGTAGAGCGAATGAATCACACCCTCAAGGGAACCTTAGCAAAGTTTTGTCAGGAGACTAACTTTCATGGCCAGATCTGCTACACCTAGCTCTCCTGCATGCTCACTGCACACCTGGGACATCAGGTTTCTCCCCATTCAAATTAATATATGGACGGCCTCCCCTGTACTTGAGAAGCTTTCCAGAAAATTTGCATCAGGCTGGAGATAAAGGGATAAAGGAGCAGCTTCGGGCCCTGGGGCCACCCTAAATAAATTACAAAAGTACACCTTTGAGAGGGCCCCAATCTCCTTAGGGTCTCAGGTACACTCTTTCCAGACAGGGGACTCAGTTTGGGTCAAAGATTGGAAGAAAGAAGAAAGCTCATCATTCGGACAAGGAGCCACACCAGTGGAGAGTCCAGCCAGATTTCATGAACCCACTCCAGCTTCACCTTCAACAAGACCCCACTGACTGATGAACACCTGCTCATCGTGGTCCCTGGCTCTCATTGGCATGATTGCCCTCATCTTGGGAGTCGGACTCTACACTGTTGCCCCTCCTGACTGGACTTTCCCCCAGAAGCTTCTACCTAAGGTCATAGATCCCACTTTTACTGGCCTTCTGCCAGTTCTGAGCGCATTTCACCATGGTTTTCCTGGCCCCAGTCAGTCATGGTCTTCTGCTACCTGGTGTGCTGTTAAGTTTATGATTAAGTCCGTGTTCGCCCCAAGCCTTGCAGTCAACCTTCAGAGTCAAACAGAATGATGCCCTCTAAACTAGGTGTTTAAAGGGTCATCAAAAGGGGGAATGATAAGGAAAATCTGTGTCCTAAGATGGTTGACCAAGCCAGCAAAAGAGTCCCAGTCCTTGCCCCGGGGCTCTTCTGGGTTCTTCTCCCTGCCCCGCTTTGCACACGTGCCAAAAGTGCCAAGTATGTGGAAGTAGAAGTGTATAAATTGCCCCCTTTGTTTGTGCTCGGGGCTCAGACTTTTGGAGACCACTCTCCTCTGAGCTCACTGGCGTTAAATAAACCTCCTATCTTCCAAGATCTCCGAGTGCCGCTTGGTGTTGGGCGATCCAGTCCAGGTTCCGTAACACTATCACCCTATACTATCTAGCTTCTTGTATCCTACTTACATTTAACTCCCTTTCTCCTTTTCTGAATTGTCTTCCGCCAATTCTCCCCAAATGTGATTCTTTCACCACGTCTTTGCTCTGAACCCACTCTGGACAACAGCAATTTCATCTTCTTTCTTAGCTTTGCCCATTTGAAAATAAATCATCGCCATTATATGGTCTTTTTTCTTAATTTCAGTACTTCATAATTATCTGTGATTACTTCTCCTTTGTTGACATATATTTAATTACACAACCTGAACACTCTGCCTTCCATTTAATTTCAGTTTAAGTCAATTTAACAAACATTTACAGTCCCCTTATTTTATGCAAAACACTGTGCTAGGCTCTATGTGGCATAAAAAATGAGCAAGTTATAGTCCCTCATCCCAAAGTAGTTATCTGTCAGTCGGGA
This sequence comes from Neomonachus schauinslandi, assembly GCF_002201575.2. NCBI lineage: Eukaryota > Metazoa > Chordata > Mammalia > Carnivora > Phocidae > Neomonachus > Neomonachus schauinslandi. The sequence continues at coordinate 75,215,315 of NC_058410.1, read as the reverse complement.
ATATCTTCTCCAAAAAGGAAAAACAGAGTTGATAAAGTGTCTACTTTATAGAGGTATTTTGAGAGTTCTTTGTTTTGTTTGTTTGTTTGTTTGTTTGTTTTGGTAGCACTAGGGTTTATTAAACTGTGCCTTAGTTCAGGTGCATGGTGCTCTTGATTTATAAAGCCCTATCATTCTGCCAATTCTTCTTGAGTAAAGACACCACAAAATTGACAGCTAAGTGGATGTCATACACAAGCTCATCTTCTGTCATCTTCACGTGGCCAACAGCCACTGCCAGACCCAACACCTTCTTCATCAGGAATTTGATGGTGGACTTCACTTCACCCACTTTGGCCACCATGCTTTCATTGTGGGTCAGCAAAGAAGGGACACATAATAGTTCTTACTGTGTATTACGTGATATGATGTTGTTTTTAGTGTTATTGACAAATCACTTCTTTGATCCTCTCCAGTCTTAAAATGCTATCACAAAAATATATAGAATACAAAGCTAAATGTGTCAAGAGCAATAGGAGACCTAGCAGACAGCATTCTAAACTAGTGATTAAACATCACCAGTAATGAGACATATTGATATCATTTACCTCTTGATAATGATGCACTGAGAAGGGCCATTTACCTTTGTGATATTCTTGCTATATATAAATATACAGCCTGAATCAAATCATGAGAAAACATCAGACAAACCCAGAACAAGAGGCATTCTACAAAATAACTGTTCAGACTCTTCAAAAGTCTTAAGGTCATGAAAACAGATTGGGGAACTGTCTCTAAGTGGAGAAAAATTAAAGAAGCATGCCAAATAAAGGACCAGATAAATGACATTAGTGGGACAATTGCTGGAATCTCAAAAAAGGGTATGGATTAGTTAATGGTAGTGTATCAATCTAATTTTCTGGCTCTGATCATTATGCTATGGCTATTTAAGTTATTGAGATTTGGGGAAGCTGGGTGAATGGTGTACAGAATTCTTTGCACTATTTTTGCAAGGTTGAAATTATTTCAAAATAAAAGGTTTTCATTAAAAAATTAGAGCAATATAAAATGCAAATGTAAGATAAAGGAAAGTGAGAATTCTTCCTCAATGCATGGGTGAAAGGGAGAGAATGAAGTGGATAGCAGAAGGATTCTGGAAGATGCAAGCATCTGAGCTGGGATTTGAGGCCACTGATATCGAGGAAAGATATTCTAGGCAAAGAAAAGAGCAGAATTACAAGCAGCAAAAAAGCAAAAAGGAAGGTGTGTTTGGATAGAAGTAATCGAATTCAATGTCTTTGAGGGGGAGTAGTGCGAGACAGAAGCCAGACTAGAATATTTTTATATCTCTGTAATAGGCTGTATAATGTGCTTCCCCACCAAAATGTCCATATCCCAAACCCCAGAACCTATGAATGTTACTTTACATGGTATAAAAGACTTTGTACGTGTGATTAAATTAAGGATCTTGAGAAGGGGAAAGGATCCGGATTATACAGGTGGGCCCAAAAGAATCTCAAGGGTCCTCATGAGAGGGAAGGAAGAAGATTCAATGCAGGAGGATATGGAACAAAGGAAGCAGAAGTTCCTCTTACAGCACCGATAGGAAACTAATACAGTCTCTGTTACCTTACTTGGGGCCCATTTCAGTTTTACCTCCATCTGGACTATTGTTGTAGCCTCCTCCCTGTTCTCTCTGCTCTATTCTCTATATCTCCCTTCTATGAAATAATGTTAAATTCATTTTTTTTGTCAAGCCCTGGACTGATCATATCATTCCTCTAAACCAAAGCTCTCGAGGGTGCCCAGTACCTGCTAAAAAACATCCATGCTTACTATCCTGGCATTTAAGAATCTGGCCCCAACATGCACTTCCAACTTCATCTGGGTGTCTCTGCAGCATTAACTTTTCACCCAGGCAAATGAATTTAGTCGCGGTCTCTGGGGCTCTCTTCCTGCATTTTAGAATGCCAGTTTAAAGGTCCAGATCATGTCCCCGCTCTTTCATATCATAGTCCATAATAATGTCTCTCTCTACTGAACACCTACAGTCTACTGATTGTTCTCTGAAACCCTCATTCCATCTGTTTCTAGTGTCCAGGCCCAAAGTAAAGAGCCCCCAAAATTCACAAACAGCTTAATATCTGAGAAGTGAAACATGGAAAAATCCCAGTGAATGAGATTGCCATTTGAAGACATGATTCAGGATTTTGTAAATATGTACAAATCTGGGATGCAGATTTAGAAAATACTCAAGGCAATTAAAGTATGTAAAATATGGAGGGGAGGGGAATGGGAAGATGGGGTAACTGGGTGATGGACATTAAGGAGGGCATGTTAGGTAATGAGCACTGGGTGTTACATACAACTGATGAATCACTGACCTCTACCTCTGAAGCTAATAATACACTATATGTTAATTAGTTGAATTTAAATTAAAAAAATAAAGTGTGTAAAATAGAATTCAGGAAGATTAAAACTAATAAAGAAAAAATGGCCCAGACAACATGCTATAATGGTTAGGTGGCTCTGTGGTCATGTTTTCTGGGTTTGAAACAGATCTATCACTAGTCAGTTTTATTTCCATAACTGGGATCATTGTCAATTAAAATAACTGACTGTCCTTCCTCATGATGTAATTATAAGCAAATTTTCTGATTATAGTACTTAGTTTCACACATAGATCTTCCTACCAAGAGAGAATCTACCAGCATGAACTGTGGTTCCCAATGTGAATGTCTAAACTGGCATTCGGGTTCACACATCACCCTCTTGTGAATTTGGTTAAGTCAGTCACTTAGGCTAAGTCCGAAATCGCATAAATCAAGAGAAGGAATTGAAGCAATTTGCTGCATCGCTCTGGCCAGTGAAAATAACTTTGCATTATTTGCATCTGAATTATTTAGACTGGTTGTCTGTAATGATAAAATCCACCAGATTATTGCTCAACTTTTCACTGTAATATGCATAGATAGCCTCCTTGTGCACCTGGCATTGTCCCCGAAAGTATTGGGCAGCTGCTCCATTGAAAACAATAACAGCTGTGAAGCTTAAATCATTTCATGTTTTAGTAAGATGACAACAACATGATATGCAAGCAGCAGACGTGAAATTCCTTTTGGACATTGCTTGTTGAAAATGCAGAACAGCAAAGAACCATGCAATACAATTGTGTGTGTTAAACTCTGCAGATAGAAGCCAGTGACACTCTCAGAAAAACCTGGTGATTCACAGTTTCAGAGAGTTGCCAAGAGCATGTTATCTTAGCACATACCTTAAATCCCTGAAATCTCATGCCTAAATGAAACTGAAGAGAACTAAGAAGCACTACGTAGCCTAATTCATAATTCTCTTCATATGATGGTATTGAGTCATATTAATTAATGTGGCTGTGAAACTTTTTGATGAAGTCTCTATATATTCTTTTTACTCAAATTCTCTCTTTGGTAAACGGTTATAGAACCACATAAAGTCCCAAACTCTAATATATGTATATAGTGAAAGACAGAAAGAAAGACACAGAAAAAAAATATATCCCATGCTTACTTGCATAATTTCTAATTGCACTATAGTAGCATGCCACTGCAAATGAGTACAACCAATTACATGAAATCAAACTCCTAAAAACTCTGTCTTTAGAAAGAAGGTGACTCAACACAGAAACCTACAGATTACCAGACATTCAGAGGCAGTGGAGACTGACAAATTCAACAAGCGCTCTAGCTGACCTTTAGATGATTTTGATGAAGAAAAGGGCAGCTCACTTGAGTTGGAGAAAGAAGTGCTCACCTAAGTGAAAATATTTGGCAGGCACTGAGCTGGGTCCTCTGTCCCAAGTGAATCTCAAGTCACCTGTCTGAAGGTGTGCCTTTCTATTTTTTAATTTGAAAGCAAAAGACCTCTTTTTCAATCCAAATATCCCAGTCAGGGCACTACCTCCCTATGTATCACCAGGATCCTTTAAAAATCTGATCTTTAATGCTCTCTAATCCAGTGTAAATTATTTTCTTGCTTAAAAATGGATTCCCATTGTCTCTAGCATGGTATCCTAACACTTCCTGACGTAGTCTTTGACACATTGACCTTGACATATCTTTTTTTCTCATTTTTAAGCTTTGTTTAATGAAGGTTTTCCAATTGTAAAAATAACATGTGGTTATTATAATCAAATTAAGAATACAAAGAAGTATAAATATTAAAATAAAAATTAAAACCCAGAATTAACCACTATTAATTCATATTTAATTTTATTTCCTAATAGTTGCTTTTTACTGTGTGGATATACATTCTCTCTCTTTCTGTTTTTGTTCTTTTCTATACCAGGCCTTTACTCTTAGCACTTTCACAAATATTTTTAGCCCTACTACCTAGGAATTCATTATAAAAAGATCATGATGAAACCATTTTAGTGTGTAAGTTATTAGAGGATAATACTTTTTGTGTTAGCCAACATTCCCCACTATGTTTTCTTCTTTTTACTTCCTTGGGATATGGGTATTAGAGAAAAATCCAGGGATAAAGTCCAACTCTTGACTTTTGAGCTTAAAAACCCTAATCTTTGAGGATGCCATCATGTAAACTTATACCATCAAGTGTGGAACTAGAGGTTTGGTAGGGCAACCAACCTGTCCTGGTTTGCCCAGGACCATCCTGGTTTAAAAAATGAACGTCTCATGTTCTGAGAACACCCTCAGTCCTAGGAAAATCAGGACAGCTGGTCATCCTAGCAAAAGTCAGTTTTTCTTGCTCCTTGTTTAGCTAAATATCCCATGGTCTTGGAAAGCAAGAGTCCCTGAGGTTGGGCCATGTGCCTTGACACCAGTCAAACCTCAGAAAGACTGATTTGATGGCAGGTAAGGTGAGGGAATTTGAGAGCTGAGAAACTGTCTTCTCTTCTTTACTTAGTAGTACCCAGAAAGCAGCCAGTGGGTCAAGAGATAGAGAGGAAAAATTCTGATTATCTGCATTTTTCTGTCTGAGAAACAGGAAATGAGAAAGTGAGGAAGTATGAGGAGAACAGCAGAGGAAATGGTGGCTAAGGGAAATGTGAAAGGCCCTGACCAGGGACAGCAACCACAGCACAGCTGGTGGCCCTGCTGAAGTTAGAGGCCAATGCCAGTCAACACAGCAATATCCCTGCCCCCAACTGTATCCAACAGCCTCACTTGGTGGCCAATGAGAGGGTCCTTGAAATGATTGGCCATGGCTTCTCCAGAGGGTATTTGGAAAACACTGATCTAGTTGAGCCTCCTCATTTTATAGATGAAGAAGCAGAATCCCAGAGGAATAAAAGCTTACTCAAGGGGCGCCTGGGTGGCTCAGGCATTAAGCATCTGCCTTCGGCTCAGGTCATGATCCCAGGGCCCTGGGATCGAGCCCCGCATCGGGCTCCCCGCTCCGCGGGAAGCCTGCTTCTCCCTCTCCCGCTCCCCCTGCTTGTGTTCCCTCTCTCGCTGGGTCTCTCTCTGTTCTATAAATAAATAAATAAAATCTTTAAAAAAAAAAAAAAGCTTACTCAAGATTATTCAATTAGTAGTAGAGGCGGAACTAAAACCCAAGATTCTATACTGACCATGGTCACAAATTGTTTGAAATGATATAACTTATAGGACTTATTTTATGGGTAGAAATAGAAATATCTCCAAAGTACCAGGAACGGTGTAGAGTCTTGAAATTTTACTGTACTTACTAACAAACAAGCATGCTACTATTTCTTGGCTGTTGACAAAAGGCATGAGACACCTGGGTTAGAAACAAAGAACTCTATCTCACAGCAAAAGCAGTGGCGAGCTTCATGGTAACTTGCTTTAGGTCTCCATGCTCCCAAGTTTCATGAGGGCAACACAAAGGGCTCATGATGGATGCCTGCAAACAAAATGGGTTGCATTTAGAGGACAGAAATGCTAAGCTTGGGAACTCACCACTTTTGTAGTAAGCAGAAGTAAGCCGGCCTTGCTTTTTGGTGAAGATGGTACCTCAGAATTCCTTGTTGCAAACACAACTCTGATAAATGGTCTGTTAAAGAGTGGTAAAAACCTTGCATTCTTGATATATCCAGCAAGAATGTGCAATGAAGCTCAGGGCCTGTGGCAGATTGTCTCTCCCAATAACTATCATTTTTTTATAAAGATTTTATTTATTTATTTGACAGAGAGAGACACAGCGAGAGAGGGAACACAAGCAGGGGGAGTGGGAGAGGAAGAAGCAGGCTTCCCACTGAGCAGGGAGACCAATGAGGGGCTCAATCCCAGGACCCTGGGATCATGACCCAAGCTGAAGGCAGACACTTAAAAACTGAGCCACCCAGGCACCCCCCAATAACTATCATTTAAATTAAAGGGAGAAACAAACTTACATGGTTATATGGCATAATACAGCCCATTTGTTTTCCCATTCTTCCAAAGACTGAGATTTGACTCACCACATTCTAGGAAATAAAATGTTTTCCACACATTGTGGTACTTTGTAAATAATTTCTGTATTTCTATAACCACATATTCCACATATCAGTGTTAAAGTGTGGCTGTTTAACAAAGGTGATAGTCCAAATATCTAATATAAGCAGCAATCAGAACAGAAACTGGCTATAAATAACAAGTATACTTCATATACTTCATGATTGTACTAGCTACTAAGTTCTACTAAGACTGAGCTCATGCTTAACTTGGAATACAGAAAGTTGAACACCAAAAATGTGTTGGAGTACACCAAAAATGTATAGCATTTGCCTAGGGATAAGGCAGACATGTGAATGCATGTTAGTGATCACAGTCCCAGTCTGTTGGATCTAATTCAATTGGAAGTCAATCCAGAAAATAACTTTGTGGCTCAAAAAAACCCTGTTATTTTCCCGACTTTCAAATGAGTATGAGGAAACCTGTTTGCATAGAAATTAGGTTGTTTGGAAGGCCAGAGTAAAGTATGGCTTCAGCTAAAAGGAATTTTCTAGGGAGCAGCTGTTTGAGAAAGGTCAAAGCATTCTTTTAATTAACAAAAAGGTGAAATAATTTTGGGCGATGTTTTTATAGTCTTGAGGAAGGATTATGAGTGATTAAAGCTCTGGGGACAACACAGTGGCACTTAAATGCTTCTTCTACATATTGTCAATGGAGTCTATCTGGTTAGTCTCTCCAGGAGGTAAGATATAATTGACAGTGTGAAAAATTTCCCCCCAAAATTCTGTTATTTTCGCTCTCATTTAGAAGAAATGCTAAGGCCCACGCATGGCTCATAGCCATTCAATCAGCCACTTACAAACACGGAAGCATCTCAAGGAGAAAGTTCTTGCTTACTTTCCTCTAATCCTCTCAAGGAAAATTATTTCACCATTTGTTTCTTTTTTTAAAGTTTTTATTTTAATTCCAGTTCATTACCATATCACCATCTGTTTCTTGGGAGTGACACCAACTTCATCTTGCCTCATGACCCTAGAATCCCAATAAGAAAGTCACCAATGACCTTGTCTGGTGAGCAGAAAAACCAAAGTACAAAAATGAAATGCTTTCAGAGGCACTAAGTGCCAGTTGTATGGTAGAATAATGTAGGGCTCTCTTAATTCAAATTATCTGGACAACTGTCTCGTGTTCCTACTGCACAGATCTGGAATCTCTGAGTCAGCAGAGAGAGCCAAGAAACAAATCAAAGTATGTCTCAAGTCTTCATTATGCCCTTGCCACTACCCCATCACCAGCCCTAAAATATACAGAAGCACATTTACTAAGTGATGGGCATCATGTGAGGCATTTTCGCATGTTGTATCATTTTCTCCCCACAATAACCCTATAGGGTGGCTTATTATTTCTGTTCTACTGATAAAAAAAACAAAAGAACAAATCATACTTTATGAACTCTTCAGAATTTTATAATCATAAAAACTGAAAGGAAACTATTTTAATTTCAGTATGCATATTTGGGTTTTACTATTTTAAATTTATTCTATTTTAAATTATGTTTTGCAACATAGAGATGAAAGAAGGAGGACTATAATCTTTTCAGTATTTATGAGTTCTAAAGATCTTAACTAGCCCTGGTCAACTGCGAAGTATGCCAATGTATCAGTGTCCTGTGGCTTTTGTAACACATTGTCACAAACTTGGGGGCCTAAAACAGTAGAAATTTATTCTATCACAGTTTAGAAGGCCAGAAACACGAAATCAAGGTGCCAGCAGGGCTGCACTCTTTCCAAGGGCTGTAAGAGAGAATCCTTCCTTGCCTCTCCCAGGAAGCTCTGGGGGCTCCAGGTATTCCTTTGCTTATGGCTGCCTCACTCCCATCTTTGCTTCCATCTTCACACGATCTCCTTCTCTGTGTCTGTGTCTTCTCTTCTCTTATAAAGATACTTTTCACTGGATCAAGGGACCATCCAGATGATCCAGGACGATCTCATCTCGAGATCTTTAACTTAATTACATGTGCAAAGACTCCTTTTTTTCCAATAGGGTCACATTCATAGGTTCTGAGGGTTAAGACCATGGACATACATTTGTAGGTCTACCATTCAACCCCTATAGGTGGAGTTAGACAAAATAATTTGCTCCTGCTCTTGTATTATAGTATTTACAAATAACTAATAAAAGGCAATCTGAAAATCAACAAGTCATGTAAACAAAAACTCTATGAAGACAGAGGTTTTGTGTTTTCTTGTTTTGTTTTGTTTTGGTTTTTTCTCTGCTGAGTCCTAAGTGCCTGGCACATAATAGATGCTCAATAAATATTTGTTGAATGAAGGAGCTCATGGGTCATATATGTCAGGGTTGGGGGGAGAGTTCTAGAAGAAGTGTCTGAGCTAGCCTTCTTTGATGAGTTGCTTCTGACTGTAGCTATGAAGCAAGCTAGAATCTCAATACTCAGTGCCCAGACTGAGAGAATAACTAGGAATACTTGGACAGGCAAAAAAAAAAAAAAATTGATTTGGCTGTAAAGTTTGTTCCTATGAAGCCAGAAGTCAAAATTATAATGCCCAAAGAGGCGTGGCAGATATCAGAATTGTGATCCATTCCCGTAGGTAGCTTGTAGTATGAGTCTCTCAAGTGAAGATACTTAGATTAGTTAGGTGTGATATCGTATGTCGGTCAATTTTTGCAGATTAAGACCCCAACTAGAGATAGTGATATTCCTCTATAGCAGGAGCTATCAAGAATTAGGAAGCATCAGGATCCCAGTCAAGAGTACTGGAGCCCAGCGCTAAAATGCATTTCCTAACATGGAACAACTATAGTGCCATAAAAAAACTGACACAGAATCCCAGTTTTGCATACTGGAGAAATATGGTGGGTGCTCTGTGGCTTAATAGACCTGAATACCTGTAAGTTACCACATACACCCCTAGGATGGGGAGTGTATTCTTTTATGGTCTGCCCTGTCCAGGATCTTAGCTTAGGAAATGATGGGGCTGAGCCATCTGAAGAAGGTCCTCCATGTCAGCAGCTAGGCTGGACAAGGAAAGAAGAGACACCTTTAGCAGATGAAAATATGGAGTGAAGTGCATTCCAGTCAGAGAAAACACATGATAGAATATACAGAACCAGGAAAAGACAAAACTTGTTTGAAAAATGCTAGATAATGCATGGCCAGTAATTTGGGAAACAAAGCTGTAACATTCTGTAGAAGCCAGTTGTGAATAAGGAAATGAAAATGAAGTTTTAAAAAATCTCATTGAATTTTACAGCAACCTTCCAGGGTTTCCTCAAAGAATAAGAAACTAAAGCTTAGGTGGGTTAAATAACTTGCTCAGGTTTAATCAGTGAAGCAGACAGAATTCCAGTCCAGGGCTGTCCTGACTTCAAATAATAAGCAGTTTCCATGGGATGTGAGACTAGGTCTGTGTTTTCCCTTCAGAATGTAAATGAGTACCCCCCAGATGTGATTAATACAATTAACAACACAATAATGTACATATATGTGTTTTGAAGGAGAAGAAAGGACAGCAGAGATAGGTATACCTGTTAGAAGATTATTGCAATGATCCAGGTATAAGAAGACAAGTCTTGTACTAGAATGATCACAATAGGAATAACATAAAATGTTATGTTGGCTAAAGTCAACACTCTATCTGTCCCAGAAATCCAAGTGATATATTTAAGCACACAGATTTTAACTTTTCAAAGAACATTTATTTAATGGTTTTAGGAGATGAGATAGAAGAAAAGAGGAGCCACTTAAAAGGACCCAGACATTTAAGCCTCATTCCTGTTTTGGAACATCACTGTGGTTTTTTTTTTTTTTCTATTAATAAACATGGAAAGATTTGAAAATATCAGAGAATTCAACATTCAACTTCAAATTAATGAGGGTCATTTATTAAGTAATTCTCCTGCTTCCCAAAATGGTTTGATGATTTATGAATGACATAGAGACAGTAAAGTTCTCAAGTGAAAGGTGATATATCGACTGAAAATATTTACAGTATCTTTATTGAAATGAAGCATAGCAGTTTTGTAATTCATAAAAGTGGATTATAATTTAGGAGTTGAAATATGTTTTTATAAGTTCATTTTTCTAATGTCAATTGTAGAGATGGATAAAAATGGCAGCTCCTGAGCAACTCAAAGTTCATTCTACAAATTTCTTAAACATTAAAATATAAAATTATTATAGAACCAGAAATATGGTTTTCCAGACTCCAAAGAGAAATCCCACTGAGTGAAGTGTAACTGACCCAGAAGAGCAAAGCCCAATAAGAAGGAAGAAAATATTGGTTGGGAACATGGGTTTCAGAGTCAGATTGTTCTCAGTTTTAATCCCAGCTCTGCTACTTATTAGCAGTGTGTCCTCAGCTATTTCCCTAAGTTTTATATTCCCTTATCTGTAAATTGAAGACAGTTATTCCTATCTTAGAGGGTTGCATTAAGAATTAAATGTCATAATACATTTACAGTATTGTTCAGTAAAGTGCCAGGCACATTTTAAGAGCTTAATAATGGAAGCTGTTTTGGTTAGTGAGATTTTTCTCTTTCTTCCGTTGTATCACTGTCCTTGGAGATGCAGGATATTTGCAGAAGCTAGCAGTCACACTCTTACTGGGATACCTGTTTTCTAAAGTAATCAATGAAACATCCTTCATCCCAGGCATCAGTAACTTTCTTCATCTGTTTTATAGCCTACAAGTCTAAGTAATTCAGTGTATCTGGGAGTAAAAATTAGGCCAGGTGCATTAATTGCACCTAGGGTGTGCTGGCCATAAGAAGAAGGAGTAGAAAAGACAGGAAGAGTCATGGGAATGACAGATTCTGGGGTCTGACAAAGGAAAAATACAGATGGGTTCAAATTATCAAGAGTAATTTCTCTCCACATATCACAGAATCAGGCAAAAGAAACAAGTTCTTTTCCAGCCAAGCAGATACACAGTAGGTAAATAACTAGTATCTGTGTAAATCACATGCCCTCTAGGAGCCAAAGAGATTCCTTCAAGTCCCAGGTGAATGGTGAGGGGGGCCAAGGGAATCCTACACTAGTTGGAATACAAATATCAGGCCTTGTTGGCATCTCCTCACTTAGAGATAAGAAGCCAGAAAAAGAGCAAGCTGAGGCCCAGGAAAGAATTTCTAAGATAAGAAAAAAGAAACACTACCCAATTAAAAAAGAGCAAAAGATCTGAACAGACATCTCACCAAAGAAGATACACAGATGGCAAATAAGCATATGAAAAGATGCTCAAAATCACATGTCCTTAGGGAAATGAAAACTAAAACAACAATGAAATACCACTACATAGCTCTGAGAATGGCTAAAATTCCAAAGATTAACAATACCAATTACTGGTGAGAACTGGAGCAACAGGGGCACTCATTCGTTGCTGGTAGCAATTCAAAATGTAACAACCACTTAGGAAGACAGTTTGGCAGTTTCTTACAAAGGTAAAAATAGTCTTATCATACAATACAACAATCACAGTCCTAGGTATCCTAAGTAATCACATTCCCATCTGATTTGAAAAATTAAGTCCACACAAAAACCTATATGTAAATGATTATAGCAGCTTTGCTCAAACTGCCAAAAACTGGGTGCAACCAAGATGTCCTTCAACAGGTAAATGGACAAACGAACTGTGGTATAATTATTCAGTGATAAAATATGGAATATTATTCAATGATAAAATAAATGAGATATTGAGACCTGTGAAGGCAAGGGTGCATATCTTAAGTGCATATTGCTAAGTGAAAGAAAACATTCTGAAAGGCTACACACTATATGATTCCATTATATGAGATTAAATTACAGAAACAGTAAACAAATCAGTGGTTGCCAAGAGTTCAGGGGCTTGACAGAGAGGGTTAATTAGGTAAAGCACAGGGGATCTTTTTAATGGTGGTAGAACTGTTCTGTATGATATCTAATGGTGAACACATGGCATCATGCATTTGTCAAAACCCATAAAATTTTACAGTACAAAGAGTGAACCTTAATATATACAATTAAAGGGGTGCCTGGGTGGCTCAGGCAGTTGGGCATCGGACTCTTGGTTTTTACTCAGGTCATGATCTCAGGGTCATGGGATCCAGCCCTGTGTCCAGCTCTGTGCTCAGTGTGGAGTCTGCTTGAGATTCTCTGCCCCTCCCCCTGCTCATGCCCTCTCTCTCTTGCTCTCTCTCAAATAATAAATAAGATCTTAAAAATATATATATATACATATATATATATATACTCACAATGATGAGGTATGTCAAAAAGACAAATGAGCCAATTGAAAGAGCTCCAATGATGAAACAATTTTTAAAACAAAATATAGTATTAAATCATAACCTAAAGTACAAAAGAAATAGTCATGAGTCCATACTGATATAAACTGATGGACTGAATGAATGAATGAATGGAGAACAGACAAATCTCCCATGCAGAAAAATTCCAAATAATCTGTGTAGATATTCTTCCCTTGAGGAAAGGCAACCACTCCTTAAGACAGTGACTTTCTTCTGAAGAATATGATATGGAAAGGGAGGAAAAAGGTAATTTTACATGGAAAAATCTGACAAATATTAACTCAGCCAGGTGATCAAGGTTAATATCAACAGTAATAAGCCATGTTGATGTACCCTTGATACATTCTGATCAGAACGGTGTTTCTTCCTTAAAACCTATAACTCCAGTCTAACCATAAGAAAAATATCAGACAACTCTCAACCGAGGAACATTGTACAAAATATTTAACCAGAACTCTTCAAATATGTCAAGGTCATCAAAAACAAGGAAAATCCAAGAAACTGGCACAGCCAATAGGAGTCCAAGGCGACATGATGACTAAATGTAATATGGTATCCTGGGTAGGATCCTACCTTAAGTTAGGCATTTAGCCCCCACCTACATCTCTAATCTTGGGAGTTAAATAGAGTTCAGGGAATCTTCTATGGCTCACAAAACACTGAACACTGTACCTCAGGCTATGTAGGCTGCCAACTATGAGTATCTTGCACTCTGCACTCTTTGCTTAAGATCTGAAGAGACAAAGTTCATCTCTTGGCATCCCCTGCACCCACCACACACACATACACCCTTACCCTGGTCCAGTGTTTACTGTACTTAGCAGTTTTGTATTTATTTTTCAGTCCAGAGTTTGGAGTATTTTCTAATCTCATCAAAGAAAAGTTTGCTATTTCTCATCCTCTTTTTTTGAAGTTGGTTTTTACATGGAGATAGGGACAGAATGATCTTTATTCTAACATCTTTAACCAAAAGTCCAATATTAGCTTATTTCAAAGAAAAGTAAACATTAAAAAGTTACCTACAATGCTCAGCACTCTTTCCCCTCATTTCCACTATGTTGTATTAGTTTTACATTTTAAGACAAGTAGATTGCAATGGTATTTTGTGGTACCTTTTGAACTTTAAGGTGGTCAGAACAGTGATGTCCTATATGCATTTTAGCATAATAGCAACTGCCGAAACAAAAGATAAAATCACTCTATGCTTCCCGTAAAATTTTGTCAAGCTTTTGGTTAGCAACAAGGAATTCTAACAGATTGACATGGAATTTCTTCGAGATTCTTCCTAGACCTCTCAATAAAAGTTCCCATATTTAAGTGTTTGCATTACCCCAAACAGTACTTTTCCATTAAGTTATTTATACCTACTATGTGTGAGGTATTGAGTCTCAGGAACCAGTTGAATTTGACTTTAAAAATTTTGTTCAAATAGCACTTCAGATTTGATATTGTCAACAGGTACTGAGGGGGATGTAGCAGCAAAAAAAAAAAAAAAGATTTTATATGGTCATCAAACCCCCCCCCACCAGTTCTTTTTTGTTATTTTGTTATACCACTTCTTTGCTTTCCCATGTACCTACTTGGTATACATTAAATGAGAAGTCTCAAAAAATAATGTGCTATAAACACTGCAGCAAGTTAGTGATTTACATTTATAGCATTTATCTGCTAAAGATGTTTCAGAAAATAAAAACAACAATCAAGATACTTCTTTAAAGAAAAGTGTACAGTCATGAGGCTCAAATATCTCAACCCTCCGTAAGAAAGATTTAACTGAAAAGATATGGGATTTTCTTATAACTTTCTGCTTATTCCCAAACCTTCTATCCCCTTAAATAAAGATAGCTCTATGTTAGCCTTCCTCACAATGTCTGAGCAGCTAACATCACTGTGGCACCCGTCTGTGTTGGATGCATGAACCTCCTGAGGCTAGGGGAGCATGTATTCTATGCAGATTGTGCAAGTCTGTGTGCTCTCCTTGGGGAGAGTACAGAACATTACCCAGAGCCTGCGCTCTGCCCTCATGCATCTGTGCCCATCCCCAGGAGGTTTCAGTCCAGCACAGTAGACTTTGCTACTTCTATGGTCTTGGTCTTTGTGTTCCTCCTCCTTCTTTTTCTTCATCAGAATTTTATTTATTTGTTTTATTTTAAATACTTTTCAACTTCAGAGGACATATTGTTTTAGCAGCATTTATCTCTAGGATCACCATTTCATCTAAACTAAATCATAGTATATACGGTCAAGTGGTCAAGAAGACTCCTAGATCTGGAGCCAGCTGAAGAGTTCAAGCCCCGGAGCCACGCCTTCCCAGCCAACCCCTGCAGGGGAGCCTCTCACCTGTGTGCCTTGCTTTCTTGCTTCAGGGGAGGGGAAAGATAATAGCACTGACCTCAGAGTGACTGAAAAGACTACATGAATTAATATAAAGTCCCTGGTACCCAGTAAGCTTCTAATATAAGCTGGCTATTACAGTTCTAATTACGACGTTCCTTCTGAATTGTCTTATACCTTCTTCTAATTTTTAAGCTTCTTGATTTTACCATTTTATCGTCTTTTAAATCATTTTTTATTTATTATTTTTATGTCTTTGTAATCTTTTATTCTACCCTTTTAAAGTTTTAGGGTTTTTTTTTTTTTTTTAAGTTTCTCTTGCTCACTTTTTAAACTGCATCATTGTAGTTAACTTTAATTCTTTTATGGTTGCATTTGTTTTATTACTGAGCCTTTATCCATTTTTTTTTCCTTTTATGTTTTGCCTCTCTCTTTATTGAAACTTTAATTTCTAAGCTTATAGAGTTTTTTCCTTACTTGTTTTTATTTTAACTGTATTTTGTTTAATCATCTATATCTCAATGTTTTAAATATCCTTTATTTGTCCTTTTTTTCTTTCACTTTTCTACTCTTTAGTCTCAATTTTTGTTCTCTAACCTTTTGCTTCTGTGAGTTCATCTATTCCTAATGTCTTCTGTATCTTGATGTCAGTTCTTTGACTTCCTTCTGTGCTTGTTTCTTACAGGTCCAGAAACATGGGAACAGGGAGAATTATGAAGTAAGGCACCCAATAGTGGAAGTGATTAGTACTTATTTTCTTCCAGCCATCCTCCAGCTGTCCCTCAGGCTCCCATTAATGGGGTCCATATTCCCTTCAATGTTGTTTTAAAAAAGACATACATGTGCACACACATGCGCGCGTGTGCATGCACACACACACACACACACAATGGGTAATTTGAGAGACTCAACAGACCAAAATCTCCCCTAGCTCCATAAAAAATTTTATTGGAATGGTACACTTAGATCGCTAAAATAATGCTATTTTATTTTTTAAAATAAAGGTATTCAAAAGGTATTCAAAATAAAAATTCAAGAATGCATTTTAAAAAGCCCTAAAAAACTAAAAAATTATTTACAATCCCACTAGATTACCACCTTTATACTTCAATACATCTCCTTCCTTTCAGATTTTTTTTGAGGTATATATATATATATATTCTTTTTTCCTGTAAAATTAGAGTTATACCATATGTAGGGATATAATCTGCATTTTCCTACTTAACATATAATGATTGTTTTCCTTTGCCTTAAAAATCTTCCAGAAATCATCTTTAATGGTTTCCTATATGCCACCAGATAGATCCACCATGTTTAAGCATGCTTAAAGTTGATATTACTTCTCTTCATGCATAATCCAGGCTTCTATGGAAAGTTAAGTATTCTTAGTCCATAGTCTGTCACATGTACAATAAGAAGGGAAGTAGACTAGATGTAGTCTTCAGAGCAACATCATGCACAGCCTATTTGTAGTAAGTTAGAAACTAGATGATTTTGGATCTCTGGACTAGGAATCATAAACTCAAGTGGCCATAAGGAACCAAGAGGTGACATAAATAATGGCCAGGTCTGAGCATGGGGACAAGAATAGGGAGTGAAAAGGACTGTGGTGAACCAGAAAGTATGGGCTCCTCTAAAGAGGGTAGCCTTCTCCACCTCAAGAAAATTATTATTATATCTGAAATCAGGCCCCACTCTTCTCATTTTTTTCAAGAGAAGCCAGAAATCCAAATTGTTCAATGTATTATCTAATTTTGAGGAACTAACAACTAATGGACAGTTTTAAGGAACACTATTCAGGCCAACACTATGCAAACAAAACCAAACTGTCTGAGAGCTAGGCTCAGTCCATAGGTTACAAGTCCAGACCCCTACACTAGATGGATTATTATCGAAGGAGCCAAATTAAAATTTGGAGAACTGGATACTCTCTGAATCATAAAATCTGATTGAGGTTCACTACACCTTTATCATTTTAGTCTCGTTCACCTATCTGTTTCAACCAAACATGTACAAAGGGTGTGGAACAGACCCAGGAACAGATCCATGCACAGATACCCATCCAGGAGACCCAGAAGCACTTGTGAGTCTGTGATCCCCTCCTGCCTTGAGAAAAAAAGTTTATACTAAGGGCAGGGGAGGCAGGGGAAGAGTCTTTTTTCCCTTGGTTCTACTATTAGTGCAAACTCCTACTTCTGGCATAGCTGAGGAGCAAGGGAATGATGGCTTCCAGAAAGGTCTGAATCAGCATAAAGATATGACTGCACAACTCCTTTGAGAAGAGTTGAAGAGGAAGAATTTCAGAGGAATCATAGGATAGAGGAGAGACACTATGAACCAAGGTTGACATTCCCACACACCTCCTCCAGCCCCGATCAGCAAGGTCTTAGGACTATGTCAAAATTCCAGTATTTCAGACTGGTAAGAGGATGATTTGGGCCTAGATAAGACAAGGTCAAGGAGAAGTAAAAGGGGGTTTACAGAGCTGTTTTTTTCAAGGGTAGCTGGATATTCAGTTGTAGGATCATGGTAAACTCACACTTGGTTGGAACAAGCATTTATTCATTCAACAGGTTCTCACCAAGTACTTAATATAAGCCAGTCTTAATATATGCTAAGCATGGGAATTCAACTGTGAACATGATAGACAAGATTCCTTAAAATCTGGGGATTGATGTAACAGATAAGTAAACAGGTAATTAAAATGTGGAATAATAATGCTAGGGAAAGTGCAAGATATAATGAAAATACATAGAAAAATACCTAACCCAAACTGGAATGTCTTGGAAAGCCTGTAGAATCATTTGGGGTTGTAAATGTTTGGAGAGTGGGAGTAGGAAACTGTTCCCTACAAAGGGATGTGCACATGAAAATACTCAGACACCAAAGAGAGCCTAAAGCCTTAGAAGAACTAAAGGAAGCTTAGTATGGCTGGAGTATTGAGTTCCAGGGGTCAAACAATGAGAGATGAAATATCTAAGAAGATCCAGCATGGATGGTACACTTAAAAGGAATCTTGGCAGTAGCTATGGATTTAAGTGATTTCTCAATCACAGCTATTCTTTGATTAGTGGATTGAGATAGCACAGGGAGCAAGACTCTATTGCAGAAAAGGGGAAGGACTAGAGCTTGGCAGGGTATCAAGAGCCTCCCAAGTGGGCTTGGGCTGAGGATGATGAAGAATTAGGTGCTATTCAAGGATAGAAGCCAAAGTTCTGTCACACAAATTGGTCAGAATAGTTCTCTAGGGCTCACTACAGGTATAGGTCTATAGCAACAGGATAAACTCACAACCCCACTAGGTGTGGACATGACTACATGGTTAAGATTGGTTCACGGCTAGAGATGTCTGTGGAAGACAAATCTTGGGTTGGAAGACATATATTAGTGATTTTCCCTATGGGGAAAAGACAGGAATTAATAAGTGAGAAGTGTCCTCCTCACTGAGGCCTCAGTTGAATTTGTTTTTAAAACATTTTTGATAGAAATTAAGCAGGTTCAGGTTTCAGATTCTGGATCAGGACCTCCTTGAAATCAGTTATACTTTAAGAAAGCCCATATACACTATATAAGTGATATTTCAGAAATTCTATTATGAAAGTATTAGTTTAGCTGAAGCATTATAGGGAATAAAATCTCCGTTTGGCAATAAATGTCAGATAAACAAACAAAAAAAGCACACATGAAACCAACAAATAATTTTAGGCCTCACTTCATGATGAAAGAAAAGATTTTTCTTTTTTTTTTTTTTAAAGATTTTATTTATTTGACAGAAAGAGACACAGCGAGAGAGGGAACACAAGCAGAGGGAGTGAGAGAGGGAGAAGCAGGCTTCCCGCCGAGCAGGGAGCCCGATGTGGGGCTCGATCCCAGGACCCCGGGATCATGACCTGAGCCGAAGGCAGATGCTTAACAACTGAGCCACCCAGCGCCCCGAAAGAAAAGGTTTTTCAATGTTTCCATTATATATTCACTAGTTAGAAACATATTTGTGGCTTAGAATTGAAGTGAGCTTATATTAGACAGATGGTGTAAGCCCAATAGCATGAACTCATGCTACAAAAATAAAAACGTGTCTTTGTAAACATCCATTAAGCATTAATCTCAAATTCTACAAACTAGTAATACAATGTGGAACTTTTTTATGTAAGCCAAGTAAAACAGTGAAATCAGGATTCACCTCTTCTCTAAACAGAAATGAAAAAGTGAACTCTGTCAGAGGCTACTCTGTTTTGTATGCACATTCTCAAACAGCATTTTTCAAACAGTTATCTGTGAACGAATATTTGATGTCATTGTATTCTCACCCTTAATAAAGATTTCTTGGAAATATTTAATAGCATTTGTAAAGCATCATGTCTCATTGCATTCTCACAGTAATTCCATGAGGTATTATTTAAAGCTTAGAGAAGATAAGTAAATTGTCCAAGATGATGAAGCCAGAAGTCATGTCTAGATATAATTCTAAATATACTATTATTGTCAGACTACACATTGATATATTCTTTCTTCTTTAGTGAGTAGTTGTGATTCCAGAGAACTGTTTTTTTTCCCCCTTTCCACTTCTCTTTAAAAAAATCTTCATTCTTGGTATCTATTTTTTCGAACTAAAACTTTAGACCACAAAATCTCTTCCTCAAGCAAAACTAATGTGCTCATTCAACTCCCAAACAAACATAGAGTAAGTGTCAACCATACTCTTGGCACTGTGCTGAGACCAATAAACAGAATACCTACCCCTACATTCACTTTTTTTTAATGTTAGAAAAACATGTTGAGACCAATATACAGTACCACATGATATTCTTACAAAAGTTTGGCCTGCAGTAATGAGGAATTAATTCAAGTAGCATAGCTACTTGTCACTTCCCAACAGGTAAGATCTGAGGAAAGTAGATTGAGTCAGGGCATCAGGTTTGAACTTGCCTTGGCCACAGTACATGAAAACAGGGCTAGCAGAATTTTAGGTGGAACTGTGAAACAAAGATAAGCAGAACATGTGGTCGGGTCATGCTGTCAAACTAAAGGGGCATGGAGAGGCAAACTAGATATGTTTGAGCAAAAAAGATGAGGAGATATGAGGCAAAAACTGATAGAACTGCAAAAAACCAAAAACAACCAAAAACAAAAAAATAACCCACAGGTGAATCCACTATTATAGTTGGAGACTTCAACACCCCTCTATCAGTAATGGACAGACCCAGCAGGCAGAAAATCAGTAAAGACATAGTTGAATTCAACAGCCTCATCAATCAACTGGATCTAACTGACATCTAGAGAACACATCATCTAACAACAGCAGAATACACATTCTTTTCAAGCTTACATGGAACACTCTCCAAGACAGACCACATTCAAAGTTATAAAATACACCTTAACAAATTTTTAAAAAGAAAAACCATACAGTGTATTTCCTCACACCAGAGTGGAATTAAACTAGAAACTGCTAAAAACAACAACAAAAAACCCTAGAAAATCCCCAGATGCCTCGAGATTAAACAACACATTTCCACATAACACATAGATCAAAGAAGAAATCTCAAGAGAAACTTTAAAAAATTTTTCTGAAGTAAATGAAAATGGAAATAGAACTTATTGAATCTTGTGGAATACAGGGAAAGTAATACTTACAGGGAGATTTATAGCATTGAATGCATATTTTAAAAAAAGAAGGGCGTTCTAAAATCAATACTCCGGGCTGCCAATTTAGGACATAAGTAAAAGAAGACAAATTAAATCCAAAGTAAACAGAAGAAAAGAAATAATAAAAAATAGAGAAGAAATCAATAAACTGAAAACAGAAAACCAATAGAGAAAATCAACAAAACCAAAGCTGGATCTTTGAAAAGACCAATAAAAGTGATAAGCTTCTGGCCAGGCTAACTAAAGGGGAAAAAAGAGAGAAGACACTAATTACGAGTATCAGAAATAGAAGAGAGGACATCACTACAGATTCCATGAACATTAAAAGGATAATAAAGGAATATAATGAACAACACTATGCCCACAGAGTTGATGATCTAGATGAAATGGAGCAATTCTCTGAAAGACACAATCTGTCAAAATTCACACAGGAAGACATAGACAATCTGAATAGGCCTGTATCTATTAAAGAAATTGAATCAATTACTGATAACCTTCTAAAACAGGAAACACCAGGCTTGGATAGGTTCACTAGTGAATTCTACTAAATATTAAAGCAAAAAAAAAAATTATACTAGCAGAATCTAGTATTCTCTAAAATATCTTCCAAAAGATAGAAGTAGAGGTAATTCTTCATAACTTTTTCTATAAGGCCAGCATTACTCTAATTCCAAAACAAGACAAAGACATTATAAGAAAACTATAAGCCAATATCCCTCATAAACATAGATGCAAATTCCTCAACAAAACATTAGCAAATGAAATTCAAAAATATATTTAAAAACATATACACCATAATCAACTCAGATTTATTCCAAGTGTGCAAGTCTGGTTCAAAATCTGAAAATCAATTAATGTAATCCATTATATTAACCAGCTAAGGAAGAAAAATCATGTGACTATATCAATAGGTACAGAAAAAGTATTTGACAAAATCCAACACCTATTCAGGATAAAATAAAAATTCTAAGCAAACTAGGACAGAAGGGAATTTTCTCAACTTGATAAAAGAAAAAAAAAAAAAAAACGCCTACAAAAAAAAACCCGAAAACAAACATCAGACTTAATACTACGGCTTTCCAGCTAATATCAGGAAAGAAAAGATGTCTCCTCTCACCATTGCTTTTAAACATCAAACTGGAAGTCTTAGCTAATGCGACAAGACAAGGAAACAGAAGGTATACAGATTGGGAAGGAAGAAATAAAACTGTCTATTCACAGATAAAGTTTTGGTAGAAAAACAAAGGATCAACAACAAAAAAAAACCCTCCTGTAACTCATAAGTGATTATAGCAAGTTTGCATAATGTAAGATTAATATACAAAAGTCAACTGCTTTCCTAATACTAACAAATGAACAATTGGAATTTGAAATTAAAAACAAAATACCATTTACATTAGCACCTCAAAAAATGAAATACTTCAGTATAAATCTAACAAAATGTGTACAAGTTCAATATGAGAAAAACTACAAAACTCTGATGAAAGGAACCAGGGAACTAAACAAATGTAGAGCTATTCCATGTTTATGGACAGGAAGATTCAATATTGTTAAGACGTCAATTCTTTTTGATCTACAGATTCAATGTACTCTCCATCAAAATCCTAGCAGGTTATTTCGTGGGTATCAACAAACTATTCTCAAGTTTATATGGAGAGGCAGAAGATTCAGAATAGCCAACACAATACTGAAGAAGAACAAAACAGAGGACTGCCATTACCTGATTTCAAGATTTACCATAAAGCTACAGTAATCAAGACAATGTGGTATTGGTGAAAAAAAGACAAAACAGGTCAATAAACCAGAGTATAGAGCCCAGAAATAGACCCAGAAAATATAGGCAGCTGATCTTTGACAGAGGAGCAAAAGCAATTCAATGGAGAAAGGACAGTCTTTTCAACAAATGGTGCTGGAACAACTGGATTTCCTCATGAAAAACAAAAACAAACCAAAAATTAATCTAGACACAGAACTTATAGCCTTCACAAAAATTAACTCAAAATGGATCGTAGACCTAAATGTGAAATGAGTAAAGTGGTGGGTCCTGGAGGATCCTCTGAGACTCAAGAGACAGTCACAACTTAAGTGTATAGTGCATCTGTTATTACTGCCTAGAGAGGGGTAGGTCTGGAGACAGTAAGGGCACTGACCCGACTCCAAAATTACATGACATGGAAGGAGACTCCTTGGATCAAAAAGAGCTAGAGATTTGGAGTCAGGTAATTTAGTCTACCACTGCATAGCTGTGACCTTGACGTGCCCTTCAGTTCCCTTGTTCTCATAACCATGATTATGAGGATCAAGTGAATTGGCAGGTGTGAAAGTCCTCAGTAATACAAATCACATTCTTGTGGAAGATTGAAACCACAAAGAGGTACAGTGCAGAGATGGGTGAAATAATCCACATCTGCCAAGAAAAGGGCTGAAAATGCCCCGGTTGTGGGAAAGGATATTGGGAGAAAGAGTTAGCTAGTTCTAATGAGTGATTACTTATGGAGAAGTTGGGGATAGGAAGAAGTCAGTTGTGATCTTAGGATTTCTTTTTGGTGATACAAGAAAAACAAAAGGGGGAGGATGTCCTTCAGAGACAGAACAAGTTAGGAGAGGCAAGCAGTTTTTCATGGAAAGTGGTGAGTTAGGTTTATAAGGGCCAAAGCTTAGTCTCCAAGTGGAAACATCCACTGAATAATTTAATATGAATGACAGAGACTCAGAGAGAATGAGGCCAGAGATACAGAGGTGGAAGCCATCTTCTCTGAAGATTGATAGGTGAAGACACAGGGCACCAGTGAGACCTGGAGGCACTGGACAGAGAGAGACAAGCAGAGGGCTGGGACCAACACCTCTATGGCAGACTCTGCCTGAAGTGCTCGGTTTCCTAGATGGCTGCTGGGCTGTTAAAACCAAGTCACCAGACATCCATCACTCCAAGTGCTGCGTTTTAAGTCTCCCTCCTCCAATTTAAACCTTAGCTAATTAATCAAATGAGACAACAATTTCAGAGATTTGTTCTTTTCTATACTAACCATCTCTTGTCTCTAGGCCCTTCTCCAAAGTCTTCATTGAATAGTTTAATAAGCCTGTTGGAGTTTTTACTAGCTGTCTCCTTCAGAAATATCTGCCAAGAAAAGTCTTCAAGTGTGTGATATCTAACAGGCTGGACACCTAAAGCAGTTATTGAAACAGGGCCTGTGGACATGACAGCTTGTGATAATGGCTCCAGAACTATTATTGGAAAACATTTCAAGGCTTTTCAAAAAAAAAAATTCTTTTTCTTTTTAATTCCTGGACCACTGACCTCATTAGCTCTGAGGCTCTTACCACTGTGAGAGCTCAATGTCGCACCCCACTGTCAGAGTCAACAATAGCCTGTCCTCTCTGGTCCAATTGTCTCTCAGGTTTTCTGCCACAAATATATTCACAATCCTTTACATTTCAAGGACAATGATGTCCAAAATTTGGCCAGACAAATCCAAACAAGTTTGGATTTTCTTTTATTACTGATTCTTGTTCTTTAAAACTTTGATAATTTAAAGTCATTCTTTGAGCTAACAAGGCTTTGGGGTTTTTATTTGGTTTGGTTTGGTTGGTTCCTATCCTGAGCAAATGAACAAGGCAAGCCATTTCATCCGCATGTTTCATTTCCCTGCAGCCAGGTTCACATCTATTACAAAGATATCTCAATGCCAGCTACCCAGCATCTCCTGAGAGAAGATAGATGGGCATGGGATAGGAGATGCTCAGAGGGACTGGAATCAAGCACTCTTGGCATCTAACAAGGCAATCACATGGGGACCTCAGTTCTCATCCACAGAGATAAAAACCATTTCCCCATGTGTCCCCAGTGATATCCCCATACTTCCTCTAAAGAGTCCCAAAAAGAGGGTAAGAAGCATCATGTGAAATATGATCTTTATTTTAAGTGACTCAGAGCCCTTTTCCACTTTTCAAACATTGGCTCATTATCCAAGCACATTTAATAATTTCCTGTGTGGAGAGTTGTGCTAGGCATTTTACAAAGCTAATTAAACAGACACAGTGCCTAACCTCTAGGCATTTATGATTTAAGGAAGACGAAGCCAGTGGAGACAGAGGAACTAATTCAGGACATAAAAGAAATTAAACGAGTACCACACAGCCATGTAGATGAACTACACAGTAAATGTGACACTGGTCTCTACTAGCAACAACAGGACCAGCCAGCCTGCCTGGGGACTTCTAAATGTTCTAAAATAAGTTTATTAAAGTTGATTGTGACTACTATTTATCTGTTCAATCCTGTATACTTGGAAGCTTGCCAAGCCTAATGAAAGCAGATAACGGACAATATCTTCTTGCCCCTCCATTCTGCAGAGAGAGCTCCCCAGAAGTAGATAGATACCTTCTAACGCAAACCCCGCACCTTCCTTAACTTATGTAAGCTTCAGTTCGGTATGTCTCTGCGTGCTTCACTGCAGTCCATTCTGATGAGCCTGACTTAGGGTCCATTCTGGCCTCCCTAGGCTTATCTTCCTAGAATCATCTGCCTAGCACAAAGGCCAGGTTTCTCCACTTTATTCTCGGTAACGTACTCATTTCAGGGAGGCGCTAGCTGGGCACAGTAATTAAAGTCAATGAAAGGGTCAGAGTCAGCAGGGTTACTGCTTGATATCAGGACTCCCAAGGTTCCCCAATAATTGTATTTGGATGGAGTGGGTTTGGATAACTTTGCAAACTAGGTTAGGAAAAAGAACGCATTAGACCAGGGGCCTGACAAAGAGTTTAAAAGCAGAGGGTAAAGTTCTTGTTACTGCTCTGTAGGAAAGCAGAATTACATTTTTATTAAAGTGGTCAGTTCTTCTGTGAGAGTGTTGGTTACTTTATACTGGTAACAGAGGACAGTATCCGAAACTGCTGCTGGGACTAACCCAGCAGGGCCAGCGAAGACCGGGGATCTTCCATGGGGCCAAAGCGCCAGGAGACCCCTGCATTCGTCAGTCCGCAGCCTACCCTGGTGCTACCTGAGCAGCAATACACTGTAGTCCCCATGGGCCCTTCAGATCCAGCGCTCTACTGCTTCTGAGCCTGTGTGGGACACAGGCATGTTTGACAAGGCCAGGAACCTCCCAGCAGGGTCCAGGCCCAGCCCTGCCCTCGGAATCAGCAGGGGCTGCTGCAGAGGAGAATGCAAGTCCCTGCTCTTTCTGGGACTATGCTCAGATCCCACAAACCTCCTGTTCTCTTTTTTGTAGCTTCTCAAGGGTCCTATCCCCTCTATGGTGTTGTTGACCTCCCACATACCTTGCATACTTTCTCAACGGGTTTAGGCTTTTCAAAAATCCAGAAGGTCTGCATCTTGCAGGAAACTGTGGCTTTTGGCTCAGAAACATAAACCATCCCTGAGTTAAGAAGGCCAAAAAGCTCTACTTGCTTGAAATGGGGAAAGGGAAAAAATGTAGGAAGAAGAATTATTCTTAAGAGATAGACTGGCTATAATGCAGACACAAAAGCCAGGGGCCTAACTCTGCCCAAGGCAAAAACGAGGCCCACAGATGGTTAAACAGAGAAATGATTTTAAGATGAATCTTCATGTATATAACACTTACATTTAACCTTCAAGAGTATACATTTTGTAAATTGGGGAAAACCTACATAAATCATTTTTTTTCCCAATTCACAAATTAAACTCCAGGTGGTCCAAGAATGTAGCCAAAATCATTTTTTTTTAGCATGTGGTAGATTTCCTAGTGATGACAATAACAGCAGTGACAATTATAATGAAAACAGAATGGCATGAACGGATAAAAATGTTCTGACATCCAAGTATATATATATTTCAGGTTTGCCTGGAGGGACTGTGGAGATCAAGTTAGTCCCTACTTTCCACTAGCCTTATTCCCCATGCCTAACTGTAACATGCATAGAGACTGACATGAGTTTGAGTGATTGAGTGAAATCAGACACATCGAACTTCCCGGGTCCAGTAATTAATACCTTGTCAAATAGGAAGACAGTGGTGCAATCAAGGGGAAAAGCCCAGGAGTAA
The DNA here is from genome assembly GCF_002201575.2 of Neomonachus schauinslandi. Classification (NCBI taxonomy): domain Eukaryota; kingdom Metazoa; phylum Chordata; class Mammalia; order Carnivora; family Phocidae; genus Neomonachus; species Neomonachus schauinslandi. The sequence continues at coordinate 75,188,636 of NC_058410.1, read as the reverse complement.
TTATACAGTGGCCAGGTTAGGACTCAGTGACACTGACTTATTGGCCCTGAGCTTCTGACATTGCCTGTCAAGATCGATTTATAACAGGAATGACTCATCTACCCTTCTCAGTCTAAGATCAAGTGTGTGTCCTCTGCTCAGGGGAGTCTAACTTTCTTTGGCAGACTGATGGAGTCAAAGTCTAATTAACACGATGATAAATCACATGGAAGCCTTTGCCTGTTACCTGATTCTCAGATAACCCATTCCATGTTCTACATAGCCATTTGCCTGGTCTCTGTGCCTTTCGAGAGGATCAATGCAAGGACTGCCCTGAATTAAATTACAGTGTTTCTTGGGCTGGCGGGGGGAACAGAAATAAAAACCTGTGTCTTCTGTAAAACAGAAGATAGGAAAGAAGGATAAAAGGAGAAAGGAGACATATATTGAGTATCTTTAAGATACAACTAGGCTCTCTCTGTTACACCGCTATTTGTGTTTTTCACAAGTCTGCTGGACCCAACCAAAATGTCAGGTCACCAGGTAGAATCTGTCTTGGACATAGGCTGGGAGTGCCTCAGGCTTGGCCAAAAAGGGATTATTTCAAATGTCTGAGGAACCTGTGGAGAGCAAATGAATTCCAGTAAATGTTGCAAAAATGGAGAAAAGCAAAAGTTTGTGTGGTCAATCTGTACATCCTTGTTCTACCATGTCCTAGCTGACAGACCTGAGATCAGGTCCCTGACCTCTCTAAGCCTCAGTTTCTTCATCTCTAAAATAGGGAATTAAATGGTATAATGTGGGACAGAGAATGAGTTTGATTTTAGACTCTGTGAGCTCGAAGGTCCAGAAGCACTACCAGGTAAAATGTCGGGAGTATGTTAAAACAATATTGAAATCAGGCCAAGTAAGAACTCTGCAATGGCCTCTAAGTGTTCAAGAGAAAGGAAGAGTTGCATTCTCTCACTTTAAATCAAAACCTAAAAATGATTAAGCTTAGTGAGGAGGACAGAGGTAGGCCAAAAGCTAAGCCTTTTGAACCCAAGAGTTAGCCAAGTTGTGTATTCAAAAGAAAAGCTCCTGAGGAAATTAAAAGTGCTACTCCAGTGAACACACAAATGCTAACTATCTTCACCACCACCACTAGGTCGAAGGGACTCAACAGAGGCAAGGATGAGAGAACAAGAGCCCACAGCTGGAAGCCAAGAGCTATTGTTTGAAACTTGCTCAACTAGGAGGTTCAATGGTTTAAAATCTAAAACACATTTTTCATTATAATTTCTAGGGTCAATGAGATTTATATCTTACATAAAGTTACAATTACCAGCCCTTTATCTGTAGTGTCATTTGCAATTATCTTCTCCCATTCTGTGGGTTGCCTCTTTGTTTTGTTGACTGTTTCCTTTGCTGTGCAGAAGCTTTTTATCTTGATGAAGTCCCAAAAGTTCATTTCTGCTTTTGTTTCACTAGCCTTTGGAGATGTATCTTGAAAGAAGTTGCTGTGGCCGATGTCAAAGAGGTTACTGCCTATGTTCTCCTCTAGGATTTTGATGGATTCCTGTCTCACATTGAGGTCTTTCATCCATTCTGAGTTTATCTTTGTGTATGGTGTAAGAGAATGGTCGAGTTTCATTCTTCTGCATGTGGCTGTCCAATTTTCCCAGCACCATTTATTGAAGAGATTGTCTTTTTTCCATTGCATATTTTTTCCTGCTTTGTCGAAGATTATTTGACCATAGAGTTGAGGGTCCATATCTGGGCTCTCTATTCTGTTCCATTGGTCTATATGTCTGTTTTTGTGCCAGTACCATGCTGTCTTGGTGATCACTGCTTTGTAATAGAGCTTGAAATCCGGCAACGTGATGTCCCCAGCTTTTTCTTTTTCATCATTTCCTTGGTGATTCAGGGTCTTTTCTGATTCCATACAAATTTTAGGATTGTTTGTTCCAGGACTTTGAAAAATGTCTTTGGAATTTTGATCAGGATGGCGTTGAAGGTGTAGATTGCTCTGGGTAGCATAGATATTTTAACAATGTTTATTCTTCCGATCCATGAGCATGGAATATTTTTCCATTTTTTGTGTCTTCTTCAATTTTTTTCATGAGTGTTCTGTAGTTCCTAGAGTATAGATCCTTTACCTCTTCGGTTAGGTTTATTCCAAGGTATCTTATGGTTTTTGGTGCTATTGTAAATGGAATCGTTTCTCTAATTTCTCTTTCTACTGATGCATTGTTAGTGTATAAGAAAGCAACTGATTTCTGTGCATTGATTTTGTATCCTGCCACATTACGGAATTGTTGTATGAGTTCTAGTAATTTGGGGGTGCAGTCTTTTGAGTTTTCCACGTAAAGTATCATGTCATCTAGGAAGAGAGAGAGTTTGACTTCTTCTTTGCCAATTTGAATACCTTTTATTTCTTTTTGAGTCTGATTGCTGTTGCTAGGTCTTCTAGTACTATGTTGAACAATAGTGGCGAGAGTGGGTATCCCTGACGTGTTCCAAGATCTATAAAGAACTTCTCAAACTCAGCACCCAAAAAACAAGTAATCAAGTCAAAGAGTGGGCAGAAGACATGAACAGACACTTCTCCAAAGAAGACATACAAAGGCTAACAGACACAGAAAAAATGTTCATCATCATTAGCCATCAGGGAAATTCAAATCAAAACCACACTGAGATACCACCTTACACCAGTTAGAATGGCAGAAATGGACAAGGCAAGAAACAACAAATGTTGGAGAGGCTGTGGAGAAAGGGGAACCCTCTTACACTGTTGGTGGGAATGCAAGTTGGTACAGCCACTTTGGAAAACAGTGTGGAGGTGCCTCCGAAAATTAAAAATAGAGCTACCCTATGACCCAGCAATTGCACTCCTGGGTATTTCCCCCAAAGACACAGATGTAGTGAAAAGAAGGGCCATATGCACCCCAATGTTCATAGCAGCAATGTCCGCAATAGCCAAACTGTGGAAAGAGCCAAGATGCCCTTCAACAGATGAATGGATAAAGAAGATGTGGTCCATATATACAATGGAATATTACTCAGCCATCAGAAAGGATGAATACCCAACTTTTACATCAACATGGATGGGACTGGAGGAGATTATGCTAAGTGAAATAAGTCAAGCAGACAAAGTCAATTATGATATGGTTTCACTTATTTGTGGAACATAGGCAATAGGATGGAGGACATTAGGAGAAGGACGGGAAAAATGAAGGGGGGTAAATTGGAGGGGGAGATGAACCATGAGAGACTATGGACTCTGAGAAACAAACCGAGGGTTCTAGAGGGGAGGTGGGGGGGGATGGGTTAACCTGGTGATGGGTATTAAGGAGGGCACATACTGCATGGAGCACTGGGTGTTATACGAAAACAATGAATCATGGATCACTATATCAAAAACTAATGATGTATTGTATGGTGACTAACATAACATAATAAAATAAAATTAAAAAAACAAAATAAAGTTATGACTAATTTAATTTTTCAGAAATTCAGTTACACATCCAAAACTTTCACAAATTCCATAAACAAGGTGTTTATAATTCTAATTGGATGAAGTCATACTTCATATCCCGCTATTACAAATGTTATTTGTGACTCGATTTTACTGTGTTTTCTACATAGCACTATATATTTTTTTTAAGAGTAAACAATTCAGCACTTTATAGAACAAAGCTGAGTTTATATAAAACAGCTCAGTCTTCAAATACAGGATGAGACTAAATTTAATTTTGGCCAGGTAGCATGGGAGTAAATCACTCCCCAGAACAAAATGGAGAAATAATGGAATAAAGCCTTATCATTAACATGGATTTTTGAAATAGTGTCTAGAGTCAATCAAGATCTCAGTAGTATTTCTCAATTAAAATAGTAACTTACATGTCTATGTCTATCTTTTTTAAACTGGGGTTTGCCTTAACCATTTTTAACTATACAGTTCAGTAGTGTTAAGTACATACACACTTTTTGCAACCTATCTCCAAAACTCTTTTTATCTTGCAAAGCTGAAGCTTTAAATCCTTTAATCAACTCTCCATTTGCCCTCCTGCTAGCCCCTGGCAATTACCATTCTACTTTCTGTCTCTATGGTTTTGACTCTTCTTGATACGTATCTCTCGTAAGTGAAATCACACAGTATTTGTCCTTTTTTGTGACTGGCTTACTTAGTATAATGTTCTCAGTTTCACCCATGTTAAAGTATGTGTCAAATGTGATTTTTTTAAAGCTGAAAAATATTCCATTGTATGTATATATCACATTTTGTTTATCCATTCATCCATCAGTGGACACTTGAGTTGCTTCCATGTTTGCTGTATAATGAATAGTGCTGCTATGAACAGGGATGTACAAATATCTCTTTAAGGGGCATGTGCGTGGCTCAGTTGGTTAAGCCTTTGACTCTTGATTTTGGCTCAGGTCATGATCTCAGGGTCGTGAGACACAGGCCGGTGTCAGGCTCCTGCTCAGCACAGAGTCTGCTTGAGATTCTTTCCCCCTCCCTCTCCTTTCCCCTCTGCTCATCACCCAACACACTCTCTTTCTCAATCAAATAAATAAATTAATTAAATTTAAAAAAAAAAGAGAGAGAGAGAGAATGCTTACAATTCTTTTGGGTATATACCCAGAAGTGGAATTGCTGAATCATACGGTAATTTTATTTTTAATTATTTTCAGGAACCACCATACTGCTTTCCCTAGTCTGCCATGACTCTTGCCTCATGCCCCTCCTCTGAAGCCCCACTATCACCCAACTATGTCAACCTCATTACCTCTCCCCTGCACAACTGCAAAACCTTCCAAACTCTTCTCCTGTTCCAATCCACTGAACATACTACTGCTAGGTTAATCTTCCTTTAAGTGAATTTCTGAGGCCGTTTCTCTGCTAAAACCAACAAACAAAAACAGAAACAGGAAAACCTTCAATGGCCTTATTACCTGCTAGCTGAAGCCCTAACTCTTTGACCAGATTTTCAAGGGCAGTCAAAATATAGCTTCAATCCATGCTCCCATCAGACCCTGCTCTAGTGTGTCCTTCCCTCTTTGCTGTGCGCCTGCTATCTGCCCTCCTGTCCACATTTGCTCCACCTGCTGAAACACCCTCACCCCTTAAAAATTATTTCATTTGGCACTTGCACTGAGTAGTCAAAATGTCCCTACCAAATCTGAGTGTCTATCAGCCTATGATTCACCAATGTAGCTTCCATGCATCCATGTACCTGTCCTCGGAAACATTCACCATATTCATAATTTCACAGTTAATGTCTTATTCTCCACTACACTAAAAACCTTAAGGACAGGGAAGGGATCTAATTAATTTGCTGCTACAACCCCAGTAGGTTATACTGCTAGGCATATAAGAAATAGGGAAGAACTGATTGTTGTTCAATACTGAAGGCTTCATATTTTCCTAAACATGAATTCTGCTTTCCCTTTTGAAATTCCAAACTCTTAGAACTGAATCAAATTCACAAATGGGCCCTCTGGAGATGATCTGAGGGTTCTTTATTTAGGGCCTAAGTTACCCAGTTTGACTGTATTGATCATACCAAAGAGATAATGGCTAAATATCTTCCACTGGGGCAATACAGTCAGACGTCACTAGATTTCATATTGGACTTTCTGCAATTAGCTCCTTTTCCCTTAATTATAATCATTGTCTTCCACATGCTCTATGCTAATAAATAAATTATGATTATCTAATATTAAAAGGATCTCATGGAAATAGATTTGAGGACTATTATTCTGTAGGCAGGGCATCATTATCTCTGTGAGAAGTTTAAAACTTATCTCCTTTTTAATTGGTTTGTTTTTTCACTCTTTTCCTGCTCTGTTGGACAGAGTACAATAAAAAGAATCACTACTTTTGCCAGGGAGAGACAACATAAAAATAAGTTAAAATAGGAGACAACACTACATGCATGGTGCAATTTTAAAGTAAAATTATAATACGTAATAAAACTCAAAATGAGTTGCAGCTGTGGTTTGAAAATCTTAAATATATTATTGAAGAGAAAATTGACTAATAAACAATCTCCCACACACTAACAAATCAGTGTACATATGCAAATAAAATTAATCCATGCTATAAATGCTAAAAAGAAATCCGTAAAACATGTAGTAAGCTGCCATTTTCCCAGAAGAGTTGGAGGAGAAAGCCGGAAGAGCTCCCATCCTATTGAGCCTGGGGAGGGAACAAGAGGAGGAAGAGATGAATAAGCCAGGGAGAGGAAGGTGGAAGCAAAGCAGGAAGTGGTATTAAAGTGAGCAACTAAGAGAAACCTAAAGGCCTGCCAGAGAGGAGCCAGGAGGGGAGAACAAAGGTAGTCAAGAAGACACAGTTAGGGGAGAGGTGCATGCTCCTACATCCGCGCGGTTAGCACTTTGGGCTGGGAATTCTACATTTCTCTGACTGTGAGCCTGCTCTCGTTTTACCAGCCCAGAAGCAGCATCTTAAAGGTGGTGAGCCAGGCTGTACTTGCCTGTCCTTTACCTCCTATTTGATTATAAGCTCCTTGAGGCCAGAATCTGTCATTGACTCATAACTGTACACACTCCAACGTCAAGAACTTGCACACCATAAAGTGCCTAGTGTGCGTTTAAAAAAGTAAGAGATGTATGAGATACTACAATATCCTAGAGCCCACACTGAAGTATTAATTCAGATTATTCTGTGCTCTATAACCAAGGTCTTCATGGATGCCAACTTGCTGGGATAGGTCTGGTTAATGCCTGTCCCAATATAGTCCCCCCTTTCACTCTCAAAAGTACCCAGATTTGGAAGATAAATTTTATGGTGGCTCTAGTCATAACACAGTGTGAAAGGTGATTTCTACAATTCCCTGTCAAATTGCTTACTGGTGTTGTCTCTGATCAAAACAGAGAATAGACTATGCAAATTCATATAGCAAATACCATGACTCTGGATTACAAGTACACAAATTTATTTATCATTATTCTGACATTAGCAATTTTTTCTAGAAAAAGTATTTTCTAAACTCAATGAGTATGTATAGCTATATAATGATTTCTATCATCAATTTTCTCCAGTATGAATGTACAGCAGAAATGTTACTACCTTCAAGCTTCTGGAATATCAGTATAATAATTCATTAAATATGGGGCCACAGCTATATTGGAAATTAGTTCTCTATATATGTATTCATACACACACATACACACACGCATGCACACACATAGTTGTGGGAATGGGAACATATTTTGATGCTCCCAGAAATATAAAGAAGACTTTGTAGCATGGCTGTCTTACCTGACCATGACTTCACTGTTGGATTTGCTTAAAAAGATAAATAAGAGTTAAATTTTACCTTTTCCAAAAACATTTTAAAATTGCTTTTAAACGCATCTTACTCGGTGCAGCACTAGTCTATGCCATGTCATTTGTAGGAGTTAGAAAAAAATCACCTCTCCGGATGGACCAAAAGGGCCATAGGATCTCAAGTAGAAAAAGGGCCCTTTTCTCCCAGCTGAATTTGGGGCTGGATCACAAGCTGGATTTCATCTGTTTGCTCCTGCAAATGTGAGTCATGGGCCTGACTGTAAAACTAGTTTTTCCCACTTTACAAAATAGATACAGTTGCATAAACGTTGCCAGTGAAGTAAATCACCATATTTTATGTCCTACTTTTTTTTATTAAAACTTTTCAAAGGTGTCCATCTGAGAGAAAAAAAGCAAGCCTCATAATGTGTGTGTGTGTGTGTGTGTGTGGAGGTGGCAGGGAGATTCCACTTTCAGAATCTCCAAGTTTAAAGAAATGTAACAAGCATTTGATAAGATCCTAAATCTACAATTCAAATAAGTAAAAACTTATGAATTAAAAATAGCTAGAATGCTTTTATTTTCATGATTGCATGCCAAAGACCAAAAGATTATGAGAACAGACCAAACTAAGCTTAAAATTCTTTAGTTTTTAATTAAACCTCTAAAAAGCGACCACATGAAAACATGCTGTTCTCTTATATGGATCTCAGATCCAGCTTCTCAGCAGTTGTGGCAGGAAGGTGGTTAAAATAATAATGCTGATGACGATGATGAATATTAATAACTTATTGCAGGACTAACAATGCACAAAACCACAAATGGGAGAGAGTGTGATTCAGAATGTGGCAGAAAGCAGCAGATGACAGAGTGAGAGCCCCAAATCCCCACAAGAGTCACAGTCGTAATGGAGCTCAACGGTCACCAAAAATCTATGGCCGAGAGGATCCCCAAATTCTGAAAGCATGCTTTGGTAAAGGAGAGCAAGCATTTCCCTGATTTACGACCCATGTAGGAGTGCATTTGTATGCGTCCAATACCTGGGTGAGGAGACATACTAGTAGCTTTCCTCATGCTATAATTGCAGCATAAAAATAAAACCGCCAGACTGGCCTTAGCATCGATGTTATCACTGGAGTGGTACTGTGTAAACAGTATTTTTATGTACTCGGAACTGATCTGTCCATTCTTTATTTCCACTATCACAATGGCCCCCAAACCTAAAAAAAAAAATGCTTAAAATGGTATTGTTTTATCAAAATACTTGTGATTTCCTAGAATAAGAGAAAACCATTCCACATCTTGATGCGACATTTTTACTGACTGGCGAACCAAATAATTCCAACTGCACTTATCTGTGAGGAATGCAATCTAGAGAGTGCAGTCCTTAAGGAAACATTGCTGGGTGAAATGGAAAGAAATCACTTCATTAACTGTCCTTATCATGGAATTTCCTTTTGAACCCAGACTCTTCCATGTACATTCAATCTGAGATTTATTTACTCAACAAGATTTTGAATGGATTTGTTTAAAAAAAATAAGCAGAGTGTTTATACTAGTCAGCCCCTATCACTTTCCATTAAAGATTCTTTTCACAGTTTAGTGTATCTCTCGGTAGATATTTACACTTTGTGACTAGATTCCATTTCCTTTGTTGTCTCTTTTCTTCATCCTAGTACTTTGAGACCATACGACATGGTTAAATGTAGCTTTCCTTCCTCACCTCCACATCTGCCATTACTGGACAGCCACTGTGCCAAAGCATATTGATTTATATGTTCTCCCCAAAAGACTTTAGTTCCAATCATAAACCTTCAACTTAAAACTAAGCTCCCCCTTCAGCCCACATAATACCTCAACACCCAGTTTAGGTGCTGGTCCTGTTCTTTGCAATGTTTAAGACACATTCTAGATGATTTGGACCCATTCCCTGTGAACCAATTTCCATAGTGACTGAAAAGAGCACGTCCTCAGAAACACTGGTACCAACAAATAAAGGAGATCGAGAGCACCTTTTAAGAGGTCAAGAAAGGGAAGTTATAGCACAAAAATAAAATTAAGTACTAAAATAAATTTTTTCTGGGGGGCACCTGGCTGGCTCAGTTGGTAGATTATGCGACTCCTGATCTTGGGGTCATGAGTTCGAGCCCCACATTGGGAAGACGGATCACTTAAAAAAAAAACAAAAAGACTTAAAATAAAATTTCCTGGGAAGCCTGTAGTCTCTATGAGGAGTCTTGGACAGAGAGTGGGGGCAAACAAGTTAAAAGCAAAGGAAAGGGAACAGGAGTATGCGCAAACACTGCTCTGTACTTAGAATCCGCAAGTGTAACCTGTCACTACTCCTTATAGGGACCAAAGGCACCCACATTCTGGGTCTAGAGCAGCACAGCTACCTTTCAGCCAGCAGACCCTATGAAGTGAAATGCCTTCTTAACAAGAAAGACTGTTCAAACAAACAAGCAAAAGAAATAGCATTATTTATAGGACATAATCTTGGCTTTTATCTTTTGGCTCAGGATGCTCTTTATATGTCAATATAAGCGTGCAGAACAAAATGCCACTCACTGAGTACAAAGTCAGTCTTTTAAATCTAATTTTCATTGACAATAAAGTATAGGTATTCAATTGGTCACTAAATCCAAAGCTCTTTAAGGAGAGTGACTAAGTGTTAATGATTGCTACTGTGTGTGACAGGTGAATGAATGAAGGCATGGTGACCTTTTCCAAAAACTAGAATGATTGATACATGATGGTGAAAAGTGAAAACTGATAATAAAATAGCACCATTCACAGAGTGCATACTTTGTAATAATGCTATATGAAGGTCTAACACAGTGTCCCTGCAACCACACTGTGAACACCAAGATTAACCTTGTTTTTCAGATGAGATCATTAAGGTTCAAAAAGGTTAGGTTACCTGCCCATATCATATAGTCAGTTAGGGCAGAACCACAATTACAAATGAGGTCTGTCTAATGTCAGATCCTGAGCCATAAGCCCCACAAAAGTTTGAAAAGATAAAAATAAGCCTTCTCAGAAAGGAATCATGCAAAGGATGCTTAGAAAACTGGATGTTTTCATGTCACTCCTCATCAACTAATTATTTGTTATTTATATTGAATCTACTTTCAAAAGGGATTTGAGGCAAATTCCTGAATAGAGGATAAGACAGATATATACATATACGTGTGGATAAATGTGTAATCATATCAGCTTCTATAATGAATGGGTGGGAAACAAAGCTGATGAGAACAAGCCTTTGATAGAGGGTGGTCATGGACAGCAAGTCATGACAAACACACAAACCTGCTTAGTGTTGATTTAATCCTCCTTTGCCCCACAATACAGCAAAGTGTGAAGTCATTAAAAGCTCAAGCTGGGCGCCAATCCGGTTGCATTCAAATTCTGTGCAGTTTCATGCCAGTTTGTTAGTTTCTCCCAGTCTCAATTTCTTTGTCTTTAAAAAGGAAAAGACATTAATTATAGTACTTTCCTCAAAGAGTTGTAAATGAGAGAATCCCACAAATAAAGTTCCTTGCATAGCCCCAGCTCATATATAGGCACTCAAACGAAAAATGAGTGCTGGCAGCAGGAAATGCTACGAACAGAATCATTGAGTAACAGCAAGAAAACCTGTTTCGACCACTCCTATAATTTCCCCCTACCTCCTTCCTCAAAAGCAAATGTGGAAATTACAAAAGCTCAATCCAAGGAATGCTTCTTGATGTGAAGTCTTACATTAGTGCTAAGAACCTAGTGAAGCCACCAGAAGCAGAACAGCAAGGAAAGAAAAAAAAGGTTCCTGTAATAGTAATGCCCGTGATGCCCTTGGAGAGCTGAGGCGTTTATTAGGTGTTCCTTTGGAAGATGCTAGGAAAGATGATTAAAAATAACAACAAAGGATCACTAGATCCATTGGTTCCTGTGAGTACAAGCCCCAGGCAGTTCCTGAGCCAATTAGAAAGGCTGAAACAGCGAGGTCAACAGAGGGTCAATTTGTATCCAGGAGCCAATAAATAGATAATAAATACATTGTTCTGGAGTTTCTTGGCGAATGTGGTTTATTAGTAAAAGGATGAACAATCTTTAATGAAACCTAGGTTTATTGACAGCAAAAGGATCCCTGGGAGAAAAGGTCCATTTCCTCCCCTGAAAGTCCATGCATTTGTGTGATGGTTTTGTTGATTTTTCCTACACGGAATGTTCTTCTAATGAATAACTCTCCAAGGCATGTGTTTTATAAGTGATCTGTTATCCCCCCCTTTATTAATCTCTTAATCATATTCTCTGGCTGTGGAGACTTTGGCATTGAACTATATTGGAAACCATTGAGTTTGTCTAAACATCATAGGCAGTGAGGTTAATTCCACTCGTGAAGATTGCTTTGGGCAGCCGAAGACACAAATAGAACTAGATGTGTATTTGATGCCACTAACCTTCAAGACAGGGGCATCTAATACAATTCATTAAGTATAATTGAAATAGAAATCCTACAATGAGAACGTAACAAGGAACACTGTGTAAATTGACTTTTTGAAGTAGATCCTTCCCTCGGTGCACATATTCAGCCCCCATTAATTTTAATGGACATAACTTGCTCATATATCAACTGAAAGATTTCACCTGCTTCTGTGTAAAACTGGCTGCCTAAAGAAAAAGATGCCCATGAAGAAAAAGTGAGAATGCTCGTAGAGAGTGCTTGGATAATTGAGTCCAATCGCATTACAGATAATTAAATATGTTACTGCATTGAATAATAAAGGAGAAATTATTATGAAATGAAGCCAATTGTTGTTGCTGCTTTAAAAAGAAAGCCCCTAGGAAAATAAAGTTGAGGTCGGGTCGTGTGTAACATGGACTGCTTTCCTACTCAAAATCCAGTGCTCCAGCATGAACTGTGAGCTGATGGTAGAGACTCTCTTATTCTCCAGCACTGTATACAAGACATGAACCTGCCATACAAAAGGTACTCTGCAAATACTTGGCAAAATGAAATGGACTTTCTATTGTTTCTTAAATTCTCTTCCAACTTCCACACCTCTGGGCTTCTACTCACATTGATCTCTCTGCCTGGAATGTCTTCACACACTAGCCCCAATCTTCAATTGCTAAATTCCCAGCCAACTGATGAAGACCCCATCCAATGTTAGGAAATTTTTCTTGATTTTCCCAAGTGAATGATGATAGATCAGTACAGTCCCAGAATCCCATTACACTTCTAAAACTTAATAAAGCCCTCAAAGATGTTTTATTTAAATTAATTATACTTATTAATATTTATCATATTAGAAATTAAAACTAGGGCGCCTGGGTGGCTCAGTTGGTTAAGCGACTGCCTTCGGCTCAGGTCATGATCCTGGAGTCCCGGGATCGAGTCCCGCATCGGGCTCCCTGCTCGGCAGGGGGTCTGCTTCTCCCTCTGACCCTCTTCCCTCTCTTGCTATCTGTCTCTCATTCTCTCTCTCTCAAAGAAATAAATAAAATCTTTAAAAAAAAAGAAATTAAAACTAAAAATGTTTAAATATTAATTCATTAAAGCTAACAATAATAAACTCATTACATTTTGGCATAAGTAACAAATTTTTTGTGAAAAATAACTATTTCCCCCCAAATCATTAATAGATTGGCATTGCTTTACAACTTACAAATCTCTTTCATGCTTGGTTTAATAGAAGACAGACAGCTGGATTCTCATATCTGCTTCTGCAGTTAATGTAGTACAATATATTGTTTGAAACATCTAAAGAAAAACTAGCTTCTCATGATATGTAGTTGGAAAAGGGAGGAGTATTTTGGTAGCCTTTTCAGATAATTGTGGATATTTTTTTTTTGATGCTCTACCAAGGGGTAAAATTTTCTTAAATGTTAGTTTCAATGTGGAATCTGAAACAATATTAATGAATTTTTAATACTGTTAAATTTTTGTTCTATTTTGTACCTGTTTACCCATGCATGAATTTTTAACATTATGCATTCATCATTTGAAAATTACTCATTCATTGAGTTATGCAGAATTTCAAAATATTCAACTCTATAATATTTTTAAAAACCACATATCACCACCAATCTCATACAAAAGCCTTCAACTATTGAGAAACTGTCAAACTCATGAAAAGTTTTCCAAAATTCCAATTTCCACTAGAAAGTTTGAGTCTTATCATTGACAACAAATACTGTCAAATTGTTTTCTTTGAGGTGATAAGCTCACAATTCATTTTGAGAAAATGTCTACCAGATACTCATGTCTGAATAATTAGTTTGTTCGTCAATCATTCCTTCTGGTAAAATCACAGTGCCATGAAAAAAAAAAACCAAACAAACTGCTAACTTAGCTCACAACAAAAACAACTGGGCAAATGTTTTTCCTAAGATGACCATTGTCCTTCAATATTCCATAGGAATTCCCATTTCATCACATAGGATATTAAAAACGCATGTATGCAAGGATCAAGATTTTATAAAATCAATAACTTTGACTGCCTAGCAAAGGACATTTCTAGGTAAAACTAGCATTTTGTTTTATCGTGAGTGTGTGGCAATTAAGGAATACGATGAGTTCTAGCACAATTGGGAGCCACTGTCTTGATTTCTGCACCAGCGTTTTTACCCGCCATTGTTTTTGGGCCATCACTACAAGCGATACGGTGAAAGAAGCAATACCATTTTAGGATTATTTTGAAGTAATTTTAACTACATGGACCCCCTGAAAAGATCTTGGGGAACCCCAGGGGCCAGTGGCCACACTTTGAGAACCACTGTGATAGAGTGAAACAGATTTCACTGCTGACCTTGAACCAATTACTTAACCATATCAGTAAAACAGGGATAATAAATCCTGACATACTGGGTTATTGTGAGAATGATATAACATATGGAAAGCACCATATGCTACCTGTCATATATTCAGTACTGAACTCATCTTATTCTCTTGTCAGCTCCCCGTACTTACTTTATATCTATGACTACATTTAGAATATGGCTTATAAAAATGCTATCTTTTGTTTTATTTCTGTATTAGATAATAACTCCTTTCTGTATCTTACTCAAATTTTCTATCCTTAGGTAGGGAGTCATTGGCCCCTTTAAGAATCTGATGATGTACCAGTAAGGCCTCCCACCCCAGAAAAATGTGTGCGTGCGCATGCACGTGCACACACACACACACACACACACTTACACGCAATTTTGCATACAACTGCAAACTGGAGGACCCCTTGAAGTGGATCTGTGATTCCCCCAAGGAAGAATTTTTTAAAAGTTGATCCTTGACACATCTGCTTCAAAACCAACCTAAACATTAAAATAATGATTCCTGGGGTGCCTGGGTGGCTCAGTCTGCTGGGCATCCAACTTTTGGTTTTGGCCCAGGTTATGATCTCATGGGTCATGGGATCCAGCCCTGTGGATCCTGTTTCCCACTCAGCAGGGAGTCTGCTTGAAGATTCTCTCCCTCTGCGCCTCCCCTCACTCACATGAATGTGTGCACTTTCTCTCTCATAAATAAATAAATCTTTAAAAAAGAAGAATAATGATAAAATAATGATTCCTGGGCCCCTCCCAGAACTACAAAATCTGTATCTTTGGTGGTCAAGCCAAGAACTTCATTTTAATAGTTCTCCAGGTGTTTCCTATTCCCTTTCAAGTTGGATCTCCAGGGGAATTCATTAGTCTGGATTAAGAAATCCTACCTCATAGAAGCTACTCTCTGGCTGATACTCAATAAATCTATATTAATTTGAATAGACACATACTTTGGAAGTCAATGAAATGGCTAGAGGCTCACTGAAGTTTAAAGTGTACACAATCCCCATATTTCCCAAACCCTCACTGATCAGCACAATTACTTGAGGGTTGTGTTGTTGTTTTGTTTTAAAGCAAACATTTACTCAGGCTTTTCTTCTAGAGGTTATGATTAGGAAGGCATGGAGTGGGATCTGAATATTTAAAAGTATTTTTAAGGGTTTCTTCTAGTGATTATGATCATGAGGCCTTTTTAAATAATCACTCGGGGCTCCTTGGCAAAAAGGTTGCTTTGTTAAAAAACACAAGAGATACCTGTCTCTACAGGTTTATTTGATCTCAGACTTAGATGTTTAATAAGTCCAGATTTATTTTTGACAAACTTTTTTCCCTGTCAAATTGTTTTATTTGCATTTGTAAATCATAAGATCACTCTGTGATAGTGGCTTTCAAATTTTACTGCACTTTGGAATAACCTGGAGAGCTTTTAAATATCCTGACAAGACCCCAATTCAATTAAATCACAATCTCTAGGCATCAGTATTTATTTAAAACTCTTTGAATGATTCCAACTTGCAGCCAAGTTTGAAAACTGTTGCTCCAGAATTTATGGTCAGAGTTAAAAGAAATTAAAATGTGTTTCTTTTACTTCCTCCCATCAACCCTGGCCCTGGCCATAAAAAAAAAAAAAAAACCTCTTCCTGCTATTTTGGATATAAAACAGAAAGAGAGAAGTTGAAGATTAGGAAAAAGAGGTGGAGGGTGAAGCAGCTAGGAAAAAGTAGAGGAATCACTACTAATATCCACTCCTTTTGAGTGTCTAGTATGTGCTCACATTTTTTCTGAGCTATGTAAGATTATATTACAATGCCTCTCTGCCTGCAAATACGTCAGTGTATGTTCCTTGAAAACAAGGGCTACATACCTGTTAGAATGTCCAAAATCCAAAACACTGACAATACCAATGCTAACGAGGATGCAGAGCAACAGAAACTTCTCTCATTGCTGACGGGAATGCAAAATGGTATCACCACTTTGGAAGACAGTTTCTCACAAAACCAAACACACTCTTACCATACAATCCCACAACTGTGCTGCTTAATATTTATCCAAAGGAGGTGAAAACTTATGTCCATCTAAAGCCCTGCTCACAGATGTTTATAGTAGTTTTATTTATGATTGCCAAAACTTGAGGCAAACAAGATGTCCTTCAGTATGTGAATGGATGAACTGTGGTACATCCAGATAGTGGAATATTATTCTACACTAAAAAGAAATGAGATATCAAGCCATGAAAAGACAGAGAGGAACCTTAAATGCATATTAATAAATGAAAAAAAGTCAAACTGAAAAGGCTACCTACTGCACAATTTCAACTATATGACATTCTGGGAAAGGCAATATTATGGAGCAAGTGAAAATATCAGGGGTTGCTCAGGGTTAGTGGGGAAGAAGGGCTGAATAAGCAGAGCACAGAGAATCTTTATGGCAGTGAAACTACTTTGAATGAGACTATACTGGTTGTGAATACATGTCATTATACATCTTTCCAAACCCATAGGAAGCACAACACTAAGAGTGAACCTTAATGTAAACTCTGAACTTTGGGTGATAATGATGTCATTCTAGGTTCATCAACTGTTACAAATGTACCGCTCTGGTGAGGGGATATATGGATAATGGGGAAGGCTATGCATGTGTGTGGACCTGGGGATATGGGAAGTCACTGTAACTTCGGCTCAATTTTGCTGTGAACCTAAAACTGCTCTAAAAAAATAAAGTCTATTAAAAAGAAAAAAAATTAAGTCTCAAAAACTTATTAAGTAGGTTCCTTCCATTCTCTGCTATGCCATCCATATCTCCAGCATAATGACTGTTTTCTTAGGCTGACTTCCACCCCTCCTCAGCTCAAGATGTCTGGCTCAGTTTCAAGTATCCTGTGAGGTGTTAAACACATCTACCCTGTCTTTGGTCTCTTTTTAACAGGGAGGGGAAAAAAGTCTTCTCAGGAGCGCTCCATAGATTTCCTCTCATGTCTCACTGGCTGGGCTTTGTTGCATGCATACATTTAAACCCAATTACTTATGAAAGAAAATGAGACCACTACAATTGGCTTAGATGAAACATAAGTTACCTCCTTGGTTGGAAAAAGCCCACCATCCTTGAAGGAGTTACACCTAGGAGGAAGGTGAGCAAAAATCAAAATTCTGTTTTTGAAGGGAAATGGCTATTGATGAAATCTAAAGTGCCTGCCACCTTCAACTTTCTGCCCTCTTCAGTCTTCCTCTGGAATCAGCCTCCTTTACTTGAAGAAAAAGACACTTCAGAAACAAACTACAGCCAATAAATCAATAGATAAACATATAGAAAGATAGAGAACTTGGTGAGTCATTAATGGTACTGCTCACATAAGAAACCCTTTTCTACCCCACATTTTAAAAGACTTTCTCAATTTTATTTTCAAGGGTGTCATTATCATAAAAACCCTAAACTGCCAATTTAAACCCTAAACTATGCCATTTTAAACATTTTTAATGTTTAAAAATCAGGCCCTTTTTTAGTGGTTTGCATTTGCTTTTCTGATACAGAGAATATACTTAAGATTTATTGAGTGACATCTAGTTAATTAAATGTCTATTTCCTCCTGCCTCTTAAAGGGATCATAACACAGAAAGACAACATTGGGAGAATAATTAAAGTGCAACCAAAGAGCAGGACTAACCTTGTAACTCACTGTAATTAAAAATAAAACAAGAGCAGTATGCTGAGAGAATTGCCTGCCTTTATCAGGACACCTGTCTGTATATTTGAAACCCTATTCTGGAAGTCTCCATTTTGCTTTTCTCCATTTTTATGTGCAGATGAAATTTCATTTTCCACAGAATCGCTTTGGCAAAAATCTTTTTACATTCAGAATTCGGGAAAACTCACCTCTTATAAGACCAGAAGGTAGTGTCTACCTACCTCTATACAGGAGAAATGACCCCAAGTGTCATCAGTAAAGGAGCGATAACAAGGATCAGCCAAGAGAGAGCAACTTGCCTGACAGCTGTCGTTGGTGGGAGAGGACAATGATCCTAGGCCTTGGAACCCTTCAGACAGCTGAGAGCAAGATTGCAGGTGACAGCCTATAAATGACCTCTCCAGAATAATAAACTAATAGGAGTTGCTAACGTAACACTTTCCCATACATTAGTAAGCACATGCTTGGTGTTTCATCTTTTTTTTTTTAAGTTTTTATTTAAATTCCAGTTAGTTAACATACAGTGTCATATTAGTTTCAGTGTTTCATCTTTTTCTAAGGGAAAAAATTACCCATCTTTATATTTTATCTTTCTAAAAAGCCTATGGACCAAATATCAGAGGAAATATACCCTAAATGTGTGTCCCCAAACCTTTCTTTACCTTAGAGAAAATGGAAAAGTAGTTTTATTTTTTTTTAAAGATTTTTATTTATTTATTGAGGATGAGAGAATGATAGAGAGCATGAGAGGGGGGAGAGTCAGAGGGAGGAGCAGACTCCCTGCCGAGCAGGGAGCCCAATGTGGGACTCGATCCCAGGACTCCAGGATCATGACCTGAGCCAAAGACAGTCACCCAACCAACTGAGCCACCCAGGTGCCCGGGAAAAGTAGTTTTAAAGGGATTAAAGGGATCTCATGCTGTCATTCCCCACCAGAGGCTCTTAAACCTCTGTTCCAAAGTGGCAGTGGAGATCCACAGCTCAACACTCTATGTTTGAGTCTTGATTCCAGCATTTTCTACATATGTGGTACTAACCACATCATTTACCCTCTCTTAGAATCATTTTCCTCATCATGAAAATGATCATGGTAATTGGGCCTGTTTATTGTGGGGATTAAATGAGATAACATATGCTTAGTGCCTGCCTGGTAGAAATGGCTTCTATTATTTCCTTCCATTTAGTCAAGACTGTGACATAGCGTTACGGGCTGAATTTTGTCTCTCCAAATTCATATGTTGAACTTCCAACCTCCAATACTACCTCAGAATGTAACTGTATTTGGAGATAGGGCCTTTACAGAAGTAATTATGGGGGCGCCTGGGTGGCTCAGTCAGTTAAATGTCCAACGCTTGATTTTGGCTCAGGTCATGATCTCAGGGTTGTGAGATCGAGCCCTGAGTCAGACTCTGCGCTGGGCGTGGAGCCTGCTTAAGAGTCTCTCTCTCCCTCTCCCTCTGCCCCTCCCTGCCTCTCTCTCTTTCTCTCCCTCTCTAAAAAAAATTTAAAAATAAAAAATAAAGAAGTAATTATGGTCAAATCAGATCATATGAGTAGATCCGAATCCATGTCTGGTGCTCTTACATGAAAAGACAGAGACACCAGGGATGCATACACACAGATTCAAGGTCATGGGGGGACAGGGAAAAGGCAGCCATCTATAAGTCAAGGAGAGAGGCCTCAGGAGAAACCAACCCTGCCAACACCTTCATCTTAGACTTCCAGTCTCTAGAATTGTGAGAAAATAAATTTCTTTTGTTTAAGCCACTCAGTCTGTGGTATTTTTATTAAGGCAGCTGTATCAAACCAATATACATAGTGTAGAAAGAAGTCTCAGATGCCATCTCTCATTACCAAAAGACAGTCACTTGAATTTTTTCTTTATATTAACATCCTAAATAATGAAAAGAAACCTCCACAAGTCATTGACATTTGTGTCATTGTTTTGTTTTGTTTTGTTTTGTAAGTGAAATGGGTTTAGCACTGGCCTGGAAATAAGGAGATGGCTCTAATCTGATCCTTTTAACAAGGCCCCATGGTTTCTGAACTGGCACTTAATTTCTCTGGACTACAATTTTCTGAGAAAATTTGAGATAACCCAGATCATAAGACTTTTAAAAAATATCTCTTTCACTGATAAAATGATGGTTTACAGATATCTTTAGCAGAAAACAAAGTTCAACTCATTGAGACACCCTGCGCTCAAATACTTTTTGTTTCTGACCACAACTATGTTTAAACTTCTTCACTTCTTTAAATTCTGTGTATTCTTCAAAGCAAATGTCTTACTCACTACCTCTGTGAAGCTTTCCCCAATCTTCCCAAGTCAGGGCTCTGTGTTCTTCCTTTGAATTCCCATAGCACATTGCTTTTTATTTCTCCAGCATTATCGTGTACCGCTTAGCATCATAGTTTCTTTTGTCCTTGTCTTGACTCTCTCACACTCCCCATAGCAGAGAGCTAATCTCCTCATGAACTGCTTCTACTTTATGTGTGATTATTAGTTCTTGGGAGCAGGAAGTGGTTTTACTCATGCTATCTCTTACAGCCCACAGCATAGCACCCTCCACATAGTGGACACATGTTCAGAAATGGTCAGATCAAACTGGAAGAAATTAAAATGAAATAGAGTTTTCTTTAATGAAAATATTTCCTATGATTAGGATTCATTGTATTGTTAATATAAGTTTCCATGTCATTAAAACTTTATCTTTACCTTAAAGCTGAAACTATAATAGTATAACATACATTGGGATTAGGAGCTATAATATCTGAATAGATAAAATATTAATAGAACATTTAAAAGAATCATTTTCTTTCAGAATTTCCAAGAAAATATTTTTTAAATCTGACATTTGTCCTGTTTGGTAGCTCCAATTAAAATAATGGTTGTGCAAATATTTTATAAAAGATAAATTATTACACAATCATCATATTTTGAAAGTATTTAGTATGGATATGATATAGAACATCATTTTCTTGACTTGGAACCATAAAGCAGAGAGATTTCACTACTGAGGATAAAGAGATAAAATCTATTTTTGTACTTACCCAATTTGACAGATTCATGGCACATCAATAAGGAATATTCTATAACCTTTTTTTTTTTTAACAAAAATGAACCATACCTTGTAAAAGATTTAATTTTTAATATCTGGAAAGGGCACATCAGTATTTTTATTTTTGTAATATTTTTGTGATGATGAGTGTACAATCAGTAATAGACACAATCATTCATTGTGAGAATTGCACTAACTCAAACAATTGCACCAGATTCATCTGGTCGATTGGTTCTTGGTTATCCATACTAATGTAACCAGTCACAGGTGTTTATTCCATTAAACCCTCCATATTAAAGAATGGGATAGGTTTGAATAGTGTATCAAATGTTTCAAGAATGTACCACAAACAAAATCTTTCTAAATCTCCCTACATGATCTCCTAGCTTCTCCCTTTAATCCACTTCATATACTTATATCTGATTTACTTAATAAGCCCAGGCAGAGTTTCCTTCTCTAAGCCTCTCTGTAGCGATGTTAGGGTTTCTAAGTACCCTTTCCCCCTTAAATAATGTGAGATGACAAGAACATCTATAGACAGTTAGATGTGTCCCCAGCAGAAATGAGTGTTGTTGACCTAAGAGGGATGGGGACACAGAGAGAACTAGAGATACCTATAAGACCTCTCTTGAAATTTAACATTGCCATTTAAACTTCCCAATATGGATCACCAAGCTAGGAATAGCTGGATATTGATTTGGATGTCAATTTTAGTTTTTAATATCTGGAGAGGGCACATCAGTATTTTTATTTTTGTAGTATTTTTGTGCTTCCCAAGGTGATGAGTAAATCAGTATTTTTATTTTTGTAATATTTTTGTGCTTCCCAAGGTGATGAGTGTACAATCAGTAATAGACATTACTATAATTACCGAACATTTCGGTAATTATAGTAATAGGCCATGAGCTACAGCTTTAATGAAAGTTTTGTAGAATTATCTCCTACTGTCATAGTCCCAACTCATACTCCATGTTGTACCAAAACTTCATATTGATTGTGAACTGCAGAGGTCTTCTTTGGTCTTTTTCAATGGTTTCCTTGTGTTTGTTGGTATTAGTCCTCCATCTCTCTGCAATAAAAGTAGCTTCACATTCCATCTCTGGTACAATTACAGCACCCAGAACAAGGCTCTCACTGGAGAACATGATCAATTCTTCCAAAAGCACTGCAGGTTTTCCCAGAAGTACAGTCATTATTTTACTTGCCTCCATCTAATGATATGGGAAATTTTTATAACATGTTTGCATTAGCATTTTTTCAAGAAAACTAGAAATTTATTTTACTCCAGAAATAGATTAAGCTGTTTCTGCATTCAAACAACTCCTAATTTTATAGCTCAGTATACCCCAAACTTATGTTATCTCATTTTATAATTTAATTCCCTAAATATCACTCACCTTGGTTTTTACTCCCAAATGGTAAAATTTCATTTGTACAACTTTATAAAATATCCTTTTATAAGAAATCTTTTTTTTTTTTTGCAACCAAGTAGTGAGTATACTAAAGCTTCCCAAGGGGTTTCTGTTGTATACAAAAAACAAAGTTTCTACCTCTAATATGTTGAATGACTAAACTCTGTATTTACCTGTTCAATCACTTGCCTTCATAAATCCTCTAGACGGGATACCCCCTAATTACCATTCATAGTATCCATAGTATTCTACGTATGCTCAGATATATTATCTGCTAATGCATACTTATCTATTTCAATGGATTAAGAAAACATGCTGAGAAATTTATTTTGCAGTGTAGCCAAATGTGCTTTACTGCCTACATAGTTATTTAGAAAGAACGAAAAGTAACATGGTTTTCCTACCTGAGTTTGGGCCCCAAGATCTCTCATGAACCCATGATATGTAGAGACTATGGAGATAAGAAAATCTTATACTGGGATTGCACAAATGAGTAAATGGATGATGGGTGGTAGGATCTAGGTTTCTCACTACTGAGACATTACAAATCAGGGTAGAAGCAGAATGAGCCATGTGGTGCTGAGTTAGAGTCAGAAACATCAGTATGAACTTATGTTTAGCTTAAAATAGATACAGATAGATACAGAAATAATTTTACACATGTCCTAGCTCTGCCCACTGAGAGGGCCTAGAAACAATGACATCCCAGGAGCAATGAGCACATCCAATGCCCAGATCTTGGTTTCTAATACCATTCTTTAATAAAAGAAACCAGGGCTCCTTGGAGAAATGACTGATTCTAGGACTTGGACAGGGAATATAAAAGATGAGCCGAGAGAATCTCGCAATGCCAGAAAGTAAGGAAGTGCTCAATAAACAAAATGATGGGGGCATATCAAAGGGACACATGAGCCAAACTGAAAGTGTTCTCAAAGGCCAAAGCTGAAATAATCTGAGCAACAAAATAAATAAGGTAGTAGTGAATTATAACCCCAGTATAAAATGCATATTTGTGAGCCTTTACTTATACAAATAAATTACTGAATAAATGGAGAGAAGTGACAAATCTTCAATGCAGAATTCCAAATAAATTTATGTAGATTCTACCCCCTCAAGGAAATAAGATTTTAAATCCTCACACCTTGAGTGTGGACTGTACCTACTGACATGCTTTCAAATAAAGAAGCAGAGTGAGGGAGGGCAGTAAATTTACAGTAGAGAAAGCTGGCAAACACTAGGTGAACCCAGTGATCAAGCTTAACATCATCATTAACAAGTAATGTTGATAGCCTGTGCCCTTGATGTGATATAATGTAATAAGAAGAGCACTTGACCTCTCTGTTATTATTTCTAAAATCTCACAACCCCAGGCTGATTAGGAGAAAACATCAGAAAACTCTAAACTGAGGGACTTCTATAAAATATCCAACCAGTACTCCTCAAAATTATCCAAGTCATGAAAAACAAAGAAAATCCAAGAAACTGTCACAGCCAAGAACAGCCTAAAGAGACATGATAAATAAATGTAATGTGTTTTTTGTGGTAATGGGATCCTGGAACAGAAAAAAAAGAACATCAAGGAAAAGCTAGTTAAATCCAAATAAAATGTAGACTTCAGTTCATTGTAATGCACCAATGTTGGTTCCTTAGTTATGACAAATGTTTTACAGTAATGTAAAATGTTAATAATAGGGGAAACTTGGTGAGGAGTACTCTCAGTACTATCTTTGTAACTTTCCTGTAAATCAAAAACTATTCTAAAAGAAAAGCTTACTTTTTTTAAAAAAAATGTGAAGGCAAGTTTCCATTGGTTTCCTAAAATAAGGAGCTCTGAATTAAAGTTGTTTTGTTCTAGGACAACCAATGCAATAGACCTTCTAATCATGAAAACATAACGCAAGTGCACATCTTTTGTTCTTCAAGAAGACCCATCTGCAGTGAATTGACCCAAATAGCAGGTATTTTAGAGGGAAAAACTGAGCAGTCTGTTTGGTTAGGTAAACTGGCTGTATAGTAAGTTTGGCAGATTTATGAGTATGCAGACTTTGTTTTTCACTTTAGAAAGAACATGCCTGAGTGGCTTAAATCATTGGGTGTTCTTGAGTGGTGATGAGAAGTGGAGCTGGAAAAGACCTTGGGATGGACATGCAAGCAAATATTCACAGATCCCCTGCCAGATATTATGCCATGATAGACTGGACTAGTGCACGGTGTGGTCACAGTTTAGGAAATCTGCACCTACTTTTACAATACTTAATTTATTCCTATCTGCATAATCGGGAAGAAGCACCCCTCCTGTGTTTTCACTCTCCAAAGCCAAGCAAAATTTACCCTATCTTTATGTATGGGCGCTGAAAACTTAAAAAAAAAAAAAAAAACCATGTTGATCAAAGCTAAATTTATTAGGTGGCCTTTTGGGGAATAGACAGTCAACAGTCTGATTATTCTGAAGGAAACAGTTTTGACTAATGTGGCCTTTGATAATAATGTAGCCTCTAAATTCTAAATCATGAGTTACAAATTCAAATGTCTACTAGGTTCAAGTAGGTCTCATAAAAGCAGAAATCAAGTTTAGAGAGACCCTAAAAGAGGTAGCCACTACTTATCACCAGTTGACTATTACCTTATAGAAATACAGACCTGGTGTTAATGAAAACTTTTAAGACAAAGCAGAAAAGCCTTATTTTTGTGCAAAGGGTCTCAAATTTGAAGTACTAGTAACCAATTAAAAAGATTTAATTGGGCCAAATTAAATGCAGTTGAAGAATGAATTTGGCCTGCAGGCCATCAATTTGTCACTTCTGGCAACTACAATTATTATAACTCCAGGTTTTGTCATTATTGAACTTTTTCCAAGACATTCAGATATATGTTAAAGTAAATACATATGTCTCCAGCCTAATGAAAGAAGCTTATAAAAGAGTGTTATAGGTTGATGACATAGAAGGGAAATAGGGATAGTCATTTCAAGAAAACAGAGCAGGGATGGGGGCAAATTCTTGACTTTAAAAGTTAGTAAATTCTAAAAGATGTTATCAATAAAGAAATTCTAGAATCTATTTCACTGACAATTTTATTTCATTTAACAATTCTAGTAACAGGTTAGACTGTTTAGACCATCAAGCCCACCTGAGGGCATGGCTAAGTCACACTGAAGGTCAGATGCAGATAGAGGGAGAACTGGAAGCCTAGTGACAAGTTGAAGGGCAATGAGCAAGTTCACAGGTAAGTTCAAGGAAAGCCCAAAAGTAATCTACGGAGGGATGGATCTGATAGAGATGAATTGTGGCAGCAACTTCGAGAGGCAGTGGCCATCTCAGGCAAGAATTAAACTTGATTATCATTACACAAAACAATAGCCTGACATAAGTTAATTTCCAATGTGCCTGCTCTAGCTCAAGTCCTCTCCATCAGTTTCTCTGCAAAGTGCCTTTCAGTCTATCTCTCTGCCTTCTACTCTCCCGCCCCCCCTGCGCTGCTTCTCCAGTAGTCCTTCCAGCGCCGGACCAATGGCAGGGTGGTGGGAATGATCCCCCTGAGTGTAGGCATAAGACGGTTGAGAGTTTGAAACAATAATAAAACTGACAAGAACTCCGTGTGTTTTCAAATATGAGTCAGTGAGTCTAACCAATGTCAATGACAAACTATTCCTCCCACCAAAAAAAATCTTTTCTCACTCTAAGTTCCAAACAATTGGTGTGATGACTACTTTCTAATATTAGATATATGAGCTTCAAATTAGCACATTTTTAGTTTCATATCCTTTAATAAAACAACTTTTACATGGAAATCAATTCAGAGAATTCCCAATTACACAGTTGGCACCCTGTGTTTATCTAATGAGTAAGTCTGTCATGATTCAGTACTTTCAAGCTCACTTTAGGAGCAGTTTCTCTCTCCAACCCCTATGCTACCACACATTCTTGAATACAGGCAGTCCTTGCTTCGCAAGGCATTGTGGGACTAAAAATGACTACACATGCAGAAATCTTCATAATCACTGCAAAACAATTGTCATAATCAATGGAAAATGAAGGATTCCTTTGTGACTTAAACTTTTTGGTTGAAACATTAAAAAAAACTCATTATTATAAATGAATAGGGAAATGAGAAAGTATTTAAGTTTGCATTTATTTAGTACACTGTAATTCAAAACATGAGAAACATTGTGAATTAAAGGCGTTTTCTTTCTTTGTAAAAAAAACCAAGAGTAGTTTGAATGGTGCTTGCCTTCTTCTTGTTCTAGAACTTATCATATGGGAGAAGCATTTGTTCTATGCCTTGACAAATTGTCATACTCCCTTCTAAGTTTGGATAAGTTGGCTTTTCTAATGTCATGAAATATCTGTAAGAGTTTCTTTAATGTGAAGTTTTTGCTGGCATCACTTCCTCAGGGACATCTTTATATTTTTCATTACAGCCACTTGCCTCATTAATGTCAGTAAATTTACCTTCACAGAGTTTCTCTGGCTGCATATTTAGAGTCTCAAATGAGACAGTCTCAACATTCGCATGGTCAGCTACTTCTTCCATAACTCTGTGCAACTTAGATTTGAGTTTCACTTTTAGTATTATCACTTTTGTTTCTTTGTTGCACTTTCATCTTTGATGGTCAATTTCCTCTTTTGGTTATCCATTTTTGTAAAATGACATGTGGATTTTCACTGGGCAACAAGGATGTAACACAACTATACACTTTACTGTCTGTGCATAAATGACCAACAGATGCACAGTGACCAATCACCAAAGGTTTTTAAGGAAGTGTCATAATTGGTTACTGACCCTACTGCACATCTGTTATTTACACAGTGACTTATGGACCGAAGATCTACCAGTGTAAGTACTTTGTAATTGTACTTTGTGCAATTATTCACAGTTAATAAACTAAACTAGTAACTAAAACTTGAACCTTGATGTTGAGGGACTGGTGTTATTTAACTATTTTGTTAAATAGTTATTTAACTGTGATTCTCCAAGCCTTTCCCTCCCTTTTGTTATTTAACTAAATTGAAATTTGTGGCCATCAGAACCACGCAAAGCATGGACTGTCTGTAGTAGATTCACAATGATAGTACAGTGATTATAAAGATGAATAAATAGAACTTGTGTTACTTCAGTTTTGTCATTCTGTGATCAATTGATGTTTTGTGTTTAACATTTCAAACAATGAAAAGGGTGCAAAAAACAGGTGTTGTTTAGTACATGTAAATTTTAGTTCATACTCAAAATATCTTATTAGATTTGGATCTTCAAAACTGGAATTTACTCTTTTTAGATACTTAATTTTTAAAAAACAAAGTACCAAAACATATTCACATTGTTATTACTGAAAACAGCTTTGTCATATACAGAAGGAATGTGTTTTTAAAAAAAAATGATGCACTCTGTGTTCAAATATGCCAGGTACACAATTGGATCTTTCTAAAAGGCAGATCTGATCTTGTAAAGACCCTGATCAAAAATTTTCACTATCTCTTTATCACCTATATCAGTACTTCTTAACCACTATCATCTGTGAAAGTTTTAAAAAACACAGACTCCCGGACTGTATACACATAGATTGCAAAGCAGATCTAGGTTAGGGCTTGGGAAGCTGTACTCTTAAAGCCTGTTGGTGATTCACCCAGGTGCTGATCCACTGACCCACATGTTAGGTTAAGTTCTTTTGCATGGAAAGTAAGAGTCCTTAAAATCTGGAGCTTACTTCTCCAGACTCATCTCCCACTACTGATTTTTTCCCCATATTTTACAACTTATAACTGCTTATAGCTCCTGAATTAGCTATGTATCTTTGTACATTCTCTTCCAACTCCCATGAATTGTTCTAGTCTCCCAATTCCATGCCTGGGTCCACTTGGAAAACTTCATTTCTGTTTAAGAGTTAACTCAAAGCTCAGGTATTTCAGGCACCACACCTTCTGTATACCTCCACCGTAGCAATTACCTCACACATTGCAGTAATTGAATAGTTCTATGACAAACTTCTTGAAATAGAACATGTCTTTTTACATCTATGTATCTCCAGCATTCAGCCCATTACCCAGTTCTTTCATACCCAGCTGTATCTAGCAGGAATACTTTCCACTTCAAGTAACAGAAAGATGGAAGAGACTTAAAAAGATTAGAGATCTGTAATTCTTACATGATAAATCTTAAGGGAAGTGAAGATTGGTGGCGATTCATCAGCTCAGCAACTTAAAGTTTGGCTTCTCTGTGATTCTTCAAGCCTTTCTCTCATACTTGTGTCCTCATGGATGCAAGGTGGTGATCACACCTCAACACATTACAGCCACAGGAAGGAGGAGCAAGAGAATTGTGCCAGTTGTCTATGTACTCTTTAATCGGGAAAGGAAAATTTTCCAGAAATCCCTCCGCAAACTTCCAGTGAGGACTCATTTGCTGGAACTAGGTCACATGACCACCCCAGCTACAAAGGAGGCTGAGAAAGCAGATAGGATTGGTGTGCAACAGGATTAGTGTGATTAATTTATAACTTTAGACTAATTATGACCCATGGCTTCAGACGGTACATCATGGTCTGAATAAAATTACAGTTCTGTTAACAAAGAAGAGAAATAAATGGATATTGGGCATACACTATCAGTATCTGCCACAGTAGGCATCCTATGATAGTTATAAGTATAAATGAGAGAATAAATAAACGTATGCAAGAATAAATGATTAACCTTCAAGATAAAGATAGGCAGATAATCCTGATAATTGATTAGGGTGGACAAGCCAAGGGTACATACCAATGCAGAATGATAGAATTAACAGAAAACTCAACTCCTACAATTTTATGCAAAGACAAAACAAAGGACTTAATTTGTGTGTCTCTATGTAGCTTTCCTCATTGACAGAGCATTAGACAGCTCCAGGCTTACAACCTTGCAGCTTCAAGTTTGGGGGGCGGGGGGCAGAGGGGGAGCAGAAAGCACCACAGAAGCCAGAGAAGGAAGGAATAAGTTCATGGTCAGGCTGGTGTTGTATGGCCACCCTGGCCCACCAGTTCCATCCAATCATTCATGGACTGAGTCAGGGAGGCTGAAGAAAATCAGGAGCTATTACCAGCAGAAGGAAGGACAGATGATCAGCAGGCAATAATAATAGATGCCATCTCAAATGGATCCCAAAAATAAGGACTGGGCATTCTCAGAAGTGAGAACGAGAGGTTAGCAAGGCAGATATATGGGACCAGACAGGTCTCTGAGAGCCAACATGATTTCACAGTCACCACCCTCCAAGTATCACCTCCACACCATTTATTAAAGGAACTTGGCAACTCATCTCAGTTTCTTTCCCTAGGTGATTAGATTTACAACCTAGCAGTGAGAGTACAGGTTAATTCAATGTTTCTCAAACTTTCCCATCAAAATAGCCCCAACAACCATGGAGAGTGAGCACTATGGAATTTGGGGTGGGTGGTAGAATAGGAGGCTAGCAGTATATTTTGAGGAAGTCAAGTCTGCTGCAAAACTAAAATGTATTTGAAGTCTGTGCTTTTTCTTAAAAATGTCTATTAACTTTGAATTTTATTCCATAGAATATCCATATAATTTTTTAAATGTTTTCAATTACTAGCCACATAAAATTTCCTCAAGTTTTTTTTTTCCAAGTAAAATCAACACTTCTAAATGATATACCATTTTATTCACTTTTGTACACAGCCACTTCCCCCAGGACTATATTTACTCCAGTCCAAAAACAAGGGATTAAGTAAGCCCCACATATTATTTCCAACTCTATTATTCTCAGGTAGCTGCTTCTGGCAATGACATCATCTATTAAAACTCATTAGCAATAAATTTGAATGATAACTGCCATCTATTTAGTAACTACTACATTCAAAGCAGTTTTATATATTTGCTCACTTAATCCTCTAAATAATTCTGAAAAGCAAATATTATCATCCCCAAACACATGAGGAAAGTAAAAGTCACAGAAGGTCACTAATTCCCCTCAAAGTTAAACAGCCACACACCAGGTCTGAAACGCAGAAGTCTCTGGCTCTAAAACCCATGTCTCTTCCAACATGTCTCCTTTCTTCTGCTTTCATATTGCTTCTTTATGCTCCAACAATGTCAATCTCAACTATGAAACAATCCACAAATTCAAGCCAAAACAAAATAACTCATGTCATTATCCTACACAGGCTGAGGTCTCTAGTACCAAGGCAGCATGAAGAAAGAAAAGCAGGAAACCTGGGATCAGGAGGCTAAGTTCTCTTGTCAACTCCACCTGGAGCAAAGTGTGGGGTTTGGAAAAGTCTCCTCACCTGTCTGGACCTGAGCATCTTCACCTATGAAATGAGAGTGGGACTCGATCATTTTTGCAGTCTTTTCCAATTCCAGCAAGCTATCATTTTAACATCAATTCCTCAGGACTCGGTTGCTTAAGTGTAGACTATGTCTTATATGGCTATTGAATTAACATGCCCTCTAAAAGAGACCAGAGAGATCCAATTGTAGACACACGCTCAAAGGCAGTATCAGGTGAATGTTAACTCCAAACTCAACTTCTGAGAAAGTAATGATAATGATGGTAATTGCTACTTATTTTTTACCAATCATGTCCCATTGACTATTCTTCTATAAGTACTATCTCATTTAACCTCCACAACAACCCCATGAGGTAAGCCTCATTATTATTCCCATTTTATAAATGAAGAAACTAATGCACAGAAAGCTTAAGTAATTGCCCAAGATCAAATATATAATCTATGGCAAGTCTACAAACAAACAGTCAGACTCCATAGTCTGACTCCAGATTATCATGAAAGACTACCTCCCTCCTCACCAGGATGTTCTCACTGAGAAATCTGTACTTGAAAAGCTTCTTGAAGAAGAAAGTAAAATCTCATCACTAATGCTGTGCCATGGATTAAACTTAAAATTCAGAGTGTTTTACCATGCCAGCAGAGGCCTATCAGAGTTATGACACTGTCTGTTTTGTCCAGTTGGCTTTGTTAACCTTGGAGTCTGTGGAGGTTACAACGGTCAGTGGGGAGGGAAAGACTGCCCCAGTGGGAAGGAGTCTGGTTGGGACCAGGAGACAAATACCTTATACAGAAGGATTCACTGCATTACAACAATTTAAAAGTTGATGGAAAGACAAAATTACCATTACGATTTATCAACACATTAGACATGCATAATCATTAGCTCTCAAGCTGAAATAGAAAACACTAAACGCGGGCGCCTGGGTGGCTCAGTTGGTTAAGCGACTGCCTTCGGCTCAGGTCATGATCCTGGAGTCCCGGGATCGAGTCCCGCATCAGGCTCCCTGCTCAGCGGGGAGTCTGCTTCTCCCTCCGACCCTCCCCCCTCTCATGTACTCGCTCTCTCTCATTCTCTCTCTCTCAAATAAATAAATAAAATCTTTAAAAAAAAAAAAAAGAAAAGAAAACACTAAACTTACTTAACATTCTTCCTCTAGTGCTTCCCAAACTCAGTTGAACACATAATCATTTTTTTTTTCATGGAGCCTCCTTTGGGACCATTGTTCCATGGAACACATTTGGAAAATTCTGCTCAATGGAATACAGTAAGTTTTGGCCAGTGGACCACAAAAAAGGAACGAGTGCAATAAAGAGTCCTCAGGTCCTCATACTATCCATCCAGAGGGCCCTGCTGCCCCAGACAGTTGGAGCACATGAGAGAAGGCAGTTCCTCACTCTTCATCACTCCCACCAGGGGCAGAACAGAAATGCCTCCATCAAGATAGAAAAGTACTCACTACTTTTAATTGAGCATTTATTACGGATAAGACACTATGAAAAGCACTTCACATACTTTAAATAAAAGTTTGAGCATCTCTATCATTTATAAATGTATGAAAGATAACTTTTGGAAACAGAACACTTGCTGGTAACCAATACAGCTCCAAGAAGACTTTTCTTAAGTAGAATTTGTTGATTAAAATTCGCAGGGAGGCAGTGAGGGATTGATATGAGGTAATGTCCTTAACATGTTCTGCTTCATAGAACTGTTGCAAACATCCTGCCCAGGAGAGGAACGTCCTATCATCAATTTTTATCTTTCTTTTTTTTTAGTAATTTCAGACCTCAAACATAGAACCCATTTTTTTTGCCCCTGAATTCTCTAAGAACCTCTATCAAGAAGGAAATTTTGATTAGATAAGTGAACCTCAGATATTTATAGTCCTTGGAAGAAACAGTTACCAAAAAAAGAGGGAAAATGAAAGATGGTTGCTTTAAGAAATGAACAAAGAAGGAAGATAGGTTCCTAGCCACAAGACGCACACTGAAAGAAATAGCTGGCTTCAGAATGTTAATGCCATCACTGCAAATTAGTTTTAATATAAGTAATTAATCAATTTTTGTCATTTCTTGCAATACATTTTGAACATTCTGTGTGAGGTCCGTCCTTCACTGTACTACTTCAAGTTTAAAAGCCTGAGGCTTTTAGAACTTGCCTTTTGACATTGGCAAGGCCCTTTTTGTAGACTAATTAACATGCCAAGAATTTCAAGCCAACAAAAGATACAATGGTACCCTTTTCCAGTTTTCAAGAACTTTTCTAGGCCCACTTCAAGCACCTTTTACACTTTGGCCCTCTCTGCTCGGATACCATCCAGCTCACTGGAGGGACTGGCTTTAAATTTCACCTTGCGTGCCATCCCTCCCGGGACCTGTGATGAGGGGAAATAATGACATCACATTATGAAAGTTTCCTTTGGTAACCTCTCCTTCTAGAGCCTTTTTGTGGGATTAGCAGAAAAATAGAAACCCACACTCACTGAGATTAAATTTAAGTCTCTAAGCAAAAGGGTCACATTGGATCAGAGGAAATGTGACAGATTTCAACATGGACTCCTTTGGCACTCAGTCCCCAAGAAATGCATACACTGCCAGTCACATTGTCCACATAAGTATTTGAAGGATCTGGAATGATGGGTGCTGGCTTTAAATTATTATTGCTACTGAACTGCTGCCTTTTCTATTAAAGCTTAAATTATCGATATACTAATATAAAAGAACCCATCCTCACAAGCTGTAGCTTTTGTTGGAAGGGATGTTTACAAACAACAGGATTTCCTGTTTCTTGAACCTGACTTAGCTGCTAGGGAAGATTCTCACCCAGGCAGAGAAATTTTATATTTAATTTATTAGTATTTCCATTATATATGTAAATGTATCCATTATGGAATATAAAGAGAAACAGAAAGGAGTAAAAATATCATCACATGTAATATACAAGTATTAACATTTTCAAGTAATACTGATATGATTCCAAGTAGTTTCTTTTGATCTTTTTTCCCCTATAACTTGCATTTTATTATCATGCTTCCGTGGAGAAGCACAGTTGAAACTATAAGTGAATTTTAACCAAATACATTTACCAACTATGCTAGGCTGAAGATGATCTCTCAGCCATCCTCGGAGAGCTAACGCAGAGGAGAACCCCCATGTCTCCCCACCAACGAGGAAGCAGGACTTAGAGCTGCACACTTTTGATCTTCCTCACAGTGAAGCAGGTCAGACAGAAGAGGTGAGGATTATTAATCAGAGAAAAATGAAGCTAAACCACCAGCTCACTCTCTGTTTCTCTAACGTTACCCAGCCCCCCTTCTTTGCCCAGACACACTCTCCCTTTCCTCACACTCTCCCTTTCCTCACACTCTCCCTTTCCTCACTAGGGCTACCTTCTCAGTTGAGCTCTCCTCAGCTCCCCTGAAGGCATTCCCATGGCTTCAAAGCCAGCTACTAAATTAGCCAACCTTCTGTCCTTGTGGGTTGCCCAGGAGAATCTCCCAAGGCCATTTGTGGCAGATGGGAAGCTCTGGGATTTCTCTATACAAATGAATTCTAAAATCTTCCCTTCCTTCATGGCAATCTTATGGAGTTTTTTCTTGTCACAAAAAGGAAAATGTAAAGCTTTCTGCTGTCACTGGGATACTCCAAGGGTGACAGCCTTTCCTGCACTTCTCAAAAACTAGACTCTGCACCAAAAATAAAATTTCAGTCAAAATATGGGTTTTAACATGAAATGGGTGGAAATCCTTCAAAAGGGTCACTTAAAAATGAACTGTGTGAACATGAACAAGCCAGCATTCAGTATCTGAAAGGAAAAACCTAAATGCTGAATAAATATGAGAAAATAGGTACAACCTCATGAATAATCAAAGGTATGCCAAACAAAGCACAAATGTTTTTGCTTATCTAACTAGAAAGGATTTTTTTAATTGTATATGCAGTGTCAGTGTTGGCTAGCATGTGGAAAAACCTGCTGCTCATATATACACTACCGGTGGGAGGAGATGGATAAAAAGCAATTTCCCAAATACAATATGGAAATTTGTATTGAGAGCAAAAACCACATAATCTCTGACCCACCAATTCTACTTGGGACCCAAAGGATGTAATTAGTAGTATTCATAAAGATTTATATTTTCACAGTTGGTAATAAAAACTGGAAAAGTATTCAATAATAAAATAGTGATAAACTATGCCTTAGTGACTCAGCAGAATGCTCTGCAGCCATGAATAAGAAGCTGGAGGAAGAGGTTTGCAAACATGGAAAAAAGATAATTATAAAACAACACATAAGGGCGCCTGGGTGGCTCAGTTGGTTAAGCAGCTGCCTTCGGCTCAGGTCATAATCCTGGAGTCCCAGGATCGAGTCCCGCATCGGGCTCCCTGCTCAGCAGGGAGTCTGCTTCTCCCTCTGACAGACCTCCCCCCTCTCATGCTCTCTCTCTCTCTCTCATTCTCTCTCTCAAATAAATAAATAAAATCTTTAAAAAAAAACCCACATAAGACAGAATCCTATTTTTGTGGAAAAATACAGTTGTGGGAACACAGGCATCTAGAAAAGGGTCTGGAGAGTAGTGGTTATCAACAGTGGTTATCTTGAAGTTCGGTCAAGACTAGCAGAGTAGCATGTAGTTAAGGATGAGAGTCTGGGACATACTTGGCGCATATTCTAACTCTGCCACTGTGGGAACTGTGGCAACTTGCTTTAGTTTCCTTATCTGTAAAATGGGGATAATGCTACTTCTTAGGGTTTGGGAAAAGATTAAATGCAATGATGCTAGTAAAGTACATAGCACAATACCTGATACAAATCAATACTAATGGATAAAATCGTAAATTTTTTATCTATAATTTCCAATTTTCTACAATGGATACATACTACTTTTATAATTTAAGTCATTGCACAAAAACTATAAGCAAATATAGAATTCCAATAATGATATACATGTTTAAGTACTTAGGAGGGCAGTATAATGATATCCACAATTACTCTGAAATGCATCAAAAAATAAGATGGATTGATGGCAGGCATACAAATGTTTATTATAAAATTCTATCAGTCTTGATATATGTTTGAAAATGTTTATAATAAAATGTTGGGGAAAGGGTATTTCATTTGAAATTACCTTTTTGTTTATATATGTAAAGCACACTCATTTTTTAAAGAATTTATTTATTTATTTGAGAGGGAGAGAGAGAACATGAGAGACAAGCAGGGGAGTGGCAGAGGGAGAGGGAGAAGCAGGCTCCCCGCTGAGCAGGGAGCCCAACGCGGGGCTCAATCCCAGGACGCTGGGATCATGACCTGAGCCGAAGGCGGACGCTTAACCGACTGAGCCACCCAGGTGCCCCAAAGCATACTCATTATAACACAGCATATAATAAAGATACATTTAAAGAAAAAATAGTCTCCCTAACACTCCTCACCTATTCCACTGTCCTCAAAAGGTGTTTTTTTGTATCCTTCTACGTCTTTATGCTCATAAATTTAAAGGAAGCTTTTTCATAAGATCACAGTGTTCACAGTCCTTGGCAACCAGTATTTTTCACACTTAGAAAAGTTAACTTTTCTAGTTAAGCAGACGCTTAATGACTGAGCCACCCAGGTGCCCCGAAATTCTTTATTTTTATATGAAAATACAATGTAACTAGGTGTCTGTGGGTCCCACTAACCAACTCGGGCTTTATTCTCACTTCCTCCTGCTGGTCCTGAGCCTGCTCACCTAGGTCCTTGCCTACAGTGGCGGTATAGCGAGTGTTACACTTGAGGCCATTTTTCTGG
The DNA here is from genome assembly GCF_002201575.2 of Neomonachus schauinslandi. NCBI lineage: Eukaryota > Metazoa > Chordata > Mammalia > Carnivora > Phocidae > Neomonachus > Neomonachus schauinslandi. The sequence continues at coordinate 75,152,364 of NC_058410.1, read as the reverse complement.
AGTCACCACTCCAGTCCAAGGTAGACAGAAAAACTTACCTGAGATTTACATGCCTCTGACTATGCATGACCACAATTTTTACTCACATTTGTACACAGAATATGAAGAAAACAAAACAAAATAAGAACAGCAACAAATGCATCGCATAATGCATTGCTCTATCCCCCCCACAGAAGCAGGGTGGACCCCACCCAAAATGTTGTTGACATGTGGAGATTGATGATGCCACACACACACACCAAGAAGACTCCCGAGAAGCATGGAAGAGGGAATACAGCTGCCCACATTTTAATTTGCATTGTCCCGAGTTGTTAATTTGTGGATAGACAAAATGGGATAGAATTAAAGGATCCTTGGGGCACCTGGGTGGCTCAGTCAGTTGAGCATCGGACTCCTGATTTTGGCTCAGGTCATGATCTCAGGCTGGTGGGATCGAGCAATGGGCTCCACACTCAGCAGGGAGTCTGCTTGAGATTCTCTCCCTCCGCCCCTCCCCCTACTCATGTAAGCTCTCTCTCTCTCAATAAATAAATCTTTAGAATTAAAGGACCCTTTGTCCAAACATAAGTGGCCCAGGGCCTTTGTTTATTATTTAACTAGATGCTCAAATTTAGATATGAGATGAATACACATTGTAAACATACACATCAGAAACATGTAAAGAGGAAAAAGAAAGCAGAGGTTAGTTTTGCTCATTAAGAATACTTCACCAAAATCACCAAAAATACTGATGAATTTGCCTGAAAATGTGTAAGAGAATCAGCGTACCATGATCCATGAAAAGAACCTATTCAGATTTTGATTGAAGTGCTTTGAATCTATAGATCCACTGGAGGAGAACTGATCTCTCTACAAATACTTCTTACCCACAGTTTCTCCCTCCATTCATTCAGGTCTTCAGGTAATGTCTACTTTATAGTTTTCAGTGTATATTAAATGTCTATATCATTTTACAGTTTTTCATAGAGATTTTGCATGTCTTTTATGGGATTTATTCCTGTGTACTTATGTGCTATTTTCTCATACTTTCCAGATATTTTCTAGGTATTTGTTGTTGGTGTAAAAAAAAATGGAGTTGAATTTTGTTAAAAAACAAAAACAAACATAAAAAACCCTTATATCCATCCACCATGTTCAATTCTATTATTTCTAATACATTATCTGTAGATTCTTTTCAATTTTCTACAAAAAGGATCATAGCATCTGCTAATAAAGACATTGTTTACAAAATACAGTAGCATTGTTGAGTCATGTAAAATATCTCTGGAAAAGCATACAAGCAACTGTTAACATTGGTTACTAACCTAGGGCTTTAAGTCTTTTATAGGGGAGACTATAGTGGCTCAGTCAGTTAAGCATCTGCCTTCAGCTCAGGTCCTGATCCCAGGGTCCTGGGATCAAACCCCGTGTTGGGCTCCCCACTCAGCAGGGAGTCTGCTTCTCCCTCTGCCCCTCCCCCCACTGGTGCTTGGGCTCTTTCTCTCTCTCCTCTCTCTCAAATAAATAAATAAAATCTTTAAAAAAAATAATATTCTTTTATACCTCATGTCCCTTTTGAATTTTGAGCCATTTTACATATTCCCCATTGCAAATAACTAAAATAATTTTTTCAGAAACAATATAACCTTTAAGGCAGTTAAAATATGACTGAACAACTGAGTAAGTCACAGGCTCTCTGAGCCTCAGTTTCCTGTGTGCTAAGTGCCTTTGACTGGACTAGATTCGAGGTTATAAACCAGATATCCTTGAGTTAAATCCAACCTGCAGACTTAGGATGTTTGGCTCTCACAGTAGGGTTTTTGTTTTATCCAGGTGCCCACATTAAAAAACAGGTTTCAGTTACAAGTTTAGACTTCCAACTGTCCTATAACATTGTCAACCCCAGAGCAGAGCATTGACCTCCTCCCCATAGGCAGGGCATGGGCTCCCCAGGGTCCCAGAGTCCCACCCAGTGGGATTTTATCATTTCCATTCTCACCTGTCTGGGTTCCTGTGAGCATTTAACTTTGCAACAACTTGAGCAAAGGTCCCTCGTGCCTTCCCACTCTGGCAGATTCCTACATGCACTCTGAGAAACTGTACACTTACAGTGTGTGTGTCTGTGTGTGTCCGTGTGTGTGAGAGAGTGAGCACCCTTTTCAGTTAGCTGGTAAGGTAAATACTGTTTTATTTAAGGAAACTGGTAAATGATTGTGTTTTTCAAAAGAGGAAAATTATTAATGACTGCCTTAATAAACTGTTTGGTGAGTTGGAAAATTACCTTACAGTTCAGATTTGTGAAAAAGAAAAAAAATAGGCCTATTACTTTATCTATAATTGATCTGGTCTTGTTCATCAGCACCATTCACTGAGTTGCAGATAGGGCACAAATTGTTTGGTCCTAGTCAATAATCTCAATCCAACAATTTAAAATGTGTCCATAAGGAACTCAAACTTGTCTTATATAAATCAGGAAAATGAAGAACATTTCAGAGCTCTTTCCTCCTCTGCTCCCAAATAATGTCTGAGTGTGGGGAAAGGAGTGTGGCTCAGATAACCTCACGGCCTTAGTTGGGGAGGGATACCTGGCCCCCTGCCTGAATACTTGATTATGATCTGGCTATCGAGGCTGCTAAGGGAGTTTGCCTAGTCTAGCCTCCCTTGGCATTCTGTTTTCTGTTGCTAATGTCAGGGACTGGCACACTCCTGATCTGTTTGCTTTCAGCTAAGCCAAAGCTCTATGATTTTCTCATGCTGATCAACCCCATGTTGGTTCTCATTAGTATGTCACCTGTAAGTCTGGCCATGATTTCCATTAGTCCCCTGTCCACGGGTCATTCCACTGCCATTAATGAGTCAATTCACCTTGATATGGAAGCTCCATCTGAATGACTCTTCAGCCAGACTCTCAACCACTTTGAAATCCCGGCCACACACACGGGGCAAGTGGGAGACTCAATAAACAAAACTCCAAGGTCTCGTACTGCTGAGACAGCAAGGCGTGCGTTGATGTATTTAGTATGCTACTGGGTAGGGGGTTGCTTCTAGAATTTTTCAGGAACAGAGATAGAGAAAACATGTATGTTCTTCAAAATAGAATATATCCTGATTTTATACTTTTCTCTCCAATTCAATTCTGATCTATATATTTGTACTTAATCTGATAATTTCAGCTCTCCTATGCCAAAAATCTCATTTCTCAATAACACCATACTATATACACAATATATGCATATCAGATTCAGAATAAAAATATCAAAATTACCACCAAAAATTCACTTACTGAAAATAGTTTAAAATTTTTTAAGTTCTGGGGCGCCTGGGTGGCTCAGATGGTTAAGCGTCTGCCTTTGGCTCAGGTCATGATCCCAGGGTCCTGGGATCGAGTCCCGCATCGGGCTCCCTGCTAGGCGGGGAGCCTGCTTCTCTCCTTCTGCCTCTGCCTCTCTCGCTCTTTCTGACTTTCATGAATAAATAAATAAATTAATTAATTAAAAAAAAATTTTTAAGTTCTTTTTGTCCTTAGGATGATACATTCTACTAGGATCCATGATCAAATTACTGAGTGTTTTAGTTACTTGAATTTTTTTCTCTCTATTATGCTACCACTCTATGAAGAGGTTCATTTCCATTCAATTATGAGAATGCTTTTCTACTACTTTATTTTAGAATTACATGAAATATTTGCATGGTCCTAAATCCAAATCTACAAACTAAAGTTTAATCAGAGAAGTCTAGTCTCTCTCTCCTTTACCTCTATTTTGTCTCTTCCCTCTTTGCCCCCTTTTTCACTTTTTGTCTTCCCATTTTTTATTATAATATATTCATCTCCCAAAAACATTCTTAAATAAAAGGGAGCATACTATTTTGTGTGTACTTTAGGTTGAACATTTTAAATACATTCAGACATAGAGTTTTAGATAAGGAAGTCACTTCACGGATTATATAGCCAAACACTTAATCCTAAAAAAGAAGAAACAGAACAGAGATTTGGAAAGGCTAAGTTACTTGCCGAACACATACAGCTAATTGCTAGAGCTGGGACTCAAATTCACGTCTCTTGACTCTCCATCTTGTGTTCTTTACTTGCAGTGAACAGTTCTAGACAATCATAGTGGTTTCACTATAAATTGATAAATGATTTGAAGCAAAATTTAAAGAAACATGAACACCTAGATACAACCAGACTAAAATGAATTTTATTCTCATGGTTTTCTATTTGGCTTGATTCAAATTCTATCCCTTTACTAAATACGAGAGGACCAATTCACTCTATTTTTTCCTACAGTGACCGGCATCTTCCAAAAACATGACTACCTGACTGCTTTGTGCTTAGCAACTATAACAGCAAAGTCCCTGTACCCTTTTTTCTGCTTTTTTTGATAAAAATTGTTGACTATCATGATTTTCTCTACTTAGCCCCGGCATTTCCACCTAGTGCCCCAGTCACTTAAGCCTGGGGAGGAATATGCATTTCCATTTTGGATTACTTGGTACCCTTTGTGGAGGGGATTAGGCAAACGTTGAAGCCTTGTCATTGGTTTTATACTGCCTGAAAATACAGTCTCTTGGTCTTTGCTAGTTTAGAGCACAGGTTGGTAAACACTGCCACCTGTTTTTATGCTGCCTATGAACTATAAATGATTCCTAAATGTAAAAATAGGAATTTTTGTTGGAACACAGCCATGCTCATTCATTTATGTATCATCTATGGCTCTTCTGCCCTATAAGAGCAGAACTGAGTAGTTGCGACAAAGGGACAAAGACCATATGGCCTGAGAAGCCTGGAATATTTACAATCACTTTGCCAACCCCTTCTTTACAGGATTCTCCTTTCTGTTCCTTCTTTTACTTCATAATCTATACACAATCAATTCTCTTTGTCAATTCACTACCAGGATCACTCTCTTCTAGTTATCAACTTCTTTCTAAGGAATCTGAGATTACCAAATTTTTGTAGAACCCAGAGTCACAGTTTCAAAAGCTTTATTCAGCTCAGGTAAGTTTCATAATGGCCATATCCTGGGTTTTTACACATTACAACATCATGCATCTTCATACCAGTATACTTTTATTAACAAATATAAGTTGAACGTTTAGTATGTTCTCACTGTGTACATAAGGACAGGTTTCCTTATCTTGCCTAGCAACTGTCTTCCCCACAACTGTCCTGTTACCACCTACCAGGAGATCACAACTTTAGAACCGGCTCCCCCATGCTGCTCCTGCATATAGTCAGGGCCTGAGTGAACGACCCACAGCTAAACTGCCCACTATACGTCTTTATAACTTTCATGCTGATAGCTACAAATCTTGCATGGATAGTAAAAAAATTTTTTTTTGAGAGCGTGCATGTGCGCAAGCAGGGTGGGTGGCGGGGAGCAGAGGGAGAGGAAGGAAGGGGAAAGAATCTCAAGCAGACTCTGCGCTGAGCACAGAGCCCCACATGGGCCGATCTCACCATCCTGATATCTTGACCTGAGCCAAAACCAAGAGTCGGATGTTTAACGAACTGAGCCCCCCCAGGCGGCCTTGGATAGTAAATTTGTCTGGCTTTGTATATCGGAAATAACTTTATTCTATCCTCACACTTAAATGACAGTTTAACTGGGTCAGGAATTGGCAGAACTGAAAAAAAAGAAAAAGAAAAACAGATAGGAATCTGCAAGTAAGGAGGAAATAATTTCCCCCCAGAATTTTGAAGATTTTTCTTCTAGTTTGCAGTGTTGTTGAGAGAGCTGATATCACTCTAATTCATAATGCTTTGTACGTGTCTGTGTTTTCTCTCTGGAAGATTTTAGAATTATATCTCTATCCCTGTTGTTCTGAAACTTCACAATGATGTGCTCAATAGGAGTACAGTTTTCATTCGCTGTGCTTGATACATGGTGGACACTTTTAATCTGGAGACCCATATCTAAGGAAATTTTCTTTTGTTATTACTTTGAAAATGTCATCTTCATCACTGTCTCTGTTTTCTCTTTATGAAACACCTATTTGTGAGGATACTGGACCTCTTAGATTAAGCCTCTAATTGTCTTAGTTTTTCTCCTTTACTGTTCATGTCTTTCTTGTTTTTTCTTCCTGGGAGCTTTCCTTCATTTTATCTTCCAAATCATGATGAGCATTTTTAATTTCAAGTATCATTTTGAATTTTCAAGTGCTCTTTACTCTGACTATATTTGTTTTATAGCTTTGCATTTTTATTTCATTAAAGATATTAACCAGAGTTAATTTATAGTTGTTTTGGTTTTTGGTTTTTTTTTTTCCAGTTCCCTGCATTGCCTCTGTTACCTCTTAATTTTTCTGTTTCTTAATTTGGGAGGGGGGTGGGTTCATGTTGGAGGCTTTCTTTAAATGTCTGGTCATTTGTTCATAGTTAAAAACGAGGCATTAAAATACTGATCAGAAACCTTGCTATATGAGCAGGGCTTGACAATTAGTGAACCTCATTGTAGGGCAATCAAGTGGGGATCTAGCTCTTTCATTGAAACCCCACCAAAATATCTTTATTTGTAGGTCTGGTCAGTTTCTGAGTTTCCTAGGAGAAGAATCCTTTAATCCCTTCCCTGGGATAGGAGTCTGGCTGCTGGTATTCTCAAGTGAGGTGATGAAAGTGATGTGGGAAACAAAGGCAGAAGAAAAATTATTAAATTTCCGTACTACCTACAGCCCATTGACAAGTCCTTGAAACTGGCAGAGTGACATTCCTCTAGGGACTCGAATGCCTCGATGTTAATACTTTGCTGACGGCAAAAGGCAACCCTAGCCTGACCGACCACTCCCCCCACCCCGATCCTGTGAGTCTACTTTAACATATAAAAATGCCTTTGGAAACGTCCTTTATCTCTAAACCCCCCCAAGATACATATTGGCAATCATCCCCCAAGCACGTGGCCCACCGATATACATCTGAAGGGTCTCATGACTAAGGTTTTATTAGACGGTAATAAATGACCTTTTCGCAACAACAGCTAGCCCCCTCAAGGTCCTGGAAACCTTGCTTCCAAAATTCCTTAGAGACTTGCGCTATCCCTAACCCTCTCCCAACTTGAAAGTATATAATGGGCCACTCCTCATGACCCCAGTGCAGCTCCGTCTGCCCACAGGTCCTGTCCCCGTACTTTAATAAAACCAACTTTTGCACCAAAGACGTCTCAAGAATTCTTTCTTGGCCGTCAGCTTCGAACCCTAATAACGTCTTTCCTACATCAAAAGAACACTATAGAGGCCTCTTTATTATAAATGCAGAGTTTCTTGTAGTTCCTCTGTTTGCCATCCAGAACCAAATCACTGCCCTCTTCTGTGCTTAGTATCTGCAATTCCAAAAACTATTTCTGAAATTTCTCCAAGACATGGATCTCTCAACTCTTATTGGGATACAGAAAGGTAGTCACCTAATTCCTCAGAATGAAGGTGGGAACTGAGGCCCAATTACTCCTTAAATAAATAGACCTCTTGTTTTCAGCTTCCTGACTCCTCCATCCTGTGTGTTACCTGGTGTTTTCCATTTCTAAGAGTTCCTGGAATTCGGCAGGGTAAATCACCCAGCTTCTCACTGATAACCTCCCCCAACGCCACACACACCCCTTTAGATTCAACCTAACTTTGATCTGCTAAATGGTTGAACAGCCACACATCCACTTTCCATCTTCATACACTATAGTTTGGAGTTTCAGATATTTTCTGGCTGGATCAAAGATAAAGTTGAACACCTGTAATTTTGCTGCTGTTACCATTTCCTATTTTGCAGTGACTTCTGAGAGGAAAAATGGTCAGAGGCACTGTTCCTTTTACATCCATCCTCTAACTGACAGTGCATCAATAGTCTTCTTAGTATAGGAAAGATTCCTGTTTACTTTTTAAGTGAGGATAGGAAATTATTCTCTTCCAATTAGAAAAAGCCTATTATATATATATATTTTTTAATCTTTTTTTTTAAAGATTTTATTTATTTATTTGACAGAGAGAGACACAGCGAGAGAGGGAACACAAGCAGGGGGAGGGGGAGAAGGAGAAGCAGGCTTCCCGCGGAGTGGGGAGCCCGATGCGGGGCTCGATCCCAGGACCCTGAGATCATGACCTGAGCCGAAGGCAGACGCTGAACGACTGAGCCACCCAGGCGCCCCGAAAAAGCCTATTATATTTATATTTCTTATATTTCTCAACATGAATTCTCACCTAAATGATTTATTTCCTTTGTTATATGCCTAAGACATAGAAAGTCAGAAAAGCTTTGGCAAGAAATCAAAAAGGAAGCAGTTCGTTTGCTCTCTGGCGGTTCCTTCAACAATCTGGACTTTATATATTATCTCCATTAGATAAGAGAGAGAGACACTGAGATAGCATATAAAGCCAAAGTGTTGAAGGAGATTATGCTAAGAGAAACTATTATCTCCATATAAGACTGGAAGCTCTCTTTTTTTTTTTTTTTTAAGACTGGAGGCTTTCAACCCAAAGTTTTCTTTTTATTTTTTTTTTCCCAAAGCTTTCTTTTTAGAACACTGAAGGTAAAAAAAAAAAGGGAAAATAACAAGGAAATAAAAATAGTATTTAGTGAGATAGATACCAAACTTTACCAAGCAGTTTATTCCTTCACAATATTTTTAATGTTATATTCCAAAAACGAAAGCATAGAGATCTTCCCCTAGGTAAGCAAGAGCCTAATTGTTGCAAATGGCCCTCCATCCGTGCCCCTCTCCCATGATTCTTCTAACTGCAATCAAGTACACATCTCTCCTTATTGGGCTGCCATTCATCTGAACCTCCTCCCACTCTTCATTTGTCTGAAAATGTTCCCTCCTTGCAGTCCTGTTGGGAGGCAGAGCTCTCTCCCACTCCCCAGGCTCAGCCTGTCAGATTCTCACCTTCCCAAGCCAACGGTGCAGCCAGGGTGCCAGCACCTGACCAAACCAGACACACCTGGCCGGCTAGCAACATAAAGCAGCAAGGATCACGGGAGGGAGGGGAAGCTCATTTCCGCCCTGGTAGCTGTGGTGGCAAGATCAGGTGGCCCGGCAGCAGCTGTTATCAGCAGCATGCCGATCTCCATGCCAGCAGGGTCCGGGTTGGCAGCACCTAACACTCTGCAGCTGTAGTGACAAGGGCTCATGGACATGGAGCCTGAGCCAGGTGCTCCAGACTCCTGGTAATTCTCTCCATGACCCACTCTCCTTCTAATAAATCCCATTCCTGCTCAAGTCATCTCTAACTGAAACTCTGACTCATACATGCAGGTTTCATATTTTGATTATTGAAACAATAGTGAGAACTAAAGATGCAAATCTTGATCTGTGAAATGACAGTAAATACTACAGACAGGTAGGTATTATCTATCTGTATTAACACTATGGATAGGTAGATATTCCTTTTGTGTCCACAAATTTTTATTAGTTGAATAATACAAGCCTGTGCTTTTAGAGTGCTAAACCAAAAAATCTTGCTAATACTCTTCTAATCTTGCAGATTTCAGAGATCAGACTCAAGGTTCTTTTTGATTCCATTACAAGTTGGGACATATGGGAACCAAAATGAGCAAGCCAGCTAGCCTTCCCCATCATCATAACTGCCTAGACCCATTCTTCAGACACCAGTGTGCTTAAGGACCTCCTCTGGGTCTAAACATCTGCCTTCAAAATGCACATTCAGGTGAGAGGGAGAGCTAGCAGGGGAGGAAGGAAGGGGGACCGGGGGGGAAAGGAGGGAGGGAGAGGGAGAGCAAGAACTCACAGAGGTGGTTAACAGCTATTAAGAATCAGATTTGAGCACTCCTTTAATTAGGCAAAGCTAATGAGTGCTGGTGTTTTTTTTTTTAACCAGTATCAGGTGGTGGTTTTTAGTATCATCACTATAAATAAAGGCAGTATAAGCTTCAGGGGAATCACAGGTAGATTCCTGAGGATTTATTTTCTACTCAGGATTTAAATAAGCAACTCAAAAAGATGACACAGGCAAGGGAAATTTTTTTTCAGTAATAAACAAATGGTTATTTTATAGGAGAAAATGTTAATAAAATATTGAGAATTAATACAATGCAAGAAATACTCCTGAAGATAGTACCCCATTAGCTGCTGAGGAGCATCTAGAGATGAATAGGGCTTTGGCCCCACCCTTACCTCAAGTTGACAGTCTGAGTGAGAGTTAGTAGAAAAGTGGAAGAGGTATGTAAAACCAAGAAGAAGATATGTAATATGATAAAAGGCAGAATGTGATAAACCAAAAGAGGTGTAGCAGAAAAATCATATTTTTCATTTGTTTTTCAACATCTCTATATTTTTCATTCCCAATGAAACATGAAACGTTCCACCCTGGGGCTCCCCACACACCGAGGATGAAGTGCTCATCATTTTCAGGGAGAGGGTGGATCTGCCTAGAATAAAGAAGTCACAGCCACACTAGGACTTTCTTTTTTTAATTTAGAGGCTTCACAATAGACATGAAAACCCCTAGCTTTCAAATACAAGAGCTAGACACATGAAAGGCAAAGGATTTTCTCAGAAATCTCAAAGATGTGCTTTGAAACACCAACTGGCCAAGCACAGAAGACTGGATTGTAGAGTTTTAACTGTAAACATGAAGTAGGGAGATGGTAGGGAAAAGAAGAGGGATTTGAGGAAAGCCCATCCTAAGGATGGAGAAGGAAATCGAGGAAAGGGAGGGAAGAGCCAGAGAGTTGAGATGCTTCTGTCTTGGGCACCTCTGGGGCTGAAAGCCTTGGGTGGGGAGGGAGAATGCAGAAACAGGTAGGTTGATAATCCCAGGGTGCAGGATGCTTGAGCATCACTTCCTGCAGGGACTCCTCACTGAGTGAACTGGGCAACCCTGAGCCCATCGAGTAGAATTAGTAGCAAGCTGTGTTTAGGCTGAGAGAGTGTGCAAGAAGCCCCACCCTCTATCTAGAAAATAACCCAGAAAAATCTCTGGAGTCCTTTCAGACGGGTATGGAAGATATCTGAAAATGAAGAACCTCAGTGTGTGAAGAAAAGTCCTTGAGCCTACCTGAAAATGCTGCATCAGGGAGATAGGGGACCCTTAGCAGAGGCTGAAAGGCCAGGGGACTATCGGGACAGCCACACCAGTGGGAGTAGAGTTGAGAGAGAAGATAGCAGGAAGACACTGACCATACCAAGAGCACAGATGACCAACACCAGCCAGAGATACCTCCTGAACAGACACAGTGAGATGTCATAGAAGACCAACTAGGCACACTGGCCTCCCCCATGTCATGAGGCCCCTGAGCTTCCTTTCCAGAGGCTGGAAAGGAGAAAGGAGGTACTTACAAGGGAACACCAACCCTGGTAGGAGGTGTGAACCTAAATTGAATGAATTTAAATCCCGACTTGACTACTGAATGAGTATACTTGAAGTGGTAAAATCAAGTCTTTTATATGGCTGATGGGGGTGGATGATAAGTTAGATTCACTGATAGGAAAGCCACGTATATTTCTGCATAAGACAGTGTGAACATGGGGCCCACAACACAAAGGTACACACCAAGTACTGTGAGGAAGCTGAAGGAAGGAGACATTGTATTACACTGAGGGGCAGAGGGATATCAGGCCAGTATTTTTAACAAGATTTTTTAAGTGTACCTTAGTGAATTTATGGGATTTTGAGAAGTAGAAATGAGGTGGAGGCATTCCAGATGGCAGAAAGAGGTTGATCAAAGCCTAGGAAATGGGAGGAGGTGGGAAATGTTCAGGAAAAAATGATGGTCCATTTTGGCTGGAATCTAAGTTCCTCTTTTAAAATTTCACACATGCTCTGCCAGAGCCCTGTGCTTTGTACCTCAATGACAGGAAGAGTTTTATAAATATCTACTGTATAAAATATATTCTGAACTGAGTGATGCCTGGAAACACACCCATTCCTTAGAAGTCCTATTAACTCTGTGTGTTTCCTGTCCCTTCCTGCAAATGTAGTAAACAGACTGGCCACCAAATGATGCCTCTAGTGTGGAAATAACTCCTCTTGCTCTGTGCACAGGCTTTGCCTACAGAGAAGGGATCTTCCATCAATATTTTGTCCTTCCTTTAGATGTTAGGAAAGCTTTCACCATTCTGCCTACCCTATTCCTTGGATGCAGGCATGACTAATACAAGGAAGGTGGTGGTTCGCTGGGGTATGAGGTGAAGTCCAGGTATTTTTATTTTGACAAATCTCCAAAGGTGATCCAGATACACAACCTTGACCTCCCTTTTTTCCTATCACTTTCCTTGCCTCCCATTCCTTCATAGCAATTTAGAATACTATATATTACATATTTGGTGGCAATAGCTATTTTGAATGAATCAATGAATAGACACACTGATCTATTTTTCAAATTTTAGTATGCATTGGAATCACCAGGAGGACCTGTTAAAATACAGACTGCTGGAATCCTGAAGAGAAACCTGAAGAGTTTCTGATTCAGCAGATCTGGGGGAGGAGCAGAGAATTTGCATTTCTAACAACCCTTACCCCGCCCCCACCCACAGGTGATGCCAATACTGTTGGTGGGGGAGAGGGGTACACTTTGACAACTACTGGTCTAGATCAATATGGAAATCCCCTGAATACTTCAACCATGACACAAAACTGGTATTTTTGAATGTTTTTGCCTACCATTTTCCTGGAAGATTTTAGAAAAAGATGTTTCCCTATGTTTACTTACACAAGTGATAAGAGCAACTTAATAGTATAAAGTGTAGACATTGAAACTTGTTCCTGGAAGCTATGGAATTTTTATTAAGAATTCCAGGAATCTGAAACTTCTGAATAAAATGTGAATTATCATTTTCCATTCAAGAATTGATGTTTTGGGCGCCTGGGTGGCTCAGTTGGTTAAGCGACTGCCTTCGGCTCAGATCATGATCCCGGAGTCCCGGGATCGAGTCCCACATCGGGCTCCCTGCTTGGCGGGGAGTCTGCTTCTCCCTCTAACCCTACCCCCTCTTGCGCTCTCTCTTTCTCACTCTCTCTCTAATAAATAAATTTTAAAAATCTTTAAAAAAAAAAAGAATTGATGTTTTAATGATGCAATAAGACAAAAAAAAAAAAAAAGCCATGACTTCTAATATTTTACCCTAAACTGGTCTCCTTTAACATCACAACAAAGCAAAAATCAGGCCACCCCTTCTGGAGTTAATTGAGAATTGAATAAAGAGGAGTGTGTTTCTGTCCCTTATCTAGATACGAATCTATTTTGAGAATCCAGGACTGTCCTATTATCTTTTTACCCCTACAGGAAAAACTAACACTTTTCATATTATGTCAAGCACCCATAAGAAGCCAGGCTTTTGCCTTGTTTTCCAGACAGCATAAAAAGTCCAGAATTGCTTCATTAAGAAAATCTTCTGCAAAAATATAAGGTTTTTTATTTTTAAACACTAATGTTTAATATTCACATTGGGCCATAGCTTTCTTTGGAAAGATTATTCTTGAACTTTCCTCACCTGATTTTCCAATTCTGTTATAATCTATACAGTCAAAGACACTCAGATTTTGCTGGATCACTGTAAATAAAAAGGGTTTATTTATAATGATGCATATTCTGTTTACCATGTGGACTCCCACTACTCAGAAATTTAAATGGTCAAATGCTCTTGTTCCATAAGAACCATTAATTCCAATTAAACCTAATTGAATATATATTATAGAATTCAGAAAAACAATATTTGAGTTATAAAAACATGTCTTTTTCTTTCTTAGAAGCAGAATGTACATGAAATTCCCAATAAAATGTTGGACATAGTCTGAACTACATAGATCCTCAAATTACTCCCAAACCTGATTTTGATATAGTCCTACAGTGGACAGAGATGATGCTCATAAGGTCAGAAAATATCATTTAGTCTGCAGAAGTGTCCATTGACCTGGCCTTTTTATTAATCTCACTCACCAAAGACAGATGCTTATTAAAGTTGACATAACTCCTTCCAGACATAAGACTTTGGCTTCAGATTTATTTTCCTTACTGTATTTTATAAGACATGAAAAATTAAATACTCCTATATGTAATTATTATTATTTGTAATTGCAGGTTGTATTTTGCATGCTAATTGCTCCCTGATGTCCCAGTGTTCTATGAGTATATGTAATTTTATAATATACTCTAATTATACATTAGAAAATTTTCCATTTATCTTACAATGGGTTATTTTACCAATTCAGGCAAGCACTAATATTAAAGGCCTTTATAGCAATAGCAAAAACAGAGCTTGGTTAAAATCTCTTTTTTAACATAATGTGATAGAAATTCATGACTCAGTCTCCTGAGTGGATGGAGGCTAGCAGAGGTGGGTAGAGATCAAGAGGAAGAATAGACACAGAGCTCAGGTTCAAGAGTAGAGAGCATCAGAAGAGATGAGTGTCAAGACAAATAAGGAAGATGTTGGCAAATGAGCAACAGGAGCAAGAATAGCAGAATAGGGATGCAGATTAGGGAAGTAGGGACACCAGGTGGGCATGCCGAAAAGGCATGGAAAACTTATGCAGGGGTGAAATTGGCAGATCTCTGTAGTGGTTAAGTAAACAAAAGTTAGAGTCACAGCCATGGCTATGACTGTAAGACTAATGGAGATGCAAGAGAGTGAAGATGGAAGCAAAATAGACAATCCATTCTGACTAGCCTAATGAGTCTTAATACCTTTGACAGGAAACCTCCCATGGACAGACCATAGCAGCCTCCAGAGTAGCTTGAAGAAACTGCCAGTATGCAGATTAGCTGTTAACTGAATACATAGTTTGAGTTTTCTTTAGCCAGTTGTTTTCCATTGTATGGGTGAATGGTCAAAGGTGTGAATCTGAATTCCTCAACAAGTGAAAGGGATGGGGGGATAAAAAACACCTATGAATTCTGTTTCTGTTACTAGTAGCAATCCTCCTTATGGACAATGAAAACTAATATTTCAAGAGATCCCATTAATAAATATTTAGAACCATCTCAGACATAAAATTTTAAATTCCTCAGGCAAGCAACCAGGCTAGCTGTAGAAGAATCCACAAGGCTGCCCTGTAAGTCATAGTCACCTGCTCTCTCCAGAAATGAATGACTGTTGAATTCAACATTTAAGTGACAGGCCCTCAACTAGGCAGCATATTAGATTTATATAGGCAAATTCTGATTTGTCCAGGAGCATGAGCATCAGCATTTCTTGGAAGCTCCCCACATGACTATAACAGCTAAGAACTACTGCTACTCAAAAGAGAGCTCGATGACAAAAACACAACTCTAAGTGCCATAACATTAAAGTGTGTTCTAAGATGTAGCCAGGATTTCCCAGGACCTTGTGCAACTTTTGCTTTTACTTCTTTGTATAATAGAAGGCATATGGTGACCTTGGCTAATAGTAGTAACATGGTTTATCTCCTGAGGTCACAATGACTCTCTTTATTTCAAGAAAAAGAAACATGAGAACTTATTGCTCAGTCATACTTCAGGAATACATCTGATAAGTTTAAATTGTTTTATGGACTACTATTGATGGGCGCTGTTCCTCCTCTGTTTGTTATGAGTTGTATAACCTGATTTAGCCTTTCACTTTATGTATCCAATGCTTTGTTGTGACAAAAAGGAGGGAAATATCTGTATTTCTAATAGAGATCTAAAGCAATGGGATGTTTTAACCAAGGCAATTATTAAAAAGCAAAGAAATGGTGTCACACCCAAGAGAAATAGACATTACATCAAAAGAATACTTTCTAAAAAGTCATATTGTGAAATGGAGATAAGCACAAATTGTTGAAGATTCAAGAAAGTCATTTTGATGCAGCAACAATGTCTAATAAAAATTTAGAAATCATTAATTAATAATATAACAAGTTTATAAATAAGTGTGGCTATAAACTCAACTGACTTTGAGGTCATATGTGCATATTAATTGATTGATGAACATTAGCCATGACCTACAAATTTAAATAGAAATAAGAATCCTGCCAAATGTTAGATTAAAAAAAAATCTTTAAGTCCTGGAAAATGTTATTGGCATATGAGGAAAGTAGTAGCATATTAGCATGAATATTACTCATTTTGACTTCTGAGTTAAATTTTCTCCACATCCCAACATTCTTTACCAAAGGGAAGTAGTATTCAAACTTTTCTAAGGCATAAAACCCCCTTCTAATTAAAAAAAAAAAAAAAAGCCTTCCAAGGAAACATGATGAGTAAGAGCCTTGTCTGATTGAAATCAAGCTCTAGGCCTAAAGCTCCACACTCAACTTGCTTTTGGGCCCTTCGAGCCATAGCCCATTGACCTGAAGCCAGACTTTTACCCCATTCTCTCTCTCATAGATTGAATTCTGAATTCTTTCCTATGAGGTTCTCTGGTTTGATAAAGTAAAGATCCATCAAATCCCCCTAGAATCCTAGGGAGGAAATAATTTAGATTTAATCTGGGACACCTGCTACCTTAGGTATTAAAAGAATATATTAATTATCATTTGGCAACAAGATTGGGATACTATTTAAAAGGAAAAGTGCTGAAAATCAGGCAGTAGAAATCTAATTTCAAGTATCTCAGTAAGTAACTCCACACTGAAATTTGAATGAACTCATTGTAAAAGGACTTATGCAGCAAAGAAAGAAAGTAGTAAAGAAAGAGATATAACTCGGTGCCAGACAGTGTGCTAGCCTGTTAACAAACACAAACTGACTTAATCCTCATTGCAAAAGCAGTTATTAACTCCTTAATAAGGAAGAGAAAACTGATATAAAAATTGAAACACTCACCCAAGTTCACGCAACTAGTAAGTGGTAGAGCTGGAATTTGAATTGAGGAATATCTGACTCCCAAAGTCTATGCTCTTCTCTCTCACCACACTGGCAAACAGGGTGCCTACTAAGAATCATATTTTGAAATCTATTTTGAACTTAAAACCTTATAAAATTCAGTATGGTCTATAATGAAGACAAATTATCAAATTATTAAACACTTCTCACTAGTCATCTTGCTTCCTAGGATTCATATGTTGACAATATTTTATTCAATATTAAAATAAATAAATGAGAGAAAAAATCCAGTAGGGATCCAAACCTGGATATTTGGTGAAATTATCAAATATCTATTATCAACCCCAATAGTAACAATGAAGAGATTTAAATTTCACCAGCAAAATGAGCATAGTGAAGGTGTTACTAGAGCATATCATAAAACATTTTACCTCTGCCTGAATATACCGTCAGAAGTCTAGTTATAGGATAGCTTTGGATAAGAAACCCCTAAAAATGCTCTCCAATAGCATTTCTTGGATAAACCAAATCTGGCATATAATGGCCAGGAAAAAGCCCTAGCCAGTGAGTTTATATCACTAAAAGTCTAAGAAATTTAGAAAAGCTCCCAGTATAACCTAAGGACATAGTTTGAAAAAGACAAAAAGGCCCACTATAGAATATCTGAAGTTCTGAGAAATATCAATCTTGGCCCAAAAAGTTAAGTCAAGAGTCTGAAATGCCTATTAGATACCCAAGTTGACACAGTGAGAGAGTTACCTATATGCTTCTGCTGTTAGAGATGTTTGGCCTGGAGACATAAATTTAGAAATTACACAGATAGTATTTAAATGCTTGAAGAATCACCTAGGCAGAAAAAAAAATGAACATCCTTACATTATTATAATCTTTGTGGATTGGGAAGAGGAGGAGGATCTAAAAAAGAAACAGAATGAGTGGTGGACATGGCAGGAAAAAGGCAAAAGATGTTTCCCAAAGCCAAATGAAGAAAATGTTTCAAGAAAAGAGTAATTATGCAGGTCAAGAGCTCAACTGATGATTCTTTCCCATTCTCCCTAAACTTGTTCCTTCCCAAGTATTCATTGGCTGAGTAAACAGCATCAACATTTACTCAAATACCTCAAAACACTTGGAGTTACTCTTGACTTCTCTTTTTTTTCACCCTCCACATCCACTTCACAGCAAGTACTATTGACTTTAATTTCACAATACATGCCACATTTGATTGCTTTTCATAGTCTCCACTTCTCCATCCCAGTCCAAATCACATCTGTCTCTCCCCTGGACCACTGCAGTAGCATCTAGGATAGTTATGCTACTTAATCTCCTGTTCCCTTATGGCTTACATTCATCACACAGCAGCCAGAATGATCATTCTAAGATGCAAAATAGGGTCATAACCTATAGACCAGAGGAGCTGTTGCTACAAGAAATGAAGGAATCAAATGTCTCCTGCTCCTTATAGCTCCTGATGGTAGTAAGGACAAGACAAGAAATGGACCCAGTCTGTTGGTAATAGCCTTCAAGATAAAACATTGGCCAGAATGCCTCTTAATTGTAGTAACAAACTGCTGAAGAGAAAATCTGAAGTTGTATTCTAAAAAAAGTAATAAAGTTAAAGCAGGAAAACAATGCAAACAATGATATACCAATGGAGGGGCAAGAGGCTAAAATGTAGAAGGTATAAAGAGAAGCAGTGGGAGTGGGACATGTGAATCAGTGGACCAGACATGTCCATGTCCTGCTCCACAAAACACTTTCTCTAGGAGTTATTCCTAGTCTTAGCCCCTGATAAGGGCCAGCCCTGAGGGCTATGCTTATTCTGTGTGATTCTCCCAAGCAAGATTGTTGTTCCAGGGACCATCATGGTGGGAGTGGGTGGGAGGCAATCATATTCTTCCTCTAGAAATTTGTATTGGGATGCTGAGAACCTCAGACTGTTGTAAGACAAAGAGAAAGGAAAGCTTCTGAGTGATAACGTACTCGAAAGTCCAAAGCTGAGCTCACTCATGCTACCCCAGTGCCTGCTCTTCCTAAGAACTAGTTGTTCAGCATTCTCAGGACTTCCATGAGACTTCTCTGTAGCCTAATAATCATAATTTTTTTTTTTTTTAGTTAATGTGAGGGGATGTCTTAATCCATTGAGCCTGCTATAGCAGAATGTCACAGGGTAGATGGCTTACAAACAACGGAAATTTACTCCTCACGGTTCTGGACACTATAAGTCCCAGATCAGGGTGGCGGCGTGATTGGGTGGGGGGTCCTCTTCCAGGTGAGACTTCTCTCTGTGTTTTCACTAATTAAAGGGCTAGCAAGCTCTGTGGGGTCTCTCTCATAAGAGCACTAATACCATTCATGAGGGCTCCACCCTGGTGACCTAATCACCTGCCCCACCTCCTAAGACCGTTACAATGGCCATTAAGATCTCAACACATGAATTTTGGGGGGATATAAACATTCAGACTAAATAAAAACAGCTGTGGCTGAAGTGGGCAGGCTGGGTATATTATAGAAATGGAATTCTATGGGGCACCCGGGTGGCTCAGTCGGTTAAGCGTCTGCCTTCGGCTCAGGTCATGATCTCAGGGTCCTGGGATTGAGCCTCGCGTCAGACTCCCTGCTCTGAGGGGAGTCTGCTTCTCCCTCTCCCTCTGCCTGCCGCTCTGCCTACTTGTGCTCCCTCTCTGTCAAATAAATAAATAAAATCTTTAAAAAAAAAAAAGAAAGAAAGAAAAGAAATGGCATTCTAAGGCCTTTGAATGTTTTCCATGCTTCTAGCTTTCAACTGATATAGGTTGGGACAGTTTCCTTTCTTTCCTTTTACACCAAGGGAGGCACCATAGGTTTGCATGAATCCATTGCTTTGGAATTTCCCTCACCTTTGGACTAAGCAGGACAAAGGTGTGGCCCTCAGTTGATTCTACTCTAAACTTCATAGGTTGGCTCTACTTCTTCAGATGAAAGAGACTAAAAAGGGCAAGTCTTTAGATTGTGGAGAAGGAATCTGTAGAAAATATTTGTCTAGAGGCCTCTATACCTGGGAATCCCTACAATGAGTTATTTGCATATCAAATTATACAAAATGCATTCAAATGAAATGGGTAGATCTTGTCTCAATATTCAAGGCCAAGAGCATCTGAACATTAGGAGAAAGAACAAAGACCCGGCAAACTGAGTTCATTCAAAATACATTCAAATAATAAGCATAAGTTAAAGCAAGAATTCTCAAGAAAAAGATTAGAATATTGTACCCTCCATAAAAATCTTGAAACACTTAACAAAAATAATTCAAATGGCAAGGTACAAATTAAATGGCTTTTAATGCAAGTTAGTGATGAAAGCCAGAGGACCACCATCCCCAAAAGAAAGCCCGGTGTACGTCAAAAAAGGATCAGCCTGCTTGAGCCAAGGAAAGACCACAGGTAGTCAGAGAAATTAAAGAAGCACCCCATTTTTATTTTGATCTGGTTTCATAAGACATAAACACTTCCTTGTTGGAGCATAATGTAAGAGATTTTGAGGATGAAATCTTGATTTTTTTTTTTGTAAAGTCATTTGCCATTCAAATGTCAGAGTTTTTATTTACATGGATATGAATCTGAGTAAGTATATTGTTTTTCTATTGCTGCTGTAACAAGTTACTCCAAAATTAATTGCTTAAAACAACAAATTTATTATCTTACAGTTCTGTAGGTCAGAAGTCTCGTACACATCTCATAAACTGAAATCAAGGTGTTGGCAGAGCTGTATTCCTTTCTGGAGGTTCTCGGGGAGAATCTGTTTTGTCAACTCTTCTATCTTCTAGAGGCTGCCAGCATTCCTTAGCTCCCAGGCTCTTCCTCCATTTTCAAAGCCAGCGACACCCCATCTCCCTGATCCCTTTTTATTGATCACATCTCTAGGAAAGGTTCTCTGACTTAAAGGACTAATATAATTAGACCAGGTTCATCTCCCCAACCTTAATCACAGCTGCAAAAGTCCCTTTTGCCATGCCAAGTAACACAGTGACAGGTTCCAGGGATTAGTTATAGACATCTTTGGGGGGGTGCTATCCACCTACCACAATAAAGAAAACTGGATCTTCTTCAGAAGGACTTAAGCTCACATTTTCAAGTCTTCCAGATGTCATCAGATGCTCACGCCTTCTTCTCCCCAAATGGATAGGGTATCTCTCTTTCCCCTTGGGGGTTCATAAATTCTGATGTCCTTCAACCTGTGCTTAGTTTACTACAGGAGATGATGTCTTCTCCCTTCCACTGAATAAAAGTGCACTCAGTATATCACTTAAGATATTTGCTATTCCTTGTACTCAATTAAAATATCATAATTTCGCTTGTTTTTTTGTCCTTCATCTACACACACAACTGATATCAGACACTCTCCCAGAGGCAAGTACTGTATATTTAACTCTCTTCGGATGATTTACACACAGCACCATGGAGATTGAGGATCTTATTGATGCTTTTACCATTTAACAAGCATATGGCAAAACAAGTTTATATTTTAAAGACAGAAAACAACAGATAAGTGGTTATTTTAAGTCAAGGTATCAAAACACGTCAAATTAGGTGAGGTTGGAGAAAAGAACTTTCCAAAGCAGGCCCTAAAAATTTCCTTCAAAAACCACTTTTTTGGGCATGTTTAAAATTCTATTTTCTACACATGTTTTTTTCAGAAACACTTCTGCTACTTAAGATGAGGTTCCCCACTGATGAGCTCCTTTCTTCCTCTTCTCAGGGTTGTCAGATCATAGACACCACAGGAGACCAGAGCTGGAAAGAAATTCTGAAATCTATGTTCTCCACTTAATAGACAAGGAAACTGAGGCGCAGCAAGGTAAAAAGAACAAAGCATGAGGATCACATTGGTTTTATGGGTGAAAAGACAGGCCTGAATTGCTAGTGAACATTATTCAGAATTAGGACCAGCAGGGAAAGATTCTCACACTCTCAGGCTTCCCACTAACAACACTCTTGTTCATAGCTTAACCTTGAGAATGGTAATGGCCACGAGCCAGTGGAGCGGAAGGCCAGAGGAGAGAAGGATGTCACTCATGCTGATGGAGTGAGTGCCCTGCCAGTAACAGGAACCTGCACACAGTCCCTTAAGCAATGACCCTTCAGCATGGTTTCCCCCAGAGAGTCTATTTTCTTTTAATTTTTTTTTTTTTAATAGAGATACAGCGAGAGAGGGAACACAAGCAGGGGGGTGGGAGAGGGAGAAGCAGGCTTCCCGCCGAGCAGGGAGCCCGATGCGGGGCTCGATCCCAGGACCCTGGGATTATGACCTGAGCCGAAGGCAGACGCTTAACGACTGAGCCACCCAGGCGCCCCGAGTCTATTTTCATTAAACACTTTCAGCCACAGCTTGCTTGATTTTTAATAAATAAGCACGTTGATAATCTTTCTTCTGAGAATTTTATATCTGGTGTTAAAACGAATTTAAATCAGCATGCCATGTAATTGTACATTTTCACCAGAGTATAAAAACATGCAGTAGCAAAGAGCTAACCTCTCACAGTCCTTACCCAATACGTAGCTCCTCCTCACCCCTCTTCTCGCATACCTGTGACATCTGGGAAGACGCCAGGCAGTGTCTCTTCATGATTCACTTAGGCCACATACCTTTGGTCTCTGAGAGAAATCTCTGTCCTCACAGTCTCCTGCCTCAGATATCCTACAGCTGAAGACAATGGGAAAGTGAGAGAAAATATAAGGGCTCACAAGACAAACATAATATCCCATCACATGTAGTGATGAAAGTTTAATTTGGTTTTAATTCTGGGGACCTCCAAGGAAAGCCTTACATAGAAAGTGCTCCCATGTTCTCTCTATCCCACTGTCACCATTACAGGAAAAGGCTCCAGAAAGTGTTGGGTTTTTTCCCCCAGCTTTACTGAGGTATAATTGAGAAATAAAATTGTGTATAAATTGTATAAAAAAGTATACAATGTGATGATTTGATATACATACACACTGTGAAAAGATCCCTCCCATCCAGGTAATTAACACGTCCATCACCTCACATAAGCACCCTTTTCTTTGTGTGGGAGAACACTGAAGTATTACTCTCTAAGCAAATTTCAATTATTCAATATAGTGTTAACAATTATAGTCACCATGTTACACATTAGAACCTCAGACCTCATTCATCTTCTACTTCAAAGTCTGTACCCTTTAACCAACCTCTACCTATTGCACACATCCCCAGCCCATGACCCCACTTTTCAATTCTGTTTCCGTGAGTTTGAATTTTTTTTAATTTTACATATAAGTGATACCATGTAGTATTTGTCTTTCTCTGACTTATTTCACTTGCATAATGTGCTCCAGGTTCATCCATGTTTTCGCAAATTATAGACTTTTCTTCTTTTTAAAGGTTGAATAATATTCCTCTGAAGGTTGAATAATATTCCTGTGCGTGTGTGTGTGTGTGTGTGTGTGTAAGAAAGAGTGAGAGAGAGAGAGATCTATTCATCCACTGATGGAAAATTAGATTGTTCCCACATCTTGACCATTGTGAATAGTGCTACAATAAACATGGGAGTATAGATACCACTTCAAGGTAATAATTTTGTTTCCTTTGGATATATTCAGAGAAGGGATTGCTGAATCATACAGTAGATCTGTTTTTAATTTCTTGGGAACCTCCAGACTGTTTTCCATAATAGGAAAAAGATTCCACCAACAGTGTACAAGGGTTCTCTTGCCTCCTTATTCTTGCCAGCATTATTATCTCTTTTTTTCCTTCATCCAACATTTTTATTTTTCCTAATTTCACATCTTTTATTCAAGTATAATTAACAGTGCTACATTAGGTTCAGGTGTACAATATAAGGATTTAAAAATTCTATACATTTCTCAGTGCTCATCAAGATAAGTATACTCTTAATCGCCATCATCTATCCTCACTCATCCCGCCCACCCTCCTCTCCTCTGGCAACCATCAGTTTGTTCTCTGTGTTTAAGAGAATGTTTTATCTCTTTTTCTCTTTCTTTTGTTTCTTAAATTCCACATATGAGTGAAATAAGTCAGTCAGAGAAAGACAAATACCATATTATTTCACTCATACGAAGAATCTCTTTTGAGAATAGCTATTCTAACAGGTGCAAGGTGATATCTCATTGTAGGTTTGATTGTTCCCTGGTGATTAGTGATGTTGAACATCTTTCCATGTACCTGTTGGTCATTTGTATGTGTTCTTTGGGAAAATGTCTATTCAGGTCTTTTGCCCATTTTTTAAAAATATTTTATTTATTTGAGAGAGAGAGAGCATAAGCAAGGGGAGGGACAGGGGGAGAGGGAGAAGCAGACTTCCCTGCTGAGCAAGGAGCCCAACGTGGGGCTTGATCCCAGGACTCTGGGATCACGACCTGAGCTGAAGGCAGACACTTAACCGACTGAGCCACCCAGGTGCCCCTCCCCATTTTTTAATTTTGTTTTTGTTACCTGTTTTCATATTAAGTTGCATGAATTCTTGTGTATTTTAGATATTAACCCCTTATCAGATATGTGGTTTGCAAATATTTTCTCCCATTCCATGGGTTTCATTTTGTTGATGGTTTCCTTTGCTGAGCTTTTAGTTTGATGTAGGCTCACTTGTTTATTTTTGCTTTTGTTGCCTTTGCTTCTGGTGTCAAATGCAAAAAATCATTACCAAAACCAGTGTTGAAGAACTCACCTATTAAGTTTTCTTCTAGGAGTTTTATGGTTTTGGGTCTTACATTCAATTTTTAAATCCATTTTGGCATGATTTTTGTGTATGGAAATATAGTATGGATTCAATAAATTTTTGATGCATGAAAAAAAGCTAAGAAACAGCTTCTGTTCTAGGGTTTTTTTTTCCTACTACATCTAGGAAGGTCCAGGAGCCCATCAAAGGCAAAATAAATGTGTCACAAGAACAATGTTGGGAAGGGCATATTAAAGTTCTGATCACCAGAAATAGAACTAGAAATAGAGTGGATCAAATGATGGACAGGCCCAAGTGAGAAACAGAAGGTCTGTGGTCCCATGCTCTGCTGTCTGACTGCTTACTAAGGCCATTGCATTTAACTTTCTATCTGCTAAAATTCTGGACCCCTCTCTTCTATGCCCTTGGGATCTTTTTGATCCACTGGAATTAATTTATTATTCACTGATTTCATATAGTCCAGTACCCCTCTTTCAACTCTACCCAGTTCTTCCCTCAGGACCTGTCAGACCACTCCTTGCTGGCATGAACCCGTCTCCACATGGAAAGGATACTGAAATCATGAAAAGGGATAGGAGAGAGTAAAGGAGCCAAGAAAAAAAGACAACAAAGGAATACTCCTAAGGATAAGAGAAGTAACACAACATATAATCTGCAAGGGATGTGTTGTAAAAGGGTGAAGGGCAGACTTCCAAGACATGTAAGTGGTGAAAAGCAAAGGCTTTGGAGACAGAGTGCTAGATTTAAATCCATCTCTGCTGTTTACCATCTGGGTTGATTTGGACAAATTACTTTTTCTCTGGGTCCTAGTTTCAATAGATAAATAATACCACTTACCCTCATAGCAGTTTGTGGAGACTAAATAAATTAATACACTTTAATACTTAGCACACAGTTTGCACTCAAAGTTGGTTCATACCATGAAAGTGATATCACTTGAATCCTTGACCTTTTTAAAGTGTCTTAAATATATGTAAAAAGTCTTAACGTGTGCATCTATAAGTGCCAAGTTAGTGCCGTTATTCTTTCCAAGAAAGAAAAAAAGTATTGTCTCCGGAAGAGAATATAAGGGGCCTGTGTCAGCCCCTTCATTCACAGGAACACATACTCCTCTCTGGAGGGAGTCTGACAGATTATGACATCTAGTTGCTGTCAGGAATGAAAAACAATCTTGTAGTAAAAATCAGTTTTTAATTTGTGTTTTTGAAAAATTGGGACTATGCTTTAAAATTCTTTGAAATTAGTCACTGGTAAGTATATGTTTACAAGAACACAGTGCTTTCCCTTTCCTCAGTGGCAGCAACTCCTCAAAACAGAGCAAGCAGACCAGTTCTTCATGCTGCAGATGGAGCCTCATCCTCCAATCCACAAGCTGGGAAAGCTTCCCCTCAGTGAAGTCATTCTTGTCCCAATAAAGGAATCATAGCTGTGGCTCCTCCCAGCAGCATTCTGTGCTTTTTCTACTCTACCCATTCCATGCCTCCAGATGATGACAATGAGAATAATTTGGTATTGAAAAGAATCTGGTGTAACGGATGGAGATTAATCAAACATAGTTGGGTTTTAGATTTTTCAAAGTTGATTTCAAAGCGTGTAACAAGAAAAGACCAGATGATGAGCTCCTGGGAAAGGTAGTTTCACTGAGTGGAGCACAGGAATCTCAAATGAGACCTGGAAGCCTCAGATGGTGAGAATGCCAAGGAGAATATTAATTCATGAAAGAAAATCTACAATCCTGTCAGAAAAGTCAGCCCACCAAAGCACAAAGAATATGTGACAAAGGAAGAGGGCAGAGTCTCCAAGACTCTAGTACAGGCTGTGTGCCCAGAAAGTCTACTTCAGGGGAATGCCATTGGTAGATGTAAGCAACCTCTGGGGCCAGGTGGCTGAACAATCTTAACCTGGAACCAAATAGAGAAGGGAGCTTACTTGTTACATAAGCAGAAGAGCTGGGAGAGAGCAGTGCCTGAGTTCTGAGTAGACTGGATTGTTCTTATCTACCCTTCATCCATTCCTGCCTTCTTCCTTCCTAACAGTCTTGATTTCCTTCCATGGATTTTTCTCTTCTGCTATACAGCCTCAGAGGAAGCTGACCCCATCTCCAGTTCTTAGGGTGAGTCTTAGCTATCTAAAAGAAATCTCATCCTCCTTTCCAGAGGTTGGCACCTTGTTATGTGACCCACTGATACCAGAAAGAGACTTCCTGGATCTTCTTCAAGTTCTTCCTCATCTTCTGGAAGACATTTTGGACACCCCTCAAAAATTGTTCTTTGTGATGCAAGGCCCTGAACTGCTGCCAACCTGGGAATTCAGTACACTAAGAAGAGAAGAGCTAAAAAATACAAAAACTGGGATTAAGTTACTTGGAACTGTCCTACCTAGGACTTCCAGTTTTACAAGCCAGTAAAATCCTTATTATGGTTGAAGTCAGCTTGACTTCGACGCTTTTGTCATATGTAGCTAGAATGCCCTGGAAAAGAAGTTAGAGCTGGAGGAGGAAGATGGGGAGGATGACAACAAGGATGAGGAGGAGAAATTAAAATCTTCAATTATAGGTAGGACTCAGAAAAATTATTACAAATTGCAATAAATTCATACTCTAGCTCATATCTAGCTGACTTTGAAAGCCTATCTTTTTCCACTATCATCTCATGTTGCTTCTCTACAGTGAATAGCAGAAAAGAGCACATTCTTAATTTCCTCCCTGAGTAGGATGTGCACTGGATCTCCACACCAGCTGGTAAAATAGCTTTGCTTGAGAAACAAAGGTCTGTATACAAGAGGAAGTGAAAGAGTACTACTCCGGGAACTCAGTCTTGAAAGGAGAAACCCAGATCCTATGGAGGTGGTGGGAGCAGAAACTGTTGGCCTTCCTTCTGTTCTGCGGCTTCCCTGGGTTAAGTTTCATCACAGTGCAAATTCTGGCAGTAATCAGAAGGGAACTGCTAGCAACTCCTGTTCTCAAGGGCATAGCAGAAATAAGTTGATGGAGAAAATAAAATGCTACCAGTGGAATCAAATACATAGAGAAATTTAGAACACTTTTCTAAAAAGAGCACGGAAAGTTATACCCTTTATCTTCATTTGTTTTGATTTTCCTACCCTTTAAGGCAAGTGAAATAAGGCATATATTTTCCCCTTTAAGTCAACAGAAATTCAGTGTGAACATGACTTTTTATACACAAAGTGCTTCTTCTTGGAAAATGTTTTTTAAAGGCATAGGTACTTTGATTATTAAAAAAACACTTTGATAATCTAACAGAACACTCTTTTGTCAGAAATGTAGTTGCCTAAGATGGAATTAGCATAAGTAATATAGTTACCTACGATAGCAATAGTTAGAAATAAGCACAAATATCTATTCTAGAGTACAGATTCCCTCCCTGCCCCATCTCAGAAAAGGCATGTCCTCCTTACAAGGCAACAGCAGATGAAGATTCTGAGCCCTCTGGCTCCGGATAAGGAAGAGAACAATGGGGAAGTAGGAGGAAGGGAGGGTACTCCTGCCTCTGCCATGATGGATATCCTACCACTTCCCAGTAACAGAGGGTCTGCATGTCACCACATGGCTCATGATTCTCCAAAGGCTATAACAAGGGGTAGGTGAAGTCACATGAGAATTATTATCATATACCACAATTCCCTTGCCTCTCCCTCCATGATACTCATCTGGAAATGCCTAAACCTGATCACACTCAACTATTTTTCTACTTTACATTTGTATTTAAATAGTTGTCTGGTCTCTTTGAATTTGTGATCACAAATCTCCAGTGGACCCCAGCACTGCCTGGCAATCCTGCTTTATTTCCCCTATGCAATTCATTTTCTCATTCTCCCAATTATTCACTTTCCTCTCCTTAGGCTTCCAACGTTCCCTACCTTCCTTATTCTCAACCAACAGCTTTCCTTCTTATTTCAATGAGAAAACAGAAGAGAATTCCATATCTTCTCATTATCAAATTTACCAATTTTTCATATATATCAACGTTCTTGTTCTTATCCAGCCAATCCCTCCCCATGTACACTGGATATCACCCCCTCTCATCTGCTCTTAATTATGAAAGAGCCTCAAGGGGTTGGTGAGACTCTTGAAAATACATGCAAAATGTCCTGTGCATAAGTATTTTTTTCTGGAGAAACATCCATAGTTTTCACAAAATTTCAGAGGGAGCCAAAATATTTAACCCCACTATGAGCTAATAATAATAATAATAATAGCCAACATGTATTGAACCTTTAATATATGCCTAGTACTAGCATGAAAGAGCTAATTTAATTCTCAGTGTAATCTTACAATAAAAGTATTATTGAGATACCTGTACCGCAGGTGGGCAAACTGATGCTCAGATGCTTAGAGAGTTTATATAACAAGCTCAGGTTTTTACAGCTAGAATTGCAGGGTTCCAATTTGAGCCCAGACAGATGCTCAAGACAATCACACTAATATTACCTCTATGTTGTCTGGGAGGACTGGCCACCAGGGGATAGAGAATTTACAATTATTTTTTCCTTTTCCACATCTTATATCTGGAAAACTAATAAAAAAATACAAATTTTCTTAATGACAATGCTATTTTACAATCAAAACTATTCCAATAAACCACAAGGCAGGGGAAGGTGAATGCCTTTACTTTGTAAGTAATTTAAATGATATATTGCTTTCTACATTGTGCATCATTTTTAAATAAACTATTATGAAATATTATGCAAATTTAAAGTTATCAGCCTTCTGTAAAAAAGAAAAAGAACTTACTTAATCAGTGATTTATAACTGCTCAAATGATTAAAGAAGGTAATTTAGCCTGTTCCTTGCACTCTATATATTTGGACAATTAAGAAATTGCTTGGCTTATGTTTAAAATGCCAAAATATGAGTCACTGTGATACATCCTCACTTGTTACAACTTGACTGCTATTTCACCCTCACTTTTGTATACCTACAGACCAAGGAACAGGTGCTCAAGACACTCGAATGCCCCACCTTAAAGCTCAAAAGAAAACCAAATATTCTTCTGAAAACAAAACTGCCAAGATGTAGTCACCTATCCATTGCTTCATATTGCCTGGTCTTCATTTCTTTATTTGCAAAAGTCATAAGCAACATGTCCAACTATTTGGAATAGACAGAATCACTCTCTTGAGTTTCTACAATCTGCTGGAATGCATACACAAAATCTATAAGAAATCCCATCTTGTCATGTAGGAGGTACATTCCTGGCTATAAAATGATGAGAGAGGGATTTACTTAGGAAAACCGATCCAAGAAAAAATGTCATCTCTCACCTTGTGTCTCTTCTGCAGACAGGTTTATATATCCAGGAAACATATGACCAGGAATCCTTAGGATAGATGTTCTTTAGACTCTAGTCACCACTTACATTAACACCTAGAAAGTGCCAAGTCTACCCGAAAACTTCTCAAACCTTCCAATAAATTCCCTTACCCCTTACAGTGCTTGCTCCAGCTATACTGAGCTCTGCCATTCTACAAAACCATTCTCTGTTGACACAAGCCTTGTTGCCTCTGCCTGGAACACCCGTCCCTTCCTCTCTCTCCCCCTTCATTTGCCCAATTCTTCATCCTTCAAATCTCACCTCAGGGATACTTCCCTTGAGCACCCCCACCCCAACTCTGGAATAGGTGGCATTCTATGGTTCTGTTAGTGCCCTTTTTACTCTTCGCTTAGCAATAAAGTCTGTTGTTATGGTCTACTGTCCGTCCCCCTTGCTAGACTCTACATTCCTTGGGATAAAGAACTGTATTTACCCTTAAAACTTGCATATTTCATCACATCCCAGTGTCTCAATTAGAATAGATGATAAGTATAAATTACTTATTGAAGGAATGAACAACCGTCCTCATTTATCATATCCTCTATTTAGAGCTACATGCCTATAGATGCATGTAGAAAAGATGCACGTATAGAAGTGAGTAGTATGGAGACACAGAAAAAAAAAGGAGAAAAAACAGCCTTACCCCCAACATATGAAAATACATATTCATTACATAAAAACTGTCCTCCAAGGATCATTTCCCTCTTCATCTTTATTTCCATTCCTCCTCCTATGCTACTACCTCACTGATTTTTACAATATGCCCTCCTCCTTATTCATCATTTTATTTTTGCCATATCCTCTACTGCCAACTCCTGATCATTCTCACAACTTGCCTTTTTCTCCACTATCTTCTAATGGCAACTTTAATCTGATTTGAATAGTTGTCTAATTCTATTTGGATGTCAAAACAACATGAAAGTAAATTTATAAATAAATGTGGTACACAATACATGCCATTCATTGATTTATGCCTTACAATACACACTTGTTAACAAGATAGGTTTTCTAGGTATGAGCAGTGTATCTCGATAAACCACTGCACACCAAAAGATCAATGAAAGACTTCTGGCTAAGATGGAGGAAATAGATTTATGATTGAACCTGAAACAACACACACACACACACACACACACCAGCTGCAGAAAATACATGAAGCAACAGTTTAAGACAATGGACATCAGGCAACGAAGGCCAGTAATCCCTGAAAGATAGGAAACAAATGAGGTAATCCCTATGATTGCTCAGTTTACAGCCTTGAGAGAATTTCCAGGCTATGGCACGGGGAAAAGGAACCTAGGTGGAGCCCAGGTAGACTCCTTCAGTCTAAGAGACAGAGCTTGGAGTCCAAGCAGACAAGGAGGCTAAAGTTTGCAGAATAAGAATACCAGAGAGGAGAGAGCTTCACAAAGAAGTCTAAAATCTCAAAGCCTGAGCATGGATCAGCTCATGCATTTGTGAGAACTACCAGAAAAAGAGCCCCTTGAAAGAATGAGAAGAAATAGTATCTCACTACTTACAGAGGACCAGGAATAGTGTCTATTCCTACCAAATTGGAAAACCTTGTAACTCACAAGGAATTGATAGACTACTTAGAAGGTCTTACCTCTGAGTAGAAAAATAATAGTACTAAACTAAATACAACTCTGGTGCTGCCTCACAAATATTAAAGACAAGACCTGAAAGGAGCCAACTGTTACCAAATAAGCTAACTGCACCCCCCAGAAGAAAACTCAAGAATAGTTATAGGAAAACAAAAATATCTAGCACCCAACAAAGTAAAATTCATCACGTATGGCATCTAATCAAAAATTAACAAGGCATGGAAAAACAACAGAAAAATATAATCCACAATGAATAGTTGATAAATCAAGCAAATGAAACTGACAGAGAACTGACACAGATATTAGAACCAGCAGAACATTAAACAATTTTAATAATAAAAAAGAACATTAAAACAATTTTTATAATAGCATGGAAGATACAAAAGACCCCAATTAATCTTCTACAGATAAAAATTACAAGGTGTGATATACTAGTCTTCCATTGCTAGGGAACAAATTATCCCAATTTTGGTAGCTTAAAACAACACCTATTTATTAATACACAGTTTTATGCGTCAGAAATCCAGGAGGGACTGGCTAGAGTAGATGATTAGGATCTCATATAGCTGAAATTATGCTATTGGCTGGTCTAGACTCTTATCTTGAGGCTTTGAGGAAGAATTCAATTTCAAGATCACTCAGGTTGTTGGCAAAATCAAGTTTCTTATGGATATAAGGCTGAGGTCCCCATTTTCTTGCTGTGAACCAGAGGCTACTGGAAGCCTAGAGGTCACTCTCAGATCTTTTTTATATGGATCCCTCTATCTTCAAGCCAGCAACAGTGCACTCAATCCTTCATGTGCTTCATATCTCTCTGGTTTCTTCTGATACCATCCTGAAGAACTCACTCATTTTAAAGATTTAAATAATTACATAGGCCCACCCAGATAGTCTCCCTTTTGACTAACTCAAAGTCAACTGACTAGTAACTTTGACAACATCTAAAAAATTCCCTTTGTTATGTAGCATTACATAATTGGGAGTCTGGTATCTCATCATATTCACAGTTGTGGGGATTAGGCAAAAGCTCTCTTGGGGTCATTTTAGAATTCTGCCTACCACAGGTCAGATGAAAAATACATTAAGACTAAAGGAATATTAGACATTTTGGAAGAAAAGATTAGTGAACTTGAAGACACAGTAACAGAAAATTTCCAAAATGAAACAGAAAAAGATATAATAATAAAAAACCAAAATGAAGCATCAGTAAGCTCTGGGGGCAACTTCAAAGGAGGTGGAAAATATTTAAAGGAATAATTGCTCAAAATTTTCCAAAATTAATGAAAACTATAAATCCACAGTAGCAAGAAGATCAACGAATCCCAAGCACAAGAAATTTGAAGAAACTACACTAAGGTACATCATAATCAAATTGCTCACAATCAGTGATAAAGAGAAAATCTTAAAAGCAGGCAGAGGAAAAATATACATCATTTACAGAGACAGATTAAAAAGAGAGCAAAATTTTCATTAGAAACAATGCAAATGAAAAGACAGTATAGCAACATCTTTAAAAATGGGGAATATTACTCAGCCATCAGAAAGGATGAATACCCAACTTTTACATCAACATGGATGGGACTGGAGGAGATTATGCTAAGTGAAATAAGTCAAGCAGAGAAAGTCAATTATCATTTGGTTTCACTCATTTGTGGAACATAAGGAATAGCATGGAGGACATTAGGAGAAGGAAGGGAAAAATGAAGGGGGGGAAATCAGAGGGAGAGATGAACCATGAGAGACTATGGACTCTGAGAAACAAATTGACAGTTTTAGAGGGCAGGGGGGTGGGGGGATGGGTTAGCCTGGTGATGGGTATTAAGGAGGGCACGTACTGCATGGAGCACTGGGTGTTACATGAAAACAATGAATCTTGGATCACCACATCAAAAACTAATGATGTATGGTGATTAACATAATAAAATAAAATAAATTAAAAAATAAAAAATAAAAAAATAAAATCATAAAAAAATGGGTGGAGAGTAATATAGTGTCAACCTAGAATGGTATACCCAACAAAAATTACTTCAGAAACTATGGCAATTGCCCCCAGATGAAGTAGTGAAGGAGTTTAGGGTAGAGATTACAGTAAGCACAGTGATACTGGGATCAAAAAGTGGCTTTGGAACTGCTGACTTCAGAGCCTTGTAGTATCTGCTTGGTCCACACCAGAAGTGTGGATAGGCCATGTACCACTGCTTCTTTCCCCACTTAAATCAATTCTGAATTATGCTCTCCTACATACACATCTGATTGGCAGAATTTAAATTGCATTCAAAAGCTTAACTGTAAGAGTTTAGAAAACCCTATTAGCCTTCCAGCTTTTGTACAGTAGAGAGGCAGTGGACTGAAACTCACAGTCTTTCTGTGAAAAAGCCCTATTAGCTTACCTTCATAGCTGTAGTCTAAAGAGCAGTCTTCTTCTTTTTTTTTTTTTTTTCTTTTTAGAGGGTATGTAGGAAGGGGCAGAGAGAGAGAATCTTAAGCAGGCTCCATGCCCAGCACAGAGCCCAACGCAAGGCTCGATCTCACAACCCTGAGATCATGACCTGAGCCGAAATCAAGAGTCAGACAATTAACTGACTGAACCACCCAGGTACCCCTGAAGGGGCAGACTTCTAATTAAACAAACATCTAGGGGCAGACTGAATACTCTCCAGATCCCATGGAGGCTGGCAAACAGCATCTCCACACTCATGCTCTACACTGCACCAGGTCACCAGTATCTCCAAGAAAGGAACTTGTGTACATATCTGGTGCCCCATCTTTTGTGGCTGCTGCCTAGAGGACATATCCCTTGATAGCCTGGCTCTGATGGCCAGTGGGGCATGAGCTCATGGGTTCAATGGGACAGAAGCAAACAAACAGACCTATCACTCCACGTCTCCACACAGAGGGAACAGACAGAAATTCTTATCTCCCAGTCTTCCTCTGAAAGAGGTATATTTGCATACTTTAAAAGCTGCTGCCTGGGGTTCACCTTCCAATTAGACTGAGACTAGGTGCTAACTGAGGTCTTCCCCTTTGGGACCTGGACATGTTTTGGCACACTCTCAACTACTGGGAGCATTAAAAATAAAATAGGCTGTTTGGACAATCACAAAGATTTGAGAGACAGCCAAGAGCTAGGACAGGCTTGAACAGTAAGATTCATCTCCTATATGAGAACACTCCTTCAAGATGAGTAGAGGTGGTTGTTTCATCTAATGCATAGAAACCCAACATAGAGAATCAAAGAAGAAAAAGAAGGAGGAGAAGGAGAAACAGAGAGAGAAGGAATATGTTACAAAAGAAAGAACAAGATAAAATCTCAGACAGACCATAATGAAATGCAGATAAGTGATTTATCTGATAAAGAGTTCAAAATAACAGTCATAAAGATGATCACTGAAGTCAGGAAAGCAATGCATGAATAAGGTGAGAATTTCAAGAAAGAGAGAGAAAATATTTAAAAAGCACCAAACAAAAACACGAAACTGAAAATTGTAATAACTGAACCAAAAACTTTAATAGACAAGTTTAACAGTAGAGTAAAAGGATTAGCAAACTCAAAGACAGTCAGTAGAATTTATTCAATTAAAGGAGCAGAAAAAAAAAAGAAGACTGAAGACAGCTTAAGGGACTGATGAGGCAACATCATGTGGACTGACAGTTGCACTATAAGGATCCCCAAAGAAGAGAAAACAAAAGGGGCAGAATGATTTTTTTAAAGATATTATTTATTTATTTATTTATTTACTTACTTACTTACTTATGAGAGAGCACAAGTTGGGGGAGGGAGAGGGACAAGCAGACTCCACACTGAGCACAGAGCCCAATGCAGGGCTTGATTTCATGACCCTGAGATCATGACCTGAGCTGAAATCAAGAGTCAAATGCTTAACCAACTGAGCCACCCAGGTGCCCCTTGAAAGATACAATGGCCCAAAACTTCCCTAACCTGAGGAAGTAAACAGACATCCAGATCTAGGAGGCCCACAGAATTCCAAGAAAGATAAACCCAAGGAGTCCCACACTAATACACATTATACTTAAATTGTCAAAAGTTGAAGACAAGGAGAGACTCTTAAAAGCAGCAAGAGAAAAACAACTTGTTATGTACAAAGGAATCCCATTAAGACTATCAGCAGATCTTTCAGCAGAAACTGTAGGCCAGAGAGAGTGGCACAATATATTCAAAATACCAGAGAAGCTGCCATACAGGAATATCTACAAACCAAAGCTATCCGTTAGAATTGAAGGAGAGCCAAAGAGTCTTTCAGACAAGCAAAAGCTAAAGGAGTTCCTCATCACTAGACAGGCCTTAGAAGAAATGTTAAAGGGTCTTCTTTAAGCTGAGACAAAAGGGCACTAATTCATAACAGGAAAACAAATGAAAGGGTAATTCTCACTGGTAAAGGTAAAAACATAATAAAAATCAGAATAATATAATGTTATAAAGATGGTAGGTTAATCATTTATAAAGCTAGCATAAAGGTTAAAAGACAAAAGTAGTAAAAATAAATATAACTCTAATAATTTGTTAATTGATACACAAGCTAAAAAGAAGTTGTGACGTCAAAAACATAAAACTGGGTGGGGGAGTAAAAATGTTGAGTTTTACAACGCATTTAAACTTAAGTTGTCACCAACTTAAAATAGACTCTTATAAATGTAAGTTGTTACATGTAAGCTTCATAGTAACCACAAAGCAAACACCTACAGTAGATACACAAAAGACAAAAAGAATCTAAGCACACTACTACATAAAATCACCAAATCACAAATGATGAGAGCCAAAGAAGAAAGTAATGGAGGGGAGCTACAAAACACCTAGAAAAGAATTGACAAAATGGCAATAACATCTATCCATAATTACTTTAAATGTAAATGGGCTAAATTCTCCAATCAAAAGACAGAGTGGCTGAATAGATAAAAATACAAGACCCACCTATATGCTGCCTACAAGAGACTCACTTCAGATATAAGGATACACACAGACTAAAGAGTCTGTGAAGAGATGGAAAAAGATATTCCATGCAAATGGAAATGAAAAGAAAGCTTGGGTAGCTATATTTACATCGGACAAATAGATTTTAAGACAAAAACTATAAGAGACAGGGTCACTGCCTAATGATAAAGTGTCAATCAAATGAGAGGATTTAACATCTGTAAATACTTATGCATCCAACATAGGAGCAGCTAAATATATAAAGCAAATACTAACAGAGCTAAAGGAAGAAATATATAGCAATACAATAATAGTAGGGGACTTTAATACCCCACTTTAATAATGGATAGATCATCCAGGCAGAAGAGCAATAAGGAAACATTGGCCTTAAACAACATGTTAGACCGGATGGACTTAATGGACATTTACAGAATGTCCATCCAAAAACAATCAAATACACATTATTTTCAAGGTTGTATAGAACATTACAGATCATATGTTAGGCCACAAAACAAGACTAATAAATTTAAGAAGATTGAAATCATATCAAGCATCTTTTCTGACCACAATTGTATGAAACAAACAAAAACAAGACACAAAAATTCAATTATAAGAACAAAACTGGATAATCCATAAATATGTGGAGATTAAACTACATATAACTGAACCACCATTGAGTCAAAGAAATTTTAAAAATGTCTATCTTGAGACATATGAAAATGAAATACAACATACCAAAACTTATGGCATGCCTCAAAAACACTATTAAGAGGGAAGTTAATGGTGATAAATGCCTACACTGAAAAACACGAAAGATCTCAAAGAAACAAACTAACTTTACACCTTAAACAACTAGAAAAAAATTAAACCTTATTAGAAGGAAAGAAATAACAAAGATGAGAGTGAAAATAAATGAAACAGATTTAAAAGACAAGAGAAAAGGTCAATAAAACTAAGAATCGGTTTTTTGAAAAGATAAAACTTTAGCAAACTCACTAAAAAAATAAGAAGACTCAAAGAGCTAAAAAGAGAAATGAAAGAAGAGACATTACAACTGATATCACAGAAATACAAAGGATCATAAACAAGTACCGTGCTTTGGACATACACCAAAAAATTGGACAATCAAGAAGAAATGGAAAAATTCCTAGAAATATACAACCTACCAAGACTGATCCATGAAGAAAGGTAAAATCTGAAAAGACCAATTACTAGTAAGGAGATTGGATCTGTAATCAAAAATCTCCCAACAAACAAAACTCCAGGGCCAGACGTCTTACTGGTTAATTCTACCAAACATTTAAAGAATTAATGCCAGTCTTCAAACTCTTCCAAGAAATAGAAGACAGCACTTCCAAGCTCATTTTACAAAGTCAGAATTACCCTGATATCAAAACAAGACAAGGACAGTTCAAGAGTAGAAAACTACAGGCAAATATGCCTGATGAACATGGATGCAAAAATCCTCAACAAAACATTAGCAAACCAAATTAAATAATACATTTCAAAAAACATACAGCATGATCAAGTGAGATTTATTCCAGAGGTGCAGGGTTGGTTCAACATCTGCAAATGAATCAGTGTAATATACCACATTGAAAAAGAAAATATAAAATCATATGATCATCTCAATAGATGCAGAAAAAGCATTTGACAAAATTCAACATCCATATGTGATAAAAACTCAACAAATTTGGTATAGAGGAAACATACTTCAACATAATAAGGCCATATATGCCAAGCCCACAGTTAATATCATATTCAGCAGTGAAGAGCTGAAAACATTTCCTCTAAGTCAGGTACAAGACAAAGATGCCCACTCTCACCACTTTTATTCAACATAGTATTAGAAGTCCTAGTCAGAGAAATTAGGCAAGAAAAAGAAATAAAATTCATCCAAAACAGAAAGAGAGAGGTAAAATTGTTTGCAGATAACATGTATAAGAAACCCTAAAGACTCCACCAAAAAACTGTTAGTATAAACAAATTCAGCAAAGTTGAAGGATACAAAATCAATTGAATTTCTATACTAATAAATTATCAGAAAAAGAATTTTTTTAAAAATCCCATTTACAATTGCATTAAAAAAAAATCTAGGAATAAATTTAACCATGGAGGTGAAAGGCCACACTGAAAATCCTAAGACAATGATGAAAGAAGTTGAAGAATACACAGATAAATGGAAGGATATTCCATTCTCATGGATTGGGAGAATACTGTTAAAATGTCCATACTGTCCAAAGCAATCTACAGGATTCAATGTAATCCCTATCAAAATACCAATGGCATTTTTCAAAGAAATAGAATAATTCTAAAATTCACATAAAATCACAAAAAAAACCCAAATAGCTAAAGCAATCTTGAGAAAGAAGAACTAAGCTGGAGGCATCACATTTCCTGATTTCAAACTATATTACAAAGCTATAGTAATCAAAACAGTATGGTACTGGCATAAAAACAGAGACATAGATTAATAGACCAGAAAGCCCAAAAATAAACCCATGCATATATGGGCAATTAATTTATGATAAAGGACCCAAGAATATACAATGAGAAAAGGATCATCTCTTCAATAAAGGGTGTTGGGAAAACAGAACAGCCACATACAAAAGAATAAAAGTGAAGTGTTATCTTAAACCATACATGAAAATCAATTCAAAATGGATTAAAAACTTGAACAGTACATTTGAAACCATAAAAATCCTAGAAGAAAAATAGGTGTTAAGTTCCTTGACATCTGTCTTAGTGATGATTTTTTAAATAGGACACTAAAAGTAAAAAAAAAAAAAAAGGCAAAATAAACAAGTGGGACTACATAAAACTAAAAAACTTCTGCACAGCAAAGAAAACCACCAACAAAATGAAAAGGCAATCTACCAAATGGAAGAAAATATTTCCAATCATATATCAGATAAATTAATATCCAAAATATATAAAGAACTCATACAACTAAATAGCAAAAAAACAAATAATCTGATTAAAAAATGGGCAGTGGATCTGAATAAATATTTTTCCAAATAAGACATACAGATGGTAAACAGATCCATGAAAAGATGCTTCACATCACTGATCATCAGAGAAATGCAAATCAAAATCACGATACCATCTCATACCTGTTAGAAGGGCTATTATCTCAAAAAAAAAAAAAAAAAAACCAATGAATAACAAGTGTTGGCAAGGATGTGGAGAATAGGGAACACTTGTGCCCTGTTAATGGGAATGCAAATTTGTGCTGCAACTACGGAAAACAATAAGGAGTTTCCTCAAAAACTTAACGATAGAACTACCATATGATCTAGCAATTCTACTTCTGGGTATTTATCTAAAGGAAACAAAAACACTAACTCAAAAAGATATATGCCTCCCTATGTTCACTGCAGCATTATTTACAATAGTCAAGACACGTGTCCATCCACATATGAATGAATAAAGAAGTTGTGGGAAATAAGTGCAATGGAATATTACACAGACATAAAAATGAAGGAAATCCTGCTATTTGTAACAATATGGATGTACCTTGAGGTCATTATGCTATGTGAGAGAAGTCACACAATACTGTATGATCTTGGGGCGCCTGGGTGGCTCAGACGGTTAAGCTTCTGCCTTCAGCTCAGGTCATGATCCCAGCATCCTGGGATTGAGCCCCGCATCGGGCTCCCTGCTCAGCTGGAAGCCTGCTTCTCCCTCTCCTACTCCCCCTCCTTGTGTTCCCTCTCTCTCTGTCAAATAAATTAAAAAAAAAAAATCTTTTAAAAAATACTGTATGATCTTACTTTCATGTGGAATCCAAAAACAAAACACAGAACTCATAGATACAGAGGAGGGGGCGTGAAGGTGACCAACAAGTACAAACTTCCAGTTATAAAATGAATAAGTCGTGGTGTCACTATGGTGACTATAGTTAACAATATTATATTGTATATTCGAAAGTTGCTAAGTTAAATCTTAAGTTTTCAACACAAGAAAAAAATATGTAACTATGTGTGCTGATGGAGGTTAACTAGACTTACTATGGTGATCTTTTGCAATATTAAATATATCAAATCACTGTATACCTGAAACGGCTATAACATGTCAATTATATCGCTGTACAAACAAACACAACTAATTTCCATTTTACCTCCTCTGCATTTTTAACAGAATCTTGAAATAATTGAGCAACAATTGGATTTAAAATTCCAGGTTTTCTTCTGCTGAGTCCTTCCTGCAGTCTAGTTCTCCGCTGTGACGCTTGCATGGTCTGGGGGAAACAAGGGCGGCTGCAGCTCCCCGGCTCATCCTGGAGCCTGCCCAACTGTAACTACTTCAGGTGCGGTGGGGCGGCCCAGCCGCATATGCCTGAGATTCATTAGGGACCACAGAGCCTTGGCAAGCCCCAGAGTGCACTGCAGGTAAGTGCCCAGGCCAGGCTTCATAGACAAGGGACCGTGGCAAAATTCCAAAAAAGTCAAAATGAAACAAAAAACAGTTAAGAGGCAAACTTCTAAGCCACAGATCCCAGGCAGTGGCATCCTTTCTACTACTAGCCAAACTAAAAAAAGTTTAAAAATAAATTTACAATGCTAATAAATAGATATGTATTAAGCTTCTACAATATCTATGTGCTAGGAACTGTCCTACAAACTTGAAATATGGCAATGAACAAATTAGACAAAATCTCCAGCCTCCTCGATTTTATATTCTTAGTGGTGAGACAGAAAGAAAAAAGAAACTACAAACAAGTGGTTGTACCATAATATTAACACTTCCTTTAAGAAAACTAAAGAGGGGGGCGCCTGGGTGGCTCAGTTGGTTAAGCGACTGCCTTCGGCTCAGGTCATGATCCTGGAGTCTCAGGATCGAGTCCCACATCGGGCTCCCTGCTCAGCAGGGAGTCTGCTTCTCCCTCTGACCCTCCCCCCTCTCATGTGCTCTCTCTGTCTCATTCTGTCTCTCAAATAAATAAATAAAATCTTAAAAAAAAAAAATAAGAAAACTAAAGAGGGCAATGGGCTAGAGCAAGATGAGGACTGATAACCTATTTTAGATCAGATAGCCAGGAAAGGCCTCTTAGAGAAGGTGACATTTGAGTAGAGATCTGAACGTAGTGAGGGAATGAGCTATGAAGCTAGCTGAAATGAAGAGCAACAAGTACAGAAGCCTTGAGTCATGAATATCCCTGGCAAGCTTGAGGAGCAAGGAAGTCAACATAGATCAGAAGGAGTAAAGAGAAGAGGGGTAAGCAATGGGGTTGCAGAGGTAGCCAGAAAAGACTCTCAACCATCAGTGTGCCTTTGAAATATCTGGGGAGTTTTATTTCTTTTTATTAAATACTATATTTATTTGAGAGAGAGAGAGAGCGCACGAGTGGGGGGGAGGGGCAGAGGGAGAGGGACAAGCTGACTGCCAGCTGAGCAACCCAAGGTGGGGCTCAATACCAGGACCCTGAGCTCATGACCCGAGGGGAAGGTAGATGCCTAATGGACTGAGCCACCCAGGTGTGTCCTGGGGAGCTTTTAAAATTCATAGATCCTAACCAGAGAACTGACTTCAGTTGTTTTGGGATGGTCCCCAAGCAAAGGTAATTTGCAAAACTCCGCAGCTGATTCTAATGTGCAGATATATGTTTGAGAACCACTGATATGGGGCCTTGCACCAAATGTAATGGGAAGGTGTGGTAAGTTTGAGCAGGGGAGTGAAATGATCTGATTTACATTTTTAAAGGATCACATTAGCTGCCAGGTATCAGAAGAAAGCAAGCAAGGGGGCTAAAGCAGAACTAGGGAATACCAGTTAGGAGGCCATTGCAATAGTCCTCATGAAAAAGTATATGGGGAGTAGGGTGGTGGAGGCAGAAGTGGTAAGAAATGGCCAAATCGGTGATATATTATGAATGCAATGCCAACAGGATTTGCTGGTAGACTGGATGTGGGACGTGAAAGAAATATTCAATGATGACTCAAAAAAGTTTGGGGCCTGAGAAACCAAATTTATGGTGTGAGACAAGGGTCTTTCGGTGGGGGAATGGGAACAGAGGAATGATTTTGTGGGGAGAAATCAGGAGTTGATGTAAAAAGAATGTTATTAACACTTTTCCACATATTTGTCTTCTTCCTTATTTACCTTTCATTTGGCCATAGCCGGACTCCCACCCTGTCCAAACCACAAACTGCATCTCCTCTCCCTTGTGAATCCAAAGCTCAAAACATTTCCTACGGTGATATTATATCACTATAAAATAACGTACTTGTACAGATATTCTAAAGATCTGAGGAAAGACACACCTGGCTATACCTACAACTCCTGGAAAAAAACATTACAAGTATATCCACAAGGAAAGTTTTAGCTCTCATCAATGTATCCCTGCGT
Source organism: Neomonachus schauinslandi (assembly GCF_002201575.2). NCBI lineage: Eukaryota > Metazoa > Chordata > Mammalia > Carnivora > Phocidae > Neomonachus > Neomonachus schauinslandi. The sequence continues at coordinate 75,109,769 of NC_058410.1, read as the reverse complement.
GCAAATTGGCAGTTAAAATTTGGTTCAGCCAAATTCCTGATTGGGAGTGTGCCCTGAAGCTTTTAAGAGTCAGACCAACTAAATTTCAAGAAGTATCCAATCTTCTCCGTTAACATTCTTGCATATAAAATGATTGCATGACTTAGATTTTGCAAAAATCAGATGCATTTCTTTATTTACATATTATAAGCAAGGCTCATTAAAATTTTTTTTAAATATCCCCATTTTTTTAGAGAACTGTTGAACTTCTGATACTCTTCTCAATTTTAACATGAAGTTTTATCAGATTTCTAAAAAGCAGTATTGACTGTTTAAATTTTTCTAGTGGCTGATTTCCATTCTGGAATCAGTCTGGCCTATTTGAAAATAATCATCTCTCTGAAAAACATGTTAGAATAGTTTTCCTTTTTTTAACTCCAGGATGGTCCTGGATTGATTACAACAGCTTTAGCAATACTCATTTCTGTAAAAAAGAATTATACAACTTAAATTAAGAGAAAATATTTTAAATATTTTGTTAAATTTTCTTTATTAAAACAAAAAAATAATTTAAAGCTGTAAAGTGAAGAACTTAAAAGGCATCTTTAAAATAATAAGATATAGGGGCGCCTGGGTGGCTCAGTCGTTAAGCATCTGCCTTCGGCTCAGTTCATGATCCCAGGGTCCTGGGATCGAGTCCCACATCGGGCTCCCTGCTCAGCGGGAAGCCTGCTTCTCCCTCTCCCACTCTCCCTGCTTGTGTTCCCTCTCTCGCTGTGTCTCTCTCTGTCAAATAAATAAATAAAATCTTTAAAAAAAAAATAAGATATAAAAACTAAATTAATATTAAAATCACTTTATAGACAGATGATAGGACAGCTAGCTGTAAATATCGGTTTTTTATGTTCTAAAGATGGTACCAACCAAGCCTTCTTAAACAAAAAATTAAAGAATCACAACCAATGTATTAGATTAAATTATTTCAGAATAAAGACAGAGACCAGACACCTGGGTTGGTTTTGTTTGGTTAGTTGTTTTTAAAGATTTATTTATTTATTTGAGAGAGAGAGAGATATCATGAGTGAGAGGGGGAGAGGGAGAGAAAAATCCCAAGCAGACTCCCTGCTGAGCATGAACCCTGACTCGGGGCTTGATCTCAAGACCATGAGATCATGACCTGAGCCAAAATCAAGAGTAGGCCCCTCAACACCCCCCAGCCACCCGGGTTTTTAACTTAATGGAAGAATCTGGGGGAGAAAGTAAACAAAATGTCATAACAATGTTATTGTTAAGAGTTTGCTTATATGTACTAACATGTTGATGAAATAAAAGAAGCTCTTCATATATTGAAAAGGGATTGCATGTTGTAAAAATGAAAAAAAAAAGTGTGCCTTAGATAAAATGATTCAGATGTGAGAAATTGGGGCTACAAATAAAGTTTCAAAAGAAAAGAATGTCAAAGAATAACATATAAGCTGCTCTTGACTAAGGGAAGAAAAAGATCAGAAATACAGTTTTCCTTTTATGATAGTGAGTTTCTGAACAATGTTTTGTTTGCCAGAAAATTTGAAAGCAAAGGAAAAAGCATTTCAAAGTGACAAAAATTTCCCAGCCATGTTATAGAGTAAACTGATCTCATTGATAGCAATAGGTTTTTGGAGGCAAGAATTCATCTCATGCTAATAAATCTACTACTTTATTTTCCTGCTAAATTCCCTTGCCTTGAGCTGTTTCAATGCTGTTGAAGCATTGCTCAATTACATCTAAAAACAATTGTTAATGTGAAAAATTAATGATGTTTATAAAACTATGTTGCTATACACTGAGATAAGATCTTTTATAAAAATGTAATAGCTTACTAAACATTTCTTATCAGTACATTTATTCAAAACATGCAAAGTCTAATTTATCTTAATGGTGTTAAGACAATATTAACCTGATTGTCTACATAATGTTAACTCAAATGGTAGAATTTTTTTCTATTTCTATCTTTTAATTTTTAAAATATTATTCCAGTTTTACTGATATATATATAATATATAGTTATATATAAAACATACAGATATAAATATAATATATGGTTATATATATGTAATTATAGTAGTTTATGACATAATGTTTTGGTATATGTTATATTGTGAAATGATCACCACAATAAGTTAACATCTATCACCTCACAGTTACAAGTTTTTTTCTTGTGATGAAAACTTTTAAGATTTTCTCTCTTAGCAACTTACAACTATATAACACAGTGGTACGGCTACCAATCCCATTCATGAATAATTCATTCAGTTCCCCAAAGCCCCCCTCCTAATGCCATCACATCGGGAATTGGGATTTCAACATCTGAAATGTTGAAATATGACACAAGCATTCAGTCTATAACAGTGCTAGAATTGACAGAAGTTAGAGATTTCTAGAATAGAGGAGTCCAGGGAAGAATCCAGAATGACTACCTAGTTTCAGAGAAATTGATTCTGGCCATGGAATTAGGGTAAAATAGTTCCTGGTGGGAAGGTGACATGTTAATTTTGGAATTTTCCAAATGTAATTCACCTGTTGTACATCTGACTACCAACCTGAAACATGGGTCTGAAGTTTAGCAGAGAACTAAGCTGGCAGAGAATTAGATACATATCAGAGAAGTCTTCACCAAACAGAAGAAGATTTAAAAATAGCAGGTACAGTAAAAATTGCCCATAAAAAGTATGGAGAAAAGGCTAATGACACAGCCCTTGATGATTACATACGGAGGGGCAATTAGACAAGGGAACTGTAAAAATGTATTGGAGTCATCAAGAAGTAGGAGGCCCAAAGACAGGGATTTGAAATCCTGGAACCCAAAGAAGGAAAAATTTCAACCCAAAGGGGAAGGATGGTGTGATGGTTAGTTTTATGTGTCAACTTGAATGTGCCAGGGGTGCCCAAATAATTGGTAAAACATTATTTCTGGGTGTGTCTGTGAGGATGTTTCTGGAAGAGATTAGCATTTGAATTGGTAGACTGAGTAAAGAAGACTGTGATCTCCAACTCTGGTGTGCATCAGCGAACCACTGAGGTCTGAATAGAGCAAAACAGAGGAGGCAGGGGGGATTTGCTCTTTTCCCTTGAGCTGGGACATCCATCTCCTCCATCATCAGTCATGGGAGGTCCTGGTTTTCAGGCCTCTGACTTAGGCTGAATCACATCATGGAATTTCCTAGTCCTCTAGCTTACTGTCAGCAGATCATGGAGAATCACCGCCTCTGTGACGCATGAGCCAATTCCTGTAATAACTCTCCTATTATACATATACCTATGTATATCTTATTGGTTTTGTTTCACTGAAGAACCCTGACTAGTACAGGGGACCTTCTGAGAGGAGTAAAATGGGGAGGTTGCTGGAGAAGTTTGTGAATCTCTCCAAATCCTTTCACAAAACAGTGTAATATAACAGAAATGGGTGGGGAGAGGCAGAGAGCAAGAAAGAAGAGAGGAAGAGACAACCTCTATAAAAAGCAATCCTCAAAAAATGAGTGGGGCTGAGGGGCAGGTCTCTCTCCTCTCCCCTCCAGCCCCTGGTGTTTCCTGGTGTCAGGAAAGCAACAGAAGGCATCTGACAGGACTGAGCTGGGAAACAGGGAGCAGCCCACCAAGGGATCACACCCAGAGGGAGGAATCACACTTCCAGGGGGGATCCTGGGACACCACTCTAATCTGCAGGGGCTCTGAAGGCTCTTACTAGGAGTATGTGCAGAAAGCCTCCAGAGACCCAGAGGGGTCGTGGGAAGACGGAAGATGGAGCAGGAAAGGAGTGATCTGAGCATCACAATCAAGGCTCTCAGAGCCTTGACAACACTGAGGTTATGGGCACCAACCCCCCACACATTTGAAAATCCCCAGATAAGTTTTGTCCCCCCCCAAAAAAAATTTTACTAAAAGTTTACTGTTGACTGAAAGCCTTACCAAAAACAGAAATAGTTGATTAACATATACCTTGTATGTTATATGTGTTATATACTATATTATTACAATAAAGTGAGCTAGAGAAAAGAAAATATTAAGAAAATCATAAGGAAAATACACTTACAGTACTGTATCAAAAAAATCCACATATAAGTGGACCCATGCAGTTCAAACCCATGTTAATCAAGGGTCAACTATACTGGGATAATTATCTCATACCAGAAAAAAACAATGTATGATCACAAAGGAACTGACAACTGTAATCTAGCATTTCAAAATGAGATACAATAAATTTTAAAGACCAGAGAAGCTATGAAAAAACAGCATAGCACTCACAAATGGTACATCTAGAACACAGAAAAATATGAAAACATGAGCCAACAGAGCTGCCAAACAGAAGGGAAAGGACATAGAAATGGCAGATTGGGACACTGGAGACAAATGCCACAGACATCACCATTTACAACCTGGTTCTCACTCAGAGAACAAATATGGGCTAAGTTCTCTAGCCAACTAAGCCTCTGTAGCTCTGTCTTTGGACTTGCCCCTACCTACCTCTGCTTGTCCCCACTACAGCATTTTGTATCCTCTTCTGCATCATCCCTTAGGTTTTCCTTCTTAGTCTCATATACTTTCCTTAACACTCTCTGAGCCAGGCTCCGTGAATGTGGCCAGGATCGCTACTTGTACCTACGGGGCCGTGGGGTTCACACTCCACAAAGAATCAAAAGTCTTGACCCTGGAGGGGGCGGAGCAAGATGGCAGAGGAGTAGGAGACCTGGATTTCGTCTGGTCTCAGGAATTCAGCTGGATAGGGATCAAACCATTCTGAACACTTAGGAACTCAACAGGAGATTGAAGAAAAGAATAGCAACAACCCTCTGAACAGAAAAGTGACCACTTTCTGGAAGTGGTCCGAGGCGATATTCAGGAGGACAGATGGCGGGGGAGGGAGCCTCCGTCGGCCACTTCTGGCAAGTGATAGAGCAGCAGAGCACAAAATCGGAACTTTTAGAAGTCGGCTCCGCTGAGGAACGTCGCGCCAGTGGCTAAGTGGGGGGTGGAACCGTCGCGGGACAGTGTGGTCTCAGGACCCTCGGGGTCACAGAAAGACCAGGGGTAGGGGCGCCTGGGTGGCTCAGTTGGTTAAGCGACTGCCTTCGGCTCAGGTCATGATCCTGGAGTCCCGGGATCGAGTCCCGCATCGGGCTCCTTGCTCAGCGAGGAGTCTGCTTCTCCCTCTGACCCTCCCCCCCTCATGCTCTCTCTCTCTCTCATTCTCTCTCTCTCAAATAAATAAATAAAATCTTTAAAAAAAAAAAAAGAAAGACCAGGGGTGCCTGAGTGCGGCAGAGCTCCCAGGGATCGGAGCAAGGAAGCCAGAGCCGAGGTGCAGGCTCTCAGCTCGGGTTTGCCATAAACCACGATCCCCGGCACAGTCGGGCCACTGCTCCTCCAGCAGGGACCCAACAAGCAGCAGATCGGGGGAGACTCCCCTTCCTCCCCCAGGAGGAGCAGCGTGGGAGCACACCACAGGGATCTGCTGGGTTTGGAGACTCCACACCGAGTGGGGTGCCAGAGATAGAAATGCTCAGTCATAGGCCGGGTGAGCTCGGAGTGCAGCCAGAGACCGGGGAGACAGGAGTGATTAACTGCTTTTCTCTGGGGGCTCACTGAGGAGTGGGGCCCCGAGTTCTCGGTTCCTCTGGGGCTGAGATTGGGAGGCTGCCATTTTCACTCTTGTCCTCCAAAGCTGTACGGAAAGCTTGCAGGGAACAAAAGCTCCTGAGAGCAAACCCGAGCAGATTACTTAGCCCGGACCCAGCAAGGGCGGGGCAACTCCGCCTCTAGCAAAGACATTTGGGAACCATGGCAACAGGCCCTGCCCCCAGAAGATCAGCAAGAACAGCCAGCCAAGACCAAGTTTACGGATCAATGAGAACGGCAGAACTCCAGCTTTAGGGGAATACTGCACATAGAATTCATGGCTTTTTTCCCATGATTCTTTAGTCTTTCAAAGTTAATTTTTTTTAACTTTTTTTTTTAATTTTTCTTTTTCCCTTTTTCAACCAACATCTTATCAATCCCTTTTTTAAAAAACATTTTTATTTTTCATTTTTAGAGTCATATTCTATCCCTTCATAGTAGTTACCCTTATTTTTGGCATATATATATAAGTTGTTCTCTCTTTAAAATTTTGAGATACAGTTTCTTCTAACAGATCAAAATATACCCTAAATCTCTAGTGTATGGCTTTGTTCTAGTCTCTTGCCTGATTACATTCTCTCCCTTTTTTTTTCTTTCTTCTTTTTTTAAATCCTCTTCTTTCTTTTTTCAAACAACTTATTATCTTATCAATTCCTTTTATAAAATTTTTAATAATTTTCATCTTTACAGTCATATTCCATCCCTTCATCGTATCAACCCTTATTTTTGTACATGTATAAGTTTTTCTTTCTTTAAAATTTTGGGAGGCACTTTCTTCTAATAGACCAAAATATGCCCAAAATCTAGTGTGTGGCACTGATCTAGGCACCAGCCTGATCATATTTGATCATATTCTGTTTTTGTTTTGTTTTGTTCTGTTTTTGTTTGTTTCTATCTTTTTCTTTTTCTTTTTTCTTTCTTTCCCTTTCTTTTCCCCCGGCTTCAGGTCTTTTCTGATTTGTTTAGAGTATATTTTCTGGGGACATTCTTACGCTGTTAGCATTTTGTTCTCTCATTCATCTGTTCTCCTCTGGACAAAATGACAAGATGGAAAAAATCACCTCAACAAAAAGAACAAGAGGTAGTACCCACTGCCAGGGACCTACTCAATACGGACATTAGTACAATGTCGGAACTAGAGTTCAGAATGATGATTTTAAAGATACTAGCTGGGCTTGAAAAAAGCATGGAAGTTATTAGAGAAACACTTTCTGGAGAAATAAAAGAACTAAAATCTAACCAAGTCGAAATCAAAAAGGCTATTAATGAGGTGCAGTCAAAAATGGGGGTGCGGAGCACCTGGGTGGCTCAGTTGGCTAAGCGACTGCCTTCGGCTCAGGTCATGATCCTGGAATCCCGGGATCGAGTCCCGCATCGGGCTCCCTGCTCAGCGGGGAGTCTGCTTCTCCCTCTGACCCTCCCCCCTCATGTGCTCTCTCTCTCATTCTCTCTCTGTCAAATAAATAAATAAAATAAAATCTTTAAAAAAAAAATGGGGGCGCTAACTCCTAGGACAAATGAGGCAGAAGAGAGAATCAGTGATATAGAAGACCAAATGATGGAGAACAAAGAAACTGAGAAAAAGAGAGGTAAACAACTACTGGATCACGAGGGCAGAATTCGAGAGATGAGCAATACCATAAGATGAAACAACATTAGAATAATTGGGATCCCAGAAGAAGAAGAAAGAGAGACGGGCAGAAGGTATATTGAAGCAAATTATAGCAGAGAACTTCCCTAATTTGGGGAAGGAAACAGGCATCACAATCCAGGAGGCAGAGAACCACTCTCAAAATCAATAAAAATAGGTCAACACCCCGACATCTAATAGTAAAACTTACAAGTCTCAGAGACAAAGAGAAAATCCTGAAAGCAGCTTGGGATAAGAGATCTGTAACCTACAATGGTAGAAACATTAGATTGGCAACAGATGTATCCACAGAGACCTGGCAGGCCAGAAAGGACTGGCATGATATATTCAGAGCACTAAATGAGAAAAATATGCAACCAAGAATACTATAACCAGCTAGGCTGTCACTGAAAATAGAAGGAGAGATAAAAATCTTCCAGGACAAACAAAAACTAAAGGAATTTGCAAACATGGAACCAGCCCTACAAGAAGTACTAAAAGGGGTCCTCTAAGCAAAGAGAGAGCCTAAAAGCAACACAGACCAGAAAGGAACACAGACAGTATACAGTAACAGTCACCTTACAAGCAATACAATGGCACTAAATTCCTATCTTTCAATAGTTACCCTGAATGTAAATGGGCTCAATGCCCCAATCAAAAGACACAGGCTATCAGACTGGATTAAAAAACAAGACCCATCGATATGCTGTCTGCAAGAGACTCATTTTAGACCCAAAGACACCCCCAGGTTGAAACTGAGGGGGTGGAAAACCATTTACCATGCTAATGGACACCAAAAGAAAGCTGAGGTGGCAATCCTTATATCAGACAAATAAGATTTTAAAGCAAAGACTGTAATAAGAGATGAGGAAGGACACTATATCCTACTTAAAGGGTCTATCCAACAAGAAGATCTAACAATTGTAAATATCTATGCCCCTAACATGGGAGCAGCCAATTATATAAGGCAATTAATAACAAAAGCAAAGAAACACATCGACAATAGAATACTAGTGGGGGACTTTAACACCCCCCTCACTGAAATGGACAGATCATCTAAGCAAAAGATCAACAAGGAAATAAAGACTTTAAATGACACACTGGACCAAATGGACTTCACAGACATATTCAGAACTTTCCATCCCAAAGCAATGGAACACACATTCTTCTCTAGTGCCCATGGAACATTCTCCAGAATACATCACATCCTAGGTCACAAATCAGGTCTCAACCAGTACCAAAAGATTGGGATCATTCCCTGCATATTTTCAGACCACAGTGCTTTGAAACTAGAACTCAATCGCAAGAGGAAAGTAGGAAAGAACTCAAATACATGGGGGCTAAAGAGCATCCTACTAAAGAATGAATGGGTCAACCAGGAAATTAAAGAAGAATTTTTAAAATTCATGGAAACCAATGAAAATGAAAACACAACTGTTCAAAATCTTTGGGATGCAGCAAAGGCAGTCCTGAGAGGAAAGTATATAGCAATACAAGCCTTTCTCAAGAAACAAGAAAGGTCTCAAATGTACAACCTAACCCTACACCTAAAGGAGCTAGAGAGAGAACAGCAAATAAAGCCTAAACCCAGCAGGAGAAGAGAAATAATAAAGATCAGAGCAGAAATCAATGAAATAGAAACTAAAAGAACAGTAAAACAGATCAATGAAACTAGGAGCTAGTTCTTTGAAAGAATTAACAATATTGATAAACCCCTGGCTAGACTTATCAAAAGAAAAGAGAAATGACCCAAATCAACAAAATCATGAATGAAAGAGGAGAGATCACAACCAACACCAAATACAAACAATTTTAAGAACATATTATGAGCAACTATATGCCAGCAAATTAGACAATCTGGAAGAAATGGATGCATTCCTAGAGATGTGTCAACTACCAAAACTGAACCAGGAAGAAATAGAAAACCTGAACAGACCTATAACCACTAAGAAAATTGAAGCAGTCATCAAAAATCTCCCAACAAACAAAAGCCCAGGGCCAGATGGCTTCCCAGGGGAATTCTACCAAACATTTAAAGAAGAATTAATACCTATTCTTCTGAAACTGTTCCAAAAAATAGAAATGGAATGAAAACTTCCAAACTCGTTTTATGAGGCCAGCATTACCTTGATCCCAAAACCAGACAAAGACCCCATCAAAAACGAGAATTACAGACCAATATCCTTGATGAACATGGATGCAAACATTCTCACCAAAATACTAGCCAATAGGATCCAACAGTACATTAAAAGGATTATTCACCACGACCAAGTGGGATTTATCCCTGGGCTGCAAGGTTGGTTCAACATCCGCAAATCAATCAATGTGATACAATACATTAACAAAAGAAAGAACAAGAATCATATGATCCTCTCAATAGATGCAGAAAAAGCATTTGACAAAGTACAGCATCCTTTCTTGATCAAAACTCTTCAGAGTATAGGGATCATGGGTACATACCTCAATATCATAAAAGCCACCTATGAAAAACCTACAATGAACATCATTCTCAATGGGGAAAAAATGGAGCAGGGATGTCCACTATCACCACTGCTATTCAACATAGTATTAGAAGTCCTAGCCACAGCAATCAGACAACAAAAAGAAATAAAAGGCATCCAAACTGGCAAAGAAGAAGTCAAACTCTCACTGTTTGCAGATGATATGATACTTTATGTGGAAAACCCAAAAGACTCCACCCCAAAACTGCTAGAACTCATACAGGAATTCAGTAAAGTGGCAGGATATAAAATCAATGCACAGAAATCAGTGGCATTCCTATACACCAACAACAAGACAGAAGAAAGAGAAATTAAGGAGTCGATCCCATTTACAGTTGCACCCAAAACTATAAGATACCTAGGAATAAATCTAACCAAAGAGGCAAAGGATCTGTACTCAGAAAACTATAAAATACTCATGAAAGAAATGGAGGAAGACACAAAGAAATCGAAAAACGTTCCATGCTCATGGATTAGAAGAACAAATATTGTGAAGATGTCAATGCTACCTAGAGCAATCTACACATTCAATGCAATCCCCATCAAAATACCATCAACTTTTTTCAAAGAAATGGAACAAATAATCCTAAAATTTGTATGGCACCAGAAAAGACCCCGAATAGCCAGAGGAATGTTGTGAAAGAAAAGCAAAGCTGGCGGCATCACAATTCCGGACTTCAAGCTCTATTACAAAGCTGTCATCATCAAGACAGTATGGTACTGGCACAAAAACAGACACATAGATCAATGGAACAGAATAGAGAGCCCAGAAATGGACCCTCTACTCTATGCTCAACTCATCTTTGACAAAGCAGGAAAGAATGTCCAATGGAAAAAAGACAGTCTCTTCAACAAATCGTGTTGGGAAAATTGGACAGCCACATGCAGAAGAATGAAACTGGACCATTTCCTTACACCACACCCAAAAATAGACTCAAAATGGATGAAAGACCTCAATGTGAGACAGGAGTCCATCAAAATCCTAAAGGAGAACACAGGCTGCAACCTCTTCGACCTCAGCCACAGCAACTTCTTCCTAGAAACATCACCAAAGGCAAGGGAAGCAAGGGCAAAATGAACTATTGGGACTTCATCAAGATAAAAAGCAAAGAAACAGTCAACAAAACCAAAAGACAACAGACAGAATGGGAGAAGATATTTGCAAATGACATGTCAGATAAAGGGCTAGTATCCAAAATCTGTAAAGAACTCATCAAACTCAACACCTAAAGAACAAATAATCCAATGAAGAAATGGGCAGAAGACATGAAGAGACATTTTTCCAAAGAAGACATCCAAATGGCCAACAGACACATGAGAAAGTGCTCAACATCGCTCGGCATCAGGGAAATCCAAATCAAAACCTCAATGAGATACCACCTCACACCAGTCAGAATGGCTAAAATTAACAAGTCAGGAAATGACAGATGTTGGCGGGGATGGGGAGAAAGGGGAAATCCTCCTACACTGTTGGTGGGAATGCAAGCTGGTGCAGCCACTCTAGAAAACATTATGGAGGTTCCTCAAAAAGTTGAAAATAGAGCTACCATATGATCCAGCAATTGCACTACTGTGTATTTACCCCAAAGATACAAATGTAGGGATCTGAAGGGGTATGTGCACCCCGATGTTTATAGCAGCAATGTCCACAATAGCCAAACTGTGGAAAGAGCCAAGATGTCCATCGACAGATAAATGGATAAAGAAGATGTGGGATATATATATATATATATATATATATATATATATATATATATATATACAATGGAATATTATGCAGCCATCAAAAGGAATGAGATCTTGCCATTTGCAACGACATGGATGGAACTGGAGGGTGTTATGCTGAGTGAAATAAGTCAATCAGAGAAAGACATGTATCATATGACCTCACTGATACGAGGAATTCTTAATCTCAGGAAACAAACTGAGGGTTGCTGGAGTGGTAGGGGTGGGAGGGATGGGGTGGCTGGGTGATAGACATTGGGGAGGGTATGTGCTATGGTGAGCGCTGTGAATTGTGTAAGACTGTTGAATCACAGATCTGTACCTCTGAAACAAATAATGCAATATATGTTAAGAAAAAAAAAGGAGAAGAAGATAGCAGGAGGGGAAGAATGAAGCGGGGGAAATCGGAGGGGGAGACAAACCATGAGAGACTATGGACTCTGAAAAACAAACTGAGGGTTCTAGAGGGGAGGCGGGTGGGAGGATGGGTTAGCCTGGTGATGGGTATTAAAGAGGGCACGTTCTGCATGGAGCACTGGGTGTTATGCACAAACAATGAATCATGGAACACTACATCAAAAACTAATGATGTAATGTATGGCGATTAACATAACAATAAAAATTTTTAAAGAAGTCTTGACCCTGACATCCTTGGTGTTCCCACAAAACCGTCCACCTCACCGCAAGCAGTAAGTTATTCAGACTTTGACTTCAGAAGTGACCCTTGGCAACTGGTGACAGTTTCTCTTGGCAAAAAATCATCAGATAAAGTATAAATGAGGCCTGGGTTGTGTCAATTTCCTAGCAGATGATGTGGTTTTAAAAATGGGGATAGAAAAAACTCCCTTTCATGTATGTTGAGCTGATTTTAAGTAAACAATAATTGGAATAATTGAGGTCCAAATATTGTGTGTGCCATACTTAACTGTTTGTGCTGTTATGTTTACAGCAATCAGAGAGCGGTGGCATTATGAAGCTCCAAGTACACCAGTAATTCCAGAAGGAAGCATTTTTTCCCTGAGATTTCTTCTCTCTGTTCACTGTACAGCCTCTCAACAGCCTGGCTTTCATAAGGCAGAATACTTTGTGGTCAAAAATGTAGTACTCTGCTAAAAAGGCCAAGAGAAGTCATTGGGGGGAAAGAAACATTTCAGCAAACAAGGAATAATGCCATCATCCTTTTAAAGTAAGAAGCATCTTTGATTTTATAAACCAGATTATGGAAATCTTAATTCCCTTACCCCTTTCTGCTCTATCCTTTCTTGTAAAGTTTCATTCTGAATTTCTCTTTTAGTTAGGGATATTAAAACCACCTTGACACTTGGAAAGCTATGGTGATTTAGTAAGCACATAAATCTGAGCTTAATATCTGAACCAAGAGTTTCTAAAGACTTACAGATTTTACTCCAAAGATGAGTGCACGTCCTCCCAAATGGCACCCTGCCACCATCTACATGAGAGCCTGACCTCTGAGGATTAAAGTTGGTGATGATGAGCTTCCAACTTTGCTCATAAAAACCTAAGTACAGTTCAGGCAAAGTGATCCAACACTGATAAAATAAGAGGGCATTTCTGACCACATTGCTGCAGCTGAGTAAGATCCTCCAGGTACTCTGCGTGCAGGTTGCAATGGAAGACGCCGCAGATGTCATGCATAAGCAAGGAGAAACCCACTGGTTTTAATTTAGTGGAATAGATAATTTCCAAGAATGGCATCAAAATCCAAATCCAGACCACGGCTCAATTAGTTGAGGAGGGGGACAAGTGCAATCGGGATGGTTTATATAGCTCATTTTCTATATAAACAAATTTTGATGTGTGAGAATGTCAGTGCTGGAAGACTGTTTCTATAGTAATATCCTAATAGCTTGGAGACCTCCTGGGGAAATTATTGCTCTCTCTGCTCTATCTCGTGGTATGTGAAACCAATCACGTCCAAAATAAAACACTGAGAACAGCACAAAATGTAAGTGTGGAGAGAAGAAATGTGTTATACGGCTACCTCCTGATCCTAAGGAAGAACTAGAAAATTGAACCTGTTTTTAGCTGCAACTTTTGTCCAATGATTTAAGCAGAAGATGGGGGAGGGGGTGCTCCTTCCTTATTCCTATTGTTCGTGAATTTGAGAAAAAGACAATCCCAATAACAGAGAACAGAGAACTGTGATAGATGAGTGATTACCAAAGGCACTTTTCCTCTCTTTGCCTCCCCTTCTGGGTTAGAGATGGAGGCATTTTTGTTTGCTCAGAAGCTCTTCTTATAAAGTTCAATAATTATTTTAAGGAGAATAGCCTCTAAATCTAATATAAATTAATGCAAACATTATTTATATATAACATTCCCCATTGTCACTTAAATTAACTGAATTCCATTTTAGGTCATTCCATTTAATTAAATCAGAGCACTGCTAGCAACAAAGCTTCTCCCAAAATAAGTATGGTGAGGGCAATTCCCCTGTTCTCCTGGAAGTGTTGCAGGTGGAAAGCAAGGGGAACACCCCTCTGCCAAAAGACTGTTTATTTTCTGTTTAAATTTAATTAAAGCCAATTCCTGTCTCCAACTGCCCTGAGACACCTAGAATTTCCAGAATAGCCTTACTATTTTGTGTTCAACTCAAGAGATAGGGCAGGATTGGGGTAGAGCTGAGGCATTGTTTTCTTTTAAATAAGAATTAGGCAATGTTTGCTGCTTTTCCAATAACTTAGTGAATGAAAAGATGTCTTGCTCAGACTGTCTCACAGTAACATTATAGCAGGAACTCGTGAGGCTTTGATACACGTGATTTCGTCAACTCTATGTATAATGCAAGCTCCGCATCTAATGGTATGACTATAAGCTACAAGCGATATGGAAAAAAATGTAAAATTACTAATTACTTTGAAAATGCAAACATGGTCTTTTTCAATGGCAGGAAAGACTTAGTTCTGTCTGGGAGGGACCAGAGGAGGAGGAAATAAAGGGACCACTTCGCCAACACTGAACATTTTTTTAAAAGATTTTATTTATTTATTTGACAGAGAGAGAGAAGCAGGGAGAGCAGCAGATGGAGAGGAAGAAGCAGACTCCCCACTGAGCAAGGAGCCCAATGAGGGGCTTGATCCCAGAAGCCTGAGATCATGACCTGAGCCAAAGGTAGATGCCTGACTGAGCCACCCAGGCGCCCAAATGCACATTTTTTTCTCCTAAACAGAATACACATGAATACATTAACAGCATGGGAGTAGGCTAGCAATGTCATTATCCACAGGAGTGTAGAAAGTGTGTGAAAACTGTTCAAGTCACTCAGGAAATTCAGGTTAGTACAAGATTACAAACAGCTCTTCCCTCTCCCTACATGCAGAGCACGAGCATTTTTGTACTAATTATCAAGGCAAAGAAATACTGTCCTAGTATCAAGTACAGCCTATAAATATGGACTCAAAACAGGATTCAAAGGAACAAGTTTAGCCTGGCACCATACGGAAAACCTGGCTAGTACCTCCTTGTACTTAAGCTATGAGACGAGAAAATCAAACTAAATAGATTTTTAAAAATCCCTAAATGAAAGCCTATATCCCTTTCTTTGGGAAAGGCAACAAAATAAGCCATTGACTTTTTCTTTTTAATCTCTAACTTAGCCAGCATCCAAAATGCAGTACAATGCAGGATATTTATCCTACCACCCTTTGCACAAATACAGATTTCCATAAAATCAATTAATCTCAGGGGTAGAAGGGGCTTCAGAGGTCATGAAGCCCAATCTCCTACCCAGTTACTCCCGCAGCCAGAAGATTATCTAGCCGTGTTCAAAAGGCTCCATTTGGGGAGCTTACCACTGTTTAAGGCAGCCCCTTCCACTGAGGAAGAGCAAAAGTTATTAGAATGTTCTAATATTGGGCTGAAATCTGCCTCCTGGGAATTCCCACCCACTGGTCCTAGTTTTATCCTCTGAAGCATTTCAGGGTCTAACCCCTCATCCATCACCATGACAACTCTTCAAATATTTGAGGGCAATGAAAGTTTCTTCATCCAGGCTATACATTCCCAATTTCCACACCTCTTCATTTAGAGATAGACCCTTCATTCCCCTCAGGATCCTATCCTTGAAAGTATATCCTACTTGGTCAATGTCCATGTTAAAATATACAGACCAGAATATGATACAGTAATACATTGGCACCTGGGTGCAAAGACTTCTGCCCCTTTCCAGGAACACACATTTTCTTACATAAGAATAAAAGTTTTGTTCAATCACTCTCCCTAGTAATGCCTGCTATCAGAAACATAGGCGGTAGTACTCAATCTTGACATCTCCAAAACAGAAGTTTTCCCTAGAAAGCATTACAAGATTGACTTTAGCTCAATAAATGGTTTCAAGCACTCGTGACAAAGAAGGATTTATGTAGGGGACATAGAAGATACACAATCCTAAAAATATATAGAAAAGATTATTAGATACAGAGGAAGGGGAAACCATTTCCTTGGAGAAGTCTGGGAAGGCTGAAGGGAGAGCACAGGAAGAGACAGGAGTTGAGGGGTCTTGAAGGATGGGTAAGATTTCAATGAATAGAGAAACACGTGGGGAGAGTGAGTTTCAAGATAGAATAGACAACTGAACAGCAACGACTAAAGAAAAAGCTATGATGCTACCAGGATACTAACAGCTCAATGAAACTGTGGTGCATAAGGCAAGAAGGGAAGGAATGGGATAGAAAGCTTGGAAATCCATTCAAAGAAGCTGGACTTATACACCCCTGTTAGAATGGCCATCATCAAAAAGACAAGAGATAACAAATGTTGGTGAGGATGTGGAGGAAAGGCAACTCTGGGGCACTGCTGGTGGGAACGTTAATTAGTACAGACACTATGGAAAATAGTATGGAGGTTCCTCAAAATATTAAAAATAGATCTAACATATGATCCAGCAATTCCACTTCTGGGACTATAGCCAAAGGAAAAGAAAACACTAACTCAAAAAGATATCTGCACCCCCATGTTCACAGTAACATTATTTACAACAGCCAAGACATGGGAACAATCTATGGATGAACAGATAAAGGAGTTGTGATACACACACACACACTGCAATATTATTTCACCATTAAAAAAAAGGAAATCCTGGGCGCCTGGGTGGCTCAGTTGGTTAAGCAACTGCCTCCGGCTCAGGTCATGATCCTGGAGTCCCAGGATCAAGTCCCACATCCGGCTCCCTGCTTAGCAGGGAGTCTGCTTCTCCCTCTGACCCTCCCCCCTCTTGTGCTCTCTCTCTCTCTCTCTCTCATTCTCTCTCTCTCAAATAAATAAATAAAATCTTTTTTTAAAAAAAAAGGAAATCCTGCCATTTGCAAAAATAGGGATGGAACTCGAGGGCATTATGCTAAGTAAAATAAGTCAGAGAAAGATAAATAATGTATGATCTCTTAAGTATGGAATCTCAGGAC
Organism: Neomonachus schauinslandi; assembly: GCF_002201575.2. NCBI lineage: Eukaryota > Metazoa > Chordata > Mammalia > Carnivora > Phocidae > Neomonachus > Neomonachus schauinslandi. The sequence continues at coordinate 75,092,862 of NC_058410.1, read as the reverse complement.
AAAATCAAAAGCAAATTTCTTTAAAACAATCAAACTTATAGGAAACGAGATCCAATTTCTGGTTATCTGAGGCAGAGGGTTGAAGGGAGGGGGAATCAGAAGAAGGTGGTCAAAAGATACAAACTTCCAGTGCTAAGATAAATATGATGACTACAGCTAACACTGCTGGAGGTACACAGTGAAGCTGTTAAGAGAGTAAATCCAAGAGTTCTCAACACAAGGAGAATTTTTTTTTCTTTTTTTCCTTCTCTGTATGAGAGGGTGGATGCTAACTAAACTTACTGTGGTAATCATTTTACAATTTCTATAAGTCAAACCATTATGCTGTATACCTTAAACTTATACAATGATATATGTCAGTTATACCTCAATAAAACTGGGGAAAAAACAGACCTGTTATATGCACACATTTTGCAAACACAAGAACAGCTAACATATTGTACTTTGTGTTGTACTGTTCATGTGCCAGGCACTATACACTAAATACTTTACACAAATGAATGCACCGGACACTTAGAATGTCCATTTGAAGTAGGAACTATTATTTTCTCCTTCTCTATAAGAAGAAACTGAGGCACAGAGAGGTTAAGGAACTTCTCCAAGATCACAGAGCTAGTGAGTGGGCAGAGTAAAGATGTGAACCTAAACCCTGTCTCCAGGGCTAATCTGCTACACCACGCTACCTCTCACATTAAGTATGTGGTTACTTACTCTAACAACCTGCTTATAACCTTACTGATTCAGGTTTTTAAAAGCTGCTTTTAGCCTTCAGAATGAGCTAAAGCAACTTTTCAGTTTATATCTATCTGCTCATCTTCCGGAACTCATAGACTATTCTGGATAGTGATTAAGGGGCTCAGTTAGCCTGCTGAATCCCAGGAACTGTGAACCATCATAGAAAACGAGACATTCCTCCACGGCTAACTGAAGGGAAATTTGCCTGTGGTAAAAATACATCTACGGATCATACGCAGTTCCCCTCAGACCTCCCCTGAAGCAGATTCCATAATTAAGGGTAGGCTAATCTCTTCAAGCTGCCACTCCCTCCCCACTTCCAGGACAGTTCACAGCTGAACAACTCTGACAGATAAAAATGTAACCCGCTGTTAAAATCCGCAGGAAAGAAAATTCCACAGCCACCCCCAAGGTAACAAATCCCCTTGCCTGACCACTTGGAGCCATGCCTATTCATCGAATGAGGAAGTTTATTTACATACTTCCAATGAAACTGCTTTCTCTTGATTTCCTCAGGGGCCCTCTGGCCGCTGAAAACTTGCTTTGTTCTGTGGCGGCTGGCGCTGTTTCAGAGTCCAGGATCACTTAATTGGGTCATGACTTGTTTTCGAGTCCTGACTCCTCTGCCACCAAGGAAACTTGCTGAAGTCAGCAGACTGAGCAGAGGTGACTTAAGGGGAATCTGGACCCCTAGAGGGAGGTGTTCTTAGCCTTGACCAAAGAGCTGGGCACATATGCAGGTCCAATGTGCACCAACCCGGGAAGGCTTGCCCTCGCTCAGTAAATCCTATACCTTCCTCTCCATGTCGGCTGAGCTTTCTGCTCTGATAGTCTGACTCATCTTTTGGAGGGGCTCACTTACTTTTCAAGTCCCCGGAAACTTTCAGGGCTAGGCTACATTGGGTAGGAGAGTCCCAAAGTCTGCAATTTTCAAGAGGCTTCAAAACTCTGTAATAACTAGGAATTAATTTAACCAATGAGGTCAAAGATCTGTACTCTGAAAACCGTAAGACACTGATGAGAGAAATTGATGACAATACAAATAAACCAAAAGATAGTCTGTGCTCATGGATTGGAAGAACTAGTATTTCCAAACTACCCAAAGCACACTATAGATTCAATGCAATCCCTACCCAAATACCAATGGCATTTCTCACAAAACTAGAACAAATATTCCCCAGATTTGTATGGAACCACAAAAGACCCCCGAATAGCCAAAGCAATCTTGACAAAGAAGAACAAAGCTAGAGGTAGCACACTCCCTGATTTCAAACTATACTATAAAGCTATAGTAATCAAAACAGGATGGTACTGGCACAAAAACAGACACAATAGATAGATAGAACAGGATAGAGAGCCCAGAAATAAGCCCACACTTACACGGTCAATTAATCTATGACAAAGGAAGCAAGAATATGCAATGGAAAAACAGTCTCTTCAACAAACGGTGCTGGGAAAACTGGACAGCCACAGGCAGAAGAATGAAACTGGACCACTTTCTTACACTGTAAACAAAAATGAACTCAAAATGGATTAAAGACTTAAGTGTAAGACCTGAAACCATAAAAATCCTAGAAGAAAACAGGCAGTAAGCTCTTTGACCACAGTCTTAGCAATATTTTTTTTGGATAGGTCTCCTCAGGCAAGGACAACAAAAGCAAAAACAAACAAATGAGACTGTGTCAAACTAAAAAGCTTTTGTCTAGCAAAGAAAAGCATTAACAAAATGAAAAGGCAACCTAATAACTGAGAGAAGATACCTGCAGATGATATATCCGATGTGGGGTTGATATCCAAAATATACAAAGAATTCATACAATTCAATCACAACAAAAACAACCCAATTAAAAATTGAACATAGAAACTGAATAGACGTTTAAAAATATATATACAGATGGCCAACAGGCACATGAAAAACATGACCAATATCACTAATCAAGGAGTTATATATCAAAACCACACTGAGATACTACCTTACACTTGTAAAAATGACTATTATCAAAAATACAAGATATAATAAATGATGGTGAAGATGTGGAGCAAAGGAACTATTGGTGGAAATGTAAAGTTGTGCGGCCACTATGAAAAACAATAAGGAGGTTCCTCAAAAAATTAAAAGTAGAACTACCATACGACCCAGTATTTCCACTTCTGGGTATTGATCCAAAGAAAATGAAAACACTAATTCAAAAAGATATATGCACCCCTATATTAATTGCAGATTATTTACAATCGCCAAGATATGGAAGCAACCCAAGCAACCATGGATAGACGAATGGATAAAGAAGAAGTGATATACATATACAGTGGCGTATTACTCAGCCATAAAAAGAATGAAATCTTGCCATTTGCAACAACATGGATAGACCTAGTACGCTAAATGAAAACAGAGAAAGACAAATACTGTACAATTTCCCTTACATGTGGTGTCTAAAAAACAAAGAAAGAAACAAAACAGAAATAGACTCAGAGATACAAAGAACAAACTGGTGGTTGTGAAATAGGTGAGGGGGATTAAGAGGTACAAACTTCCAGTTATAAAATAAATAAGTCACAGGGATATGATGTATAGCATAAGAAATATAGTTAATATTATAATAACTTTGTATAGTGGCAGATGGTAACTAGACTTATCAAGGGGATCATTTCATGATATATAAAAATATTGAATCAATATGTTATACACCTGAAACTAACATAATATTGTATGCCAATTATAATTCAATAAAGAAATAAAAATAAAGCATCTCTGGCTAGGAAAAAAATATTCTTATAATAAACACTCTTGCACAGGGCAATAGCTAGGCCCCCCTCTTCCTCCCAGCCAGCAAAGATAGAAGCATAAGACACAGTCACCCTCCCTTCATTTCATACTTTTATTCACATATTATCATGGCATTGCTAAGTCTGGGACACAATTATCCCAACATTAATGACTCTACTCAGAACATGAGAGTCTCAATCCGCTAGCCTCTCCTGACTTGTAGCAGCTGAGGGAATAGGATGCCTTCCCTCCTATACTATTCATTCACTTATTCAGCCAGTGCTTATCAAGCAGCTTCCAAGCTGCCCCAAATACTGCACTACGTGCCTGGGGGCACAAAGATGAGCAAGTCACTGCTCATACCTTCCAGGAGCTCATAGTCTAGTGGGATAGACTGATATAAACCAAATCACTGATTTAGAGGGTTATAAGTCCTATATCTGTTGTGATGTGTTTATATGTTATGGTAACATACAGCAGGAAGTAAATAAGTACCTGGAGAAGTTGGAAGATGCAAAATTTAAGCTAAGCCTTAAGAATGAATAGGAATATGCATGGAAGAAAGAAGGAATAGAATGTTCTTGTTAAAGAGAGTGCCTTGAACAAGACCCTAATCTATAAAAATATATGCCATATTCAGAGTCAGGAAGGTGGGTCTACTATGGTAAGTAAGGCCAAGGGAAGAAGGAGAGGGCCAGAGATTAACTTGAAAGACAGGTTGTGACTAAACTGGGAAAGCCTTGCCAAGGACTCTGGTTTCATTCAGTGGGCCACAGGTTTCCAGAAGGGCCAGGAGTTTTCTCTTTGCTTTAGAAAAATCTCTCCAACATGGGAAAATGTATAAAGGACATGAGTACTGGAGATAGAGTGGTTAGTTAGGGGATCATTCTAACAATCCCGATGCCTTTCCCATGTTCTCCCGATTACCAATGAGGAGGAGACTGTGAGGGAACATGACAGGTGCTGTCAGAGATTGGAAGGCATGTCCTGAGGGAGAGGGCTCAGTGCACTTCAAATTCCCTGAGAGTAGGATGAAGCTCTATGGAAGAGTAAGATTTCACCTCCTTAAAAGGGACCGGCGGCAAGGTGTGGGCACTGAGGATGGAAAGTGCTTACAAATGGTGCCATGCTATAGAATTGGAAGGAATGGTGTTCTATTTCACATTCCTCTTAAATCCATTTAGAATTACATATTATGCAAAGGACATACAAAAAGATTCCCAAAGGACCATCCACTATGATCCTACTGCCGTGTATGAGAAATACATTATATTTTCAAATTTTTTGGCTAAGGGATAACATGGAGATTTGTGGCTAATATATTGCTGAATGCTACTCAAGAAGGAGCCAGCAAAGCAAATATTTACTAAACCCCTTCTGTATGCTGGGACCACAGCCACAGCTAAGATCAGCTTTTCTTTTGAAGGCTCTATTTCTAGCTTGCCAGAATAGCTACCTTTATAGATCACCTGCTCGGCCCCAGACTTTATACTAGCTGCCTATTATGTAATCTGAATCCTCACAAACACCGTATGAAGCAGATATCATTGTTCCTATTTTGCAGATATTGAAATGGAAGCATAGAGGGGGAAACTTACCCAAAGTGATTGTGCTGGAAGGTGACAGAGATGGGATTGGGTCTCAAAGCCATTCACCTCCCAAGTCCTATGTGTTGCCCTGAGCTGCCTTGGGGAGGGCAGGCAAGCCCCGAGAAGGGCTCTGACCTAGAACACAGAAGCTAGCGTTGGAACTAGGAAAGATATCTGATGCAGGCCATGGCTCTGGGCAGCCATATTTGCTTAATGCACTTTTTCTAAGTGAAGCCATTTTCAATTCAGTATTTTTCTAACTATTTTTTAGGATAGAAAGAGGAATGGGTTACAGGCCCTGGGAGACCAAAGTGACTCACCTTCTAGGTCTGCCTCTTGCTTTGAGGGAATAACCTAGGTCAGCAACCCCCAAAGTGTGTTTGGGGAAACTTGAGGCTCCTGAAAAGCCATTTTTTCAGTAAAACACTTGTTTAGTTTTATATAACTCAACAGTGTGAAAACTCACTTGATCACAGAGACTTTTTTCCATACAACACCTGGCACCCTGCAGATCGACAGTTCAGAGACCACGCAGTGACAGAGGCTAAGGACCCCTCACCTCCTCCAAGGCAATCCCAGTATTGAGGTGCGGATTAGCCTTGTAGGTAGTGACTTGACCAGAGCCTTCTGCAGGCAGTGTGGGTGTGAAGAAATAGAAACTGCCATGTACTGATGACTGTTTGGGTGAGTCATTAACTTCTTTGAGCCTCAGTTTCCTTATCTAGGAAATGGAGGAAACATAACGTTGTCTTGGGGACTGATGAAACAATGTACCGAATGGGTTTCATATAACTGCCTGACACTTAATAAGACTCAGGGAATGTTAGCTATTACTTTTTAAAATCATATTAAATGCTGGAGGTGGCATTACATGAGACTTGTGAAAATACTTCATAAACTCAATAATACTAGATAAATGTCAACTCTTCGTTGTTGTTGTTATTACGAGACACTTCCTAGTCTCTGTAAAATGCTGCAGTAAAGTCCTCTGAGTGCACAGAAATACTCAGTTGCTGAAGATTGATTACTCTGCTTGTTAAGGTTTCATTACTCATGTGGCCCTGACCTGCAATGGAAAAGAACAAAAATCCTTCTTTTCCCCCCTGTATGAATGGAAATTACTTTTCAAGAGGCCACTTCCTTCTGGCATGAGAAGCGAAGCAAAGAAAGCACTTGGGGAGGGGGCATTTGTAATCAATAAAGTATAAGGAAGTAAAGAACATTTAAGCAGTTAAGAAAGTTTTAATATAGCAATATGCAAGGATCTTTAGAGGTTTTTGGTTTGAGCAGTCAATTTTTAGCAACTGACCATACTTTGGAATTTCAAATAGCATTGAGAAACTAGAGATACTGGAAAATAATCCATTGAGCTTCTAGTTGCCCCTCATGAGCCCTTGCCTCTTTCTACATTGGCCTCTGATGAACAGGTTTCCTATGCAAACAGGAGCTTTGTAAATGTTTACTTTTCCACAGGTCTTTTTATTCATCTGGACTCTCAGAGGAAGGAGGTGACACTTAGCTCAAGCCTGGCCGTTGGGACCCAGTAGGGTGTTCACCTGGAGGAGTTCAGTATTCTTCCCAAAAAGGCTAATTGTCTACACCAAGGTGCCCAGAGTACAGAAGAAATTATCCCAACATACTGTGGATGTGTGTGCCCACCTGACTGTGGGCACTTGATATGTAACATCACCCAGTCCACAGATGCTCCATCCCCTCGTCCTCCTTCAGTTGGGGGGGGAGGGGGCATGAACACAGAGAGGAGAGCCCCTGCTCTAGTCCCGAGCTCCCAGGTCTCTCCTCTCTCATTTCCTGTCCTCTCTACTTCCCTCCACTTTCCTCACTCACTCTCTCTCTTTCCCCAGAAGAAATGCCTTACCTGTGGCAATGCTTTCCAGTTTACAAGGTAATTTTACAGCTGCTCCTAACACATGGGCTTTCGAGTCCAGAGAAAGGAGTCTGTGTTTGAATCCATCTCAGGCACTCACTGACTACGTGCCCTTGGGCAAGACTCGCCAACTTCTTTGAGAACAGTCAGATAAGAATACCTAACTTCAAAGAATTGTTGGGAAGATAAAATGATCTAACGTATGAGAATATTTTCCACTGTGACTAGAGTAGAGAAAGTACTTGTTAAGTAGCAGCTATTCGTTTTGGTGTTTTGGTTGGGTTTGGTTTAAGATTTTGTTTATTTGAGAGAGAGAGAGAGAAAGCATCAAGAGAGGGAAGGGTCAGAGGGGGAAGCAAACTCCCTGCTAAGCCAGGAGCCCAATGCAGGACCCCGGGATCATGACCCAAGCCGAAGGCCAACGCTTAACCGACTAAGCCACCCAGGTGCCCATAGCAGCTATTCATATCAGGCCTCTCTGACTTAGGGACTAATGGCAACATTTTACACAAGAGAAATGTGAGGCATAGAGGGAAGGTGACATTGCCAAGGCCATCCAGTTAATAAGACACAGATCTAGACTTTGAATCCAGGGCACTCAACTCCCTGGATACTTTTCACCAACCCAAGAAATGTATTTCTTAGTAACACACAGAATGATTCTATGAGATTTGCTTTATTTTCTGGCTCTGGAGGCCAAGAACTGATATGATATGATTCTCACCATCCTATAGTGGCCAGGAAATTATGGTCTGATATGTACATATGTATATATGCATACATGTATGTGTATATATGTATAGTAAACTATAAATGTTCTTTTGTCCAAAAATATTATAGATAGGCTAGATATGGGAAATCTGCAGTGACGTTCAGGGAATGTTCAAGAACAAAGCAGAGGCCATCCAATGACACGAGAGGAGAAAACACATTCAGCTTCCATCTTTGCTGCAGCAATGTTGATTCAGTGTTTTCATTTCTTCAAAGAAATATTTGCAGTAGCTCTTATATTTAACAAGCCAGCTTGTGCTTAGTGTTTTATAAATACAAATTAAGAATACAATTTTTTTAAAAAGCAAGAACACACAATAAAACCACATAGTGCTGAGAAAGCATCATAATTTGGTACAATATATTTGATGTATAAGAAAAGAACTTTCCTGGGCACAGTTTGGATAGTTATTATCTTAGAACTCGAGAAAATACACATTAAATACTAAGACGTTATCAAATATAATCATGTTGAGAAGTCAGAAAACTTTACTAGAACCTAAATAAACACTCGTAAATGAAATCTACTTTTTAATACAACCTGCATGCAAACTAGATGGGCAATTTCTTTCAGGTTAAAATCTGTATCCCTTTAAAATGCACTTTATTAATACTGGACCCATTGGAAAACCCTCAGAATGTTGGGGGGTGGGGTACAAGTAATTTCCTTCATCCTCTGGAACAGCTCCAGGAGTTCTTTAATCTGGGTGTCCTTATACTCTGACTTCCCAAAGTTGCTCTGGCTTATTATTGGAAGGATAGAAATACCCAGGAAATGCAAAGGCATCTCCATGGAATCACTGTAAAAATGAGTCATTTCGCCCACAGTAGAATTTTTTTGCCTATAATAAATATACTTTCAGTATTTACTATTAAATAATACTGCTCTTTAAAAAGAAATTAAGACTTTATATACTGGGTGCCTGGGTGGCTCAGTTGGTTAAGCATCTGCCTTCAGCTCAAGTCATGATCCCAGGGTCCTGGGATCAAGTCCTGCATCGGGCTCCCTGTGCAGTAGGGAGCCTGCTTCTCCCTCTGCCACTACCCCTGCTCGTGCTCTCTCTCACTCTCTCTCATATAAATAAATAAAATATTTTAAAAAAAGACTTTATATTCCTTTAGGTTCACAGCAAAATTAAAGGAAAGGTATAGAGACTGTCCTGTATACCCTCTACTCCCATGCATGCATAGCCTCCCCCATTATCAACATCCCCCACTCCACAGTGGTACATTTGTCATAATCAATGAACTTACAATGACACATCATTATCACCTAAAGCCCACCGTTTACATTACAGTTCCCTCTGGGTGTTATACATTCTATGGGTTTGGGCAAACGTATAATTCTCTGTGCTCTGCCTCCCCCTCCCTAACCCTTGGCAACCACTGATGGTTTTATGGTCTCCATAATCTAGCCTTTTCCAGAATTTCATATACTTGGAATTATATTTAATCATGAACAGTGCAAATAATATGGAAGTAGGATATAATGCATAAACTCTAATTTTAGGGTCTAAGACCCAAATCATGTTATAGAAGAAAGCTCCAAGAAGATGGGTTTAAATCTTGGCCCTACCACTTATGGAGTTGTGTGCTTTTGCACAAAACATTTATTCTTCATGAGCACTTGTTTCCTCAAGTATAATATAGGAATAATAATACATACCTCAAATGTGCCTTGGGGAATGTGCAAGATAACATGAATAAAAACTCCTAGCATGGGACTAGACATACAATAAAGAAGAATTCTGCAAATGTTGGTTGAGTCTGAATACAAATTGAACCTGAAGCTAGATATATCCAGTCCCTGATCAAATATATGTGGTTTCTAAATCTCTTGCTGCCCCCACCCACCCCAAATCCCTGGAGAAGAATTCAGAGCATAGTGAGTTTTCAGTCCATCAGACTGATCTTTCTTTCAGAAAATCTCAAAATTCTTAGACCATTTTACTCTCAGAAAGAATCACACATGTTCTTTGAAAGCACCAGTTTCCAAACAGGAGGGGGTTTTATTTGTTTATTTTATTTTATTTTGAGGTGGACAATCTTTATTAACTGAAAATTTACATTGAAGCACAACAATCTCTATAAAATCAGTAGAATCTCTGAGTATGTGATGGTGAAGGTGTGTGAGTTGGAACAGGGTAGGTCTGGCCTTGAGCCAGCTGCCTTCTCTCCAACAACCAACCTCCTCCACAGCCCCCAAGAGCTCCCAGATAACTCTCAGAAATCCCTGGGACAGTTTGGAAATTTCTGTTCTCCAGGGACAAATAAGCCTTCTCATTCCAAGGTAGGAAAGCTGTCAGGAATATTCTGCTATAATACCAATTTTTAAATACCAATAGGGCCACCATCTATGGAGAAGTCACAACTGAACAGAGATCTATCCCTCCCCCCCATTTCATTTCAAATTCTTGTGGTCTTTAAAACTATCTAGGGTCAGTTAATTAATAAAGGCTCAAGGTGGGATTCATTTTAACCTAACTTATTAACCCATCCCTAGTATTAATTTGGTAATGAGTAAAACAAATGGAAGTCACATGGGGTATTTCTGATTTGGGCATAAGAGAGCAAAACTGCAAGATTCAGTGTTCTGAAGCTTTAAAATCATCTAATGCTTAGCACCTAGTTGCAGACATCCTCCAAAAAAATATACAGATTGATACAATCCATTTGGGTCTAAATTGAGCAAAGTAGGCATAGTGGTGTGAGAGTATTATAGACGAGGCCTTGCCCTGGTGTCAAATTTACTTTAATCTCCCAAGCGGAAGGAATAAAGAAAGTACTGTGCTTTAATTTGGGGGCTATTTATACACCGTAGTAATTACAGATGTGAAAGCAATGTCTTTGTAATAAAGTTCTGGCTAAAACCATAGTTTTAAGGATCTGGATAATAGCTTTCCAGTAGCTATTTGTATTTCTCTCCAGATTGACAATCAGTGATGTCTTTACTTACAGAAATGTGTTCCACACAGCTAAATCTAAGATTATTATATTTCAGAAAAGAGAAAGACTCTCTTTACTTGGTTGGAGACAGACAGAAGGGTATCTGTGTATTAATTCTCTGTAGCCCCAAACATTTTCCCCAGCACCACACTTAACAGTTAAACTATTTTAACTATTGAATGGAAGTGACTATATAGCACTTGCAAGTTAAGCTCTTATCTTAAATAATACATATTATTATTATCACTCATAAATTCGTTTCCATGCAAAGCCTATTTATAAAAGGCAAGTGTTAGTAACACAGAAGCTGCACTATTTCCTACAGAGAGTAGTATCCATTAATAGAGCTTGCGGCAATCTCTTCGAAAATGGGCCTTTTTAAACCAGTGAGTAGCTTCTAATCTAGTAAATTCAAATCAATCTGTATTTATTATACTCTGCTCTTTTTTTGCCCTTTTCCATCTTAAACTTTAAAGAGGTTTACTTAGTCCTAGACTTTGCGTTTGCTCTTGGAGCGATGCAAGAAAAATTTCCTGAAAGAATCATGTTTTCCGAGTTGTGAACCATGGAGAAATAGAATGTGTGGGGCCGTGAGACACTGAGGAAGCTAGCTTGGAAACAGAACCTGCTGCTCAGCCTTATGGCTGAAGATCTGAAAGTGCCAATATTCTAGTCTGAATGGGTAGCTGAGTTTCATAAATATCTGTGCTGTTCTGTGATTAGCCACAGAAAGAAGAAACTGTGAGTCACTGAAATGCAAGCAAATTAAAACAAACAAATAAACAAAAACCCTGCGATTCAGTGCAGTATTCAGGGATAAAATGCTGTGTCATTGCCAATGGCCACAGATTACACTCCAATGCTAGCTGGGAAGCTCGGCATTTCCTAAGCCAGGATGCAGATTCAAGATGGAAAACTGAGCTTATGCATCCTGTATCCTTCCTCGTCTTGTGTCCTATTGAAATGGGAGAAAAGTGATTCGTTTTTTTTAATGAACCTATCACAATGCTGGCAGGAAAGGAATCAAGCAAAAGAACAGAAAGTCCAAAGGAACCAGGAAGAGAGAAAGCAAATATGATCAAATGAACAAAGGGAACAGGGTAGGGAAAACAGCACTTCAAACTACCATGCTCAATGAAACTTCAAGATTTAGGTCAACTAATACAAAAAGCAGGAACGGAACCTGAGGCATTCATCAAGGTAATTAACAAAGAGCTGAATGCCAGTTGAGCCAAATAGCCCCTTCCAATTTCTGGAGTTATAAGGACTGACATTTGTTGAGGACCTAAAAAAGCCAGGTACTCATTGAATCTTTACAACAACTCTCTGAAGCAGGTATTATTATTATCCTTATTTGTTAAATAAAGAAATTAAGGCACAGAGAAATTAAGCAACTTACTTACAGTCACTTGGCTATTAAGTGATAGAATCCAAACCCAGGAACAGTTTGGCTCTAGAAAAGATGTTTCCAATAGCCATCTATACTACACTGCCATAGAAGGCCAGTTGAAAACTGCTCCTTTATGAAGTTGAGGAGCTTCAAATTCAGGATGGCAGACTGAGCACCAGCTGTTAGCCTTACCCTCCCGGACCATCCCCAGAAATAATAGCCACAAACAAAAAATTTTTTTTTTAAGATTTTATTTATTTATTTGACAGAGAGAGACACAGCAAGAGAGGGAACACAAGCAGGGGGAGTGGGAGAGGGAGAAGCAGGCTTCCCGCTGAGCAGGGAGCCCGATGCGGGGCTCGATCCCAGGACCCTGAGACCATGACCTGAGCCAAAGGCAGATGCTTAACGACTGAGCCACCCAGGCGCCCTGCCACAAAAAATTTTTAGTATTCATTTCTACAATGAAAAGCAAGGAGCGCCTTCATGGAACCAGAAACTTTGAGGACTCATGAAAGACAGAAGTCAAAGGGATCAAAGAAAGAAACCACAAACCAAAACACTTGCAAAAAAGGACTAAAGAGAAAAGAGGAAGGAGGCCTAGGGTGTTTGAAGACCAGACTTGGCAGTTACTGGGGAGAGAAATAGGCCTTGGGGCAGCTGAGGAGACAAGAGCCCCACCCTACCCTCGGGCTGTGCTGCTGAGCAACAGAAATGCTAGCCCCATGAAAACTATGACTGCAGCACTTGGGTCTTGGACACAGAACAAAGCCCTGGGTAAAAGGAGGAGAAACTGGTATCCACTGTCCTCTGGATATAAGCACGTCTACCTGTCCTCTGATCACTGACCTTCTCCCAAAGGCAGGCTTCATGGACAGGCTAACAGGGAGGCTCCAATCTAAAGAAGAATACAAAACCATGAAGCACCAGTATTTGATGTAGAACATCACCAAACATAGCAAACAGAAGCACCTGCACCCTGAGGAAATAGAGCAAACAGAATAAACCTTTAGGATAGGAAAAAATAATGTCCTCAAAGTCCTAACAGTGAATATGACATCTATAAAGTAAATCAAGTGTAGGTCTTGGCAACTAGAAATGTGATCGTTTAAATCAAAACATAAATTCAATAGCTAGGCTAAACAGCAAAATGGACAATTAAAAGCAAATTAATGAGCTAGATGATCAGAATGAGGAATTCTTGCACAACACAATTCAAGAGATCAAATGTACAACAAAAAAAGTTAAGAGGCTCAGAGGTTAGACCCAGATGTTTCAATATTTATCTAATTATTATCCCAGAAAGGAGATTATATAGTATTGAAGTGAAGAAATATTCAAGGCAATAATGGAAGACAATTTTCAACAACTGAAGACGGTATCTCCAAGATGGGAGGACCCAAGTGCCAAATGGTGAATAAAAAAAGACGCATTATAGTGTATACCCAGAACTCCAAAGATAGAGACAAAAATCTCAATTGCTTCACAGAAGAACAATATCCTGATTCTAAATAAAGAAAAAATTATCAGACTGACATAGGCCTTTTCATCATCCACAGTACATGCAAAAATATCCATCTCTTAAAAATTCACTTCTGGGGGGGGGTCGCTGGGGTGGCTCAGTTGGTTAATCTTCCAACTCTTGATTTCAGCTCAGGTCATGATCCCAGGGTCAAGAGATCGAGCCGCATGTCCGGCTCCACACCTGACATGGAGCCTGCTTGAGATTCTCTTTGTCCCTCTGCCCCTCCCCACCACTCCGACTCACTCTCTCTTAAAAAGAAAAAAAAAAAAAATCATGTGGGAAAATTAACCTAGGATTATAGGCCCAGCGAATTATCATTCAAGAGTGAATCAAAATAAAGACATCTTTGAACATACAAGGAATCAGAAATTTTTTTTAACCAATAAACTCTCAATGAATGACTCAGTTTTACTTCAGAAAAAAAAAAGACAAAAAAAGGGCAAGCAAAAAATGAATCTAAGAGTTTGATCCAAAAAAGCAATGATAAGCAAAAATAATAATATGAATAATACTATAATATATATATACTATATCATTAAATGTATCATAGTATATATAATTACAGCATATAAATATATATTATCTATTATATACATGGTATATAATAATACAATATATTAAACATAATGATATAAATAAAATAATATGTCAAATATATAAATATTTCTGACAATCTGGAACTAAAATCTCAGATAATCTCAACATGGGAAATAGCTGGGGATAAGCATTCTAAGGTTCTTAACTTTTTTGGAGAAATTATATAGATATTGACTTAAAAATATTGCTAGATAAATGTTCATTGCTATTAAATTTTTAAGACCAACCACCAGAAATTAAAAATATAGGGGCGCCTGGGTGGTTCAGTCGTTAAGCGTCTGCCTTCGGCTCAGGTCATGATCCCAGGGTCCTGGGATCGAGCCCCGCATCGGGCTCCCTGCTCAGGCAGGAGCCTGCTTCTCCCTCTCCCACTCTCCCTGCTTGTGTTCCCTCTCCAGCTGTCTCTCTCTCTCTGTATCAAATAAATAAATAAAATCTTTAAAAAAAAGAAATTAAAAATATGAAGATTATAAAATTTCCAAACCTTAGGATGGAGGTGGAAATGGAACAGAAAAATTATCTATCCAAGAAAGAGCAAACATAGGGAAAAAAGTTTTTAAATGAATGGAAACTAGAAAACAAAAAAGATAGCATGTAGAATAAATCCAAGCATATCGCTAATCACAATAAATATGAATGAGTTTAAAAATCTTTAAAATAAAAAATATTAATGAGGATAAAAAGAACATGAAGAAAGATTATAACAACAAAATTTTGGGGAGGTAGAAACAGAAAGATAAATAGTTACTGACTTAGGGTACCTAAACTAAACAGAATCTTCTGACTGGGGGGAAATGAGATTCAGCTGAGGGAAGAGTTACCATACAAAAAACAGAGAAGTAAGTGAAAGTCTAGATAGGTATATACAGAATCTTGAGACCCAGTGCCCTATTCCCACCTGGATCCCAAAATGTTTTCAGTGATGCATTTTCCCTTCAGACAGAACACCAGAAGATTCTTCTCTGAGAAATAAGGTGACCCGAAAGAACAGACCAAAGGATACTGACATCAGGAATTCCCCAATTAAACTGCCTGGTCAATATCCCTGCTGGAAAACCAATCGTCAATAGCCTCAACTACGTTCACAAAGCTTCCCACCAGCTTTTTAGTGACCCATTCTTAAATGAACATAGAACCAAGGATCAATATATATATGCGTGAAGAAAGTATAACCGGAAAGATCAAAGCTATATCCAGAATAAAGAAAGTTGGAGGAAACAGTCTGTTTTAAAGAAAACTTTGAAAAATACTTCTTTAATATTCTCAGAGAAATAATAGAAAATACTATAGCCATAAAATAAGATTAGGATGCTTTTAATAAGAACCATGTGAGGCAAAAACATCTCTTAAAATTAGACATATGATGGATAAATATTAGAACACTGGAAACAAAGAGAAAATCCTAAAAACTTTCAGAGGCTAAAAATAGGTGGTGTGCATATTAAAAAAAAAAAAGAATCAAATTGTATCATACTTCTCAATGTCAAAACTGGAAACTTGAAGAAAATGGAACAATGCCTTCAAAAATTCTGAGGGAAATAGAATCCAACACTATTTTTTTTTTAAGATCTTATTTATTTATTTATTTGACAGAGAGAGACACAGCGAGAGAGGGAACACAAGCAGGGGGAGTGGGAGAGGGAGAAGCAGGCTTCCCATGGAGCAGGGAGCCCAATGCGGGGCTTGATCCCAGGACCCTGAGATCATGACCTGAGCCGAAGGCAGACGCTTAACGACTGAGCCACCCAGGCACCCCAACACAGAATTTATTTTAAATCCAGTTAATCATCAGTCAAATATGAGGGTAGAATAAAGATATTTTCAGAAACATAAGATGTCAAAACTTGTATCTCATGCATTGTTTCTCAGAAAGCTGCAGGAAGAGGCATTCCTCCAAACTGAGCGAGTCAAATAAGAAATAAAATGTGAGATTCTGGAACAGGGCATTCAACCCAGATGCAGTGAGGAAATTCCCAAAATGATGGTGAGGGGAGACCCAGGATGATAGCTATGCAACAAGCCTGGGAAAGAAACAGGTCCAAATTAGAGAAGTTCAGAAATTTCCAGAGGGAATTCTCCAAAAAGACAAAATTGATGGCATACCACATGTGCTCAAATATATATATCAAATGAATATTTAAGAATCAGCAGAAAGTGTGGATATAAATCAATGATAAATATATTTTTAAAACTAACATTAAAGAAAGCTTTCCGAGCCGATAGTGCTCTCGCAAACATGGTGAACATTCCTAAAACCTAAAAATTTCTACAAGAAGTGCGGCAAACACCAACCCCACAAAGTGACACAGTACAGGAAAGGCAAAGATTCTCTTTATGCCCAGGGAAAGCAGCATAATGACAGGAAGCAGAATGGCTATGGTGGGCAGACTAAGCCAATTTTCTGGAAAAAGACTAAAACTACAAAGAAGATTGTGCTGAGGCTTGAATGTGTCAAGCCCAGCTGCAGATCTAAGAGAATGCTGGCTATTAAGAGATGCAAGCATTTTGAACTGGAAGGAGATAAGAAGAGGAAGGGTCAACTGATCCAGTCTAAGCTTCATATTTTGTTATTTTATGAAGACAATAAAATCTTGAGGTTATGTTAAAAAAAAAACCTAACAAAAAAGAAGTGAATGACTCTAGGGAGAGCAAAAAGATGTGCAAGATAGCTTTGAATAAAGTTTACATGGTCATAATCATAAAAAAATGTTAATATTGACCTAATCAAAATTCTAAGTTCATCAGCAAGATGGGTGGAATGGAAGACTGCTTGGGGGAACTGATAAAAGAATGATAAATCTTCAATTTCCAGTACAGAAGATCAATGGAAAATGCCCAAAACTTAAAAAAAAAAAAAGTGACAGTAAGAAGTTATTTAATAAGCTTTTTAGAGCTATTTGATTCAATCAGCAAATAGCAACAACTTGGAATCATGAACTACTTCACTAAAACAAGACTCCCACCTACCTACAGAGAAATGAGAATGAAACTGGCAACAGGCTTCTCATCAAAGCACCGAATTCTAGAATACCAAGTTACACACCTCCCAAGGCCCAAGGAAAAATAATTTTCAAGTGGGAATTTTATACCTATCTGAATTATCAAATATTATAAGAATAAAATATTTTCAGCTCTGTATGGTTTTGAAAAGTTTACATTCATGCATCCCATAGGAAAACTAGTTCTCTAGAAAAAAGCAAAACAGAAAAGGAGTGCAAGAAAGAATATGAAATGAGATATAAGGAACCATGGAAACTGAGTATTATCTACAAGAAGACAAGAAAACTGAAGAAGCAAATCCATGTTCTTTGGCAAATGGGATATATTTTTTCCCTGTATGTAGAGTTCAGAGACTCTTCTCAGTTCTCTATTTTTTTAAAGCAAAAAGAAAACCTGACTTGGCAATGAAGAATATTTAATAACTGTGTTATTTTTATTTGGGTTTAAATTTTTAAGAAACAATCTGCAGAAAAATCAGGGAATGCTGAATTATAGCTAAAGATCAGATTGTAAACGTTATAGACTTTGGCCATGAAAAATAAGAATAAGCCTTTTTAAAAGAGGATCAGGGAAATCCAAATCAAAACTTCAATGAGATACCACGTCACACCAGTCAGAATGGCTAAAATTAATAAGTCAGGAAACGACAGATGTTGGTGGGGATGCGGAGAAAGGAGAACCCTCCTACACTGTTGGTGGGAATGCAAGCTGGTGCAGCCACTCTGGAAAACAGTATGGAGGTTCCTCAAAAAGTTGAAAATAGAGCTACTATATGACCCAGCAATTGCACTACTGGGTATTTACCCCAAAGATACAAATGTAGTGATCCGAAGGGTACATGCACCCCAATGTTTATAGCAGCAATGTCCACAATAGCCAAACTGTAGAAAGAGCCTAGATGTCCATGGACAGACGAATGGATAAAGAAGATGTGGTGTATGTATACACACACACACACACACACACACACACACACACACACACACACACTGGAATATTATGCAGCCATCAAAAGGAATGAAATCTTGCCATTTGCAACGACATGGATAGAACTGGAGGGTATTATGCTGAGCGAAATAAGTCAATCAGAGAAAGACATGTATCATATGATCTCACTGGTATGAGGAATTCTTAATCTCAGGAAACAAACTGAGGGTTGCTGGAGTGGTGGGGGGTGGGAGGGATGGGGTAGCTGGGTGATAGACATTGGGGAGGGTATGTGCTATGATGGGCGCTGTGAATTGTGTAAGACTGTTGAATCACAGACCTGTACCTCTGAAACAAATAATACATTATATGTTAAAAAAAAAAGAAGAAGATAGTAGGAAGGGAAAAATGAAGGGGGAGAAATTGGAGGGGGAGATGAACCATGAGAGACAAACTGAGGGTTCTAGAGGGGAGGCGGTGGGGGGATGGGCTAGCCTGGTGATGGGTATTAAAGAGGGCACATATTGAATGGAGCACTGGGTGTTATATGCAAACAATGAATCATGGAACACTACATCAAAAAAAAAATTGAGTTTTGTTACTTTTGTAATTAAAACATTTTAAAAATTAAAAAAAAGGAAATTGAAGGGATTGTGGTTAAGAAACTACATGTACAAAGTTCCTCATCTTTCACAGTTAAGGATTAAAAGGTGTACTCTAAATCTTGAATTATGAATCATAAATATTTTATCTAAATTATAAAGGAGAGCCCCAAAAGATACAAAATAAAAACAGTTGAAAATACTAGTACTCCCTTTGAGAAATAGAATTAGGGGTAGGGAGAGATGACAACTCTTGTTTTTCATTTTATATATATTTTTTCCTTTTTGTTTGAATATTTTTACTATGCTGCTATGGTCTGAATGTTTGTGTCCCCCAAAATTCATGTTGAAATCCTAACCCCTACAGGTGATGGTAAAAGGTGGGGCCTTTGGGAGGTGATCGGTCATCAGGGTAGAACCCTCATGGGTGGGATCAGTGCTCTTATAAAAGAGATCCACCAGGGCTTCTGACCCCCTTCCACCACATGAGGACACAGCAAGAAGCTTCAGCCTGAAGAGGGCCCTTACTTGATCATATTGAAACCCTGTCCTCAGACTTCCAGCCTCTAGAACTGTGAGAAATAAATTTCTGTTGTTTGTAAGTTACCCAGTCTGTGGTATTTTCTTATAGCAGCCTGATACATGCCTAGATAAAACTTTCATTTTTATAAAAGACTAGCTTAAAATGAGAAAAATAAAATGAGGGTGGGCCCTCACCAATAGGGAATTGGTATTACCATCCAATAGATGGTAATGTATCCACGCAGGAATCCTGGTAGACCCTGGAAGGACACGTGCTGGAAAGACAGAAGGGGAACTCAAGGCCCTCACAGAAGAATGTCTACAGTTTTTCATAAAAATGGTTTTTATTCACTTATTCAGTGAATATTAATCAAGGGACTATTATGTACTTGAACTGTGTTAAGCACTAGGCACACATTGGAGAATAACCATTCTTAGGGAGCTCATAATCTGGTGGGGAAGATAATAAATAAACATAGAAATAAGCATATAATTACATTAGGACTTCTGTACAGAGACTGAGAACTAAGAAAAGGCCTTTAGGTTGCAGAAGACAAATATGTAACATGATCAGTTTTATGTTAAAATATTATATGAATATAAAAGTATGCACTGTGGATGTAGGTTTATGCATACATTAGAAAGAGGATTGAAAAGTTGTACACCAAAACGTCAGAATCAAGTGTAGGTGGAGGAAATGAAAGATTTCCATTTTTACTTCCTACGTTTCTTTTAGACAAGTATTAATTTTGCAATTTTTCTAATTTAAAAATTTAAAATAATACAAATTTATAGTAAAACTAATGAAAACTAGTCAAGAGAATGGACAATTGAGCAAAATGCTAATCACTTCTGGAAGAAAAAAAATTAAAACATTTTCCCCATGGATAGTTGTTAGCATTATATTCCTATAAAAAGGAAGAATGCCAGTGTTTATTATAATTCATTAATTATATTTATTTATATAAATACATACGAAAGCACTTAGCCAAAGATACTTTCTAGAGTGTTAATTTATGGTCCTTTAAAAAATATTGAATTACCCAAGCATTCATTCTTATTTCTGTATCATAGGCCTCTTATGCTTTAATTAAGATAATTTTTTTAGCCCAAATAAGGCACAGTATTTTGCAAGTCTTTAAAATCTAATAACTCAATCCACGTATACTCAACAAACTTTTTGGCAAGAGTCCGGGTGACAGGACCTTTGCTAGGACCTGAGGGACACAAAGTTGATTAAGACAGAAAAGCAGCTCACAGGAAGTTCACAAGGGAGTCTCAGTGTCTATATAAGGATCTCACCATCCCTTGAGAGCCATAGAAGTCTTTCACAGCTAGCCTATGGTTCTCATCTTCTCATTTCAGTATCAAGTTATTAGGCTATTTTTCGAGGTAGCCAGGAGTCGTGTGGCTCTTTTGGTTAATAGCCCTTGGTTTGAAATGTGACACTGAAGCATTAAACAAGGTTTCAGTATTTGATATTGTGCTCTTTTCTTGCGTGTGCTATCAACAACCAAAATTAGAACGATGCCGTGCCCAGAATTTGACTAGAACCCCCTTCGTGTGTGCCAATGTTAAAGCGGTAGCGGCCACATTCCCAGCCGGATTTGTGGATGCACCAACTCTGTGGGTGGAATATTCACTCTGCCTCTGGAAGGCTTCATTTTGCATTGATTTGAATTCAGCTGCGGGTCTCTATCAAGTGACTATAAGCAGGTTTAATTGCTCTTCTGTGGTTTACTATCACCAGAGACCAAAAATAGCCAGCACCCTAGTGTTTGCACCTTTTTTATGACACTTTTTACAGTTTATTAGTTTATACATTCATATGCCTATCCCCCCCTCCCCCGACATGTGACCTCTGTGAGGACAGAAGACCTGTCTCATTGTTTTGTGTCTCCTTGGTTCTGTGTAAAATGTCTAGAAATAAAATTTTGATTGCTAAATGCTTAACGAATTTTTTAAAATATCACTTAGTGGACAGTCTACTCTCTTGTTTCCATACCTGTTCACCCCCATTTCCCCAAGGTGCTGAATCTCTGACTCACCATTTGAAGAGCATTTATGAGAATTGGGCCCTAATCACAGGAGCAACATGTACTGATTCCTTTTTAGGTTCCAGACCACGTGCTAAGTATGTGTGTATTCCTTTACACATTGTATACATTTCTCTTTACAACAACCCCTTAGTCAGGATCCACTGTATCACCACTGCACACATGAAGAACCAAGGCCTAGCAGTAATGTGCCCCACATCAAGGCACAGCTCATAAAGGGTAAATATAGAATTTGAACCTACACCCTTCTGTCTTTTGGGCCTAAGCATTTAACCACCACATTATACTGAAGGTGGCGTTCCCAAGACTGTGAGAAAATGGTAAAGAAATGTATTAATCTCAGGAAGTGGTAGAGACGGCAGGGCAGTTTAGAAAGGCATGGCTCTGACTGCAGGGCTGACCTTGGGGTTGGGTACAAGTTAATATCAGTGAGCTGGAATTCCTTTGCTTTAATAAGAATAATGTACTTGACAAGTCATTTCATTATGTTTTTCAGGAAGCATATAGTCACTTGTCACTTATACAACCTGGGAATAATTACAACTCATTTTGTAATTTGTACAAATATGCAGAATGAACCATTTACAACAGTTAGACCCATGATTAGGGCATGTAATTATAGCACAATGGTTTGGGGTTGTTTTTTTTTTTTTTTTTTTTTTTCCACAAGGGTTGATAGAATTAATCTTCTCTTCATTTTTTGTTTTTCCAAAATGCCTTTTTAAAAATCCCAGTGTTTTTAGTAAACTGCTCTCCCCTTGCCATGGAAGTATTTTGAAAGCCTCAGCATCAGAAAGGCCTGGGTTTATGTCTTGGTCTACTGCTCTCTAGTCGTGTGACATTAGACATGTTACTTAATCTCCCTAAGCTCCAGAAATCCACCTGAAAACCAAGAAAAAGGAGTCCTTACTTGCCAAGTTTTTTTGAGAAGAGGAAAAGTATATGAAGCTCCGAGCACAGAGTTTGGAACCTAGTAACTGTGATGATGATGATGACCTTTACTGAGTGCTTACTATTTGCCAGGCACTTATTTGAGCATCTTATAGGAATAAACTCGTTGACTCCATAAAAAGTGGCAAGCAATAGTCACTGTACCAGCAGTGCTCAGTTTGAGGACTGTCTGCCCATTCCACTATTTTTCCACTGGAATCACAGTGATGATTAAAACTCACTGTAGGGCGCCTGGGTGGCTCAGTCAGTTAAGCGTCTGCCTTCAGCTCAGGTCATGATCCCAGGGTCCTGGGATCGAGTCCCATGTCGGGCTCTCTGCTCAATGTGGAGCCTGCTTCTCCCTCTCCCACTCCCCCTGCTTGTGTTCCCTCTCTCGCTCTGTCTGTCTCTGTCAAATAAATAAATAAAATCTTTAAAAAAAAAAAAAACAACTCAGTGTAGCTCCTTGGTATTTACCCAAATAAGTTGAAAACTTACGTTAACACAAAAACCTGCACACAAAGGTTTAAAGCAGCTTTGTTCATAATCGCCAAAACTTACAAGCAACCAAGATGTCCAACAGGTGAATGGATAAACTGTGGTACATTCATCCAATGCATATTTTTCATTAACAAATAAATGAATGATAGAGCCACAAAAAGATCAAGGAACCAGAAATGCATGTTGCTAAGTGAAAGAAACCAATCTGAAAGGCAACATACGGTATGATTCCAACTGAATGACATTCTGGAAAATGTAAAACTATGGAAAAAGATCAGTGGTTGCCAAAGGTTCAGGAGGAGGGAGAAGGGAAGGATTAATAGGTGGAGCACAAGAGATTTTTAAGATAGTGAAACTATTCTATATGATACTGTAATGATAGAGACACGTCATTACATATTTGTCAAAACCCATAGAATATACAAAGAGTGACCCTAATGCAAATTTTTGGAGCTAATAGTAATGGATCAATATTAAGACTGAATCATCAATTGTAAAAAATGTACCACACTAATGCAAGATGTTAAATAGGAGAAATTATGTGTTTGGGGCTGAGGAGTATATGTTC
This sequence comes from Neomonachus schauinslandi, assembly GCF_002201575.2. Taxonomy (NCBI): domain Eukaryota; kingdom Metazoa; phylum Chordata; class Mammalia; order Carnivora; family Phocidae; genus Neomonachus; species Neomonachus schauinslandi. The sequence goes on along the minus strand of NC_058410.1, from coordinate 75,069,553 downwards.
TATACTTTCTGCTCAATTTTTCTTTAAACCTCACATTGTTCTAAAAACTAAAGTCTGTTAATTTGTAAAAACATACCAGATTGTACACTTAAAAAATAGAGAGTTCTTTCAAGAGTTAATTGCGTTTTCCCTGCCCACAAAAAAAACATATTTTTTTTCCCCTGAAAAAGAAGTCACTGTAAAAAAAACTAAACGTTGAGAATGGTCTTAAATAAGATTAGATGTATTTGGGTTCATTTCTACGTATTACTGCTTCTTTTTCATACACACACCAAAAAAAGGAAAGAAAGAAAATTTTCAGAGATGAAATAAAGGGAACCCACCTGGAGTGCCCACCTCATGTATGCTGAATAATTTCAGACACAGAGGAACCCCCAAGTCGGTGATTCCTAAAGCAGTCGGTGCAGAATGTCCGCTTCACACGCAACGTGCTAGAAAGACAGATTCTTGGTCTGCCCAGACCTGCTCAGTCAGGGGCAGGACCCAGCAATCCGTGTTTTAACCAGCCCTCCAGGTGAGTCGGATGCTTGCTGAAGTTCCATAGCTACTGCTCCAAGTCAGTGGATCTTTACTTTCCTTTTTTTAAATTATTTTTAAAAAAATTTTTTTAAAGATTTTACTTTTAAGTAATCTCCACATCCAACGTGGGGCTCGAACTCACAAACCCGAGATTAAGAGTCACATGCTCTACCGACTGAGCCAGCCAGGTGCCCCTCTACTTTCCATTTTTTAGCAAACACATAAATTCACAAGCAAAAGATTGCCATGTTTGATGACGGAGCCCCAGCATAAGACTGGCCCTAGAGCAACGTGAGTGGGGTGCCAAAATACGCAGAAATCAAGTTAGATACTACAGTGCGATGCTTTAAAAATCAAAATGAATGCAAAAAAATCCATGATGAACAAAATACCAACTTTTCAATACAGACAGGATCGGTGTGACTGGTTTTCCCTTTGGCCTCAGGCTGCCACACGGATCCACTGCTTCAGCATGGGGGGCAGGGGCAGGGGGCTTGGGGCTGGGCTCACTGAGGCCAGCTCCTTCCCTTTCTCCTGACTGAAGTCCACGCCCTGGGTCACACCGTCCTCCTTCAGTCACTGCCTCCATTAAAGCGGTACTAATTGAGTGGAAAATGTGAGCATTTCCGGGGCGCCTGGGTGGCTCAGTTGGTTAAGCGACTGCCTTCAGCTCAGGTCATGATCCCAGGGTCCTGGGATCGAGTCCCACATCAGGCTTCCTTTGCTCTGGGGGGAGCCTGCTTCTCTCTCTGCCTCTGCCTGCCACTCCCCCTGTTTGTGCTCTCTCTCTCTGTCAAATAAAGAAATAAAATCTTAAAAAAAAAAAAAAAAGAAAAGAAAATGTGAGCATTTCCAAATGAAATTAAAGAACTACTGTTCTCAAGACACCACTTTTGTGGGAAGACTGAGTTTACAGAAATAGATAGCAGAGCGCCCATCCCATAATATCTCCACGTGCAAGCTACAATAGTGCTAAGTCTTTAAATTCTGTGGAATCCCCCAGGACAAGAGAACTGAGCTACATGAGGCTCATTTGGTAACTTCAAATCCGGGTGCTTGGGTGGCTGTCGGTTAAGTGTCTGCCTTTGGCTCGGGTGTGGTCTCGGGGTCCCGGGATCGAGCCCCTCATTGGGCTCCCTGCTCAGTGGGGAACTTCTCCCTCTGCCTGCCGCTCCCCTCCACTCATGCTCTCTCTCTCAAATAAATAAATCTAAAAAAAAAACCAAACTGCTCTGGGGACTGCACACGGCTACAGGAGTGGTAGCTGTGTTAGTTACCCTCCTGGGAGACCGCAGCTCTAGAGCCGTGTTTGCAAGGTCTGTAAAGTTGGCAGAGGGGATGAGAGAAGCAGCAAAAGCTGCTACAGCCGGAAGAAGGAATGAAAAATCTGGGGAGGGGGGAAATGCAACACCAGTTTGCTGAGCTCTAGAGGAATGAGGAAAAGAGGTACAGGAGGTGTCAGAGGGAAGGGGCAAAGTGGGAGAAAGAGGGTGAGGGAGGGAGGCACAGCTTGTGACTAAGAGCATCGCTCAGCCAGAACCTTACCTGGATTCTGGAAGCTGAGAAACTGGAGGTCCTGAATTGAGAGTCAGAAGTGGCCAACAATTAAAAGGATCAGAGGACATTAACACTGAATTAAATAGTCATTTAAAAAATTTCAAGTGAAGGAACCTGTGAAAGACTTCAGCACAAATTCAAACTCGTCAACTGAAGTGGTGAGTGGGGGACATCCAGAGCAATTATTATTTTATTTTTTTAAAGAAGAGTGCTCAGTTTGGGAGTACTGACCAATTTCTGGACACCTGAGTCATGCTGAACGGAGACACTTAACACTGCTGTGGGAATCTACACGCTGGGTGATTTGGGCAGGGCTGGACTTTGCAAACTGTTTTCTTTTTGGAGAAACGTATTTGTCTTTCTCAGTAATTGTTGCTGAAGACCTGCAGCTGAGACCCAGCAGCGGCTGCAGGAGGCAGAACAGGACAAGGCTCAGCAGGTTACAGAAATAAGGGCTCCAGCTCAAGCTGAGAAAGCAGATACAGAGGAAACAGACTGGGCGAGGTAAAGCTCCCCCTTAACCTGTTGCTAAGAAGGAAATTGCCAGAAGACAGTAGGGTCAAGTAAAAGTGGAATAGTACTGTCACTGCTTTTTGAAACAGAGAGGAGAGGAGCTCCTTAGGGTTATCATCATAGCCTGTAAGAACTAGAATTCTGTAAGACCCATATCTCAGGGACAGCCATTAGGCATCTGAACAGAGCCCAGAAGGCTTATGATATTTATTGGGATCAGGGCCTATCACCTCTGTTTAGCAAGTTATCAAACCAGAGCCATCACTGAGACCAGAAATAGCAAAGAGGAGGAGGCCCCTACAACACACAGACTCTGTGGAACAGGAAAGTGCCATGGACTTGTTCTGGCAACCTCGCGCTCACTGTCACCTCCACCTCATGCTAGTGAGCTGTGCGCTGTCCTCGTCAGAATATTCTTCATAGAGGAAGTCAACACAGGCTGACTGGGTCCGGGAGAAGAAGCCACTGGCCAGAGCTGAAGTGTAGCCCAGCTCTGGATCTAAGGAGATGTTGACCATGGGACTCTACCCAGGGAGAAAAAAAGCAAGTTCTGAGAGAGAATTCTACCAGCCTAGAGGCCATGCCAACTTCAGGGCTGAAGAGAAGGACAGAAATTCAAGCTGAGATCCTGCAGGGTGTCAATACGTTACATAATGATTTTCCTAAAATTAAAAAAAAAATCTGTATATGTATATATATAGAGAGAGAGAGTTAAGTACTCCTCTCCTGTCAAAATACTAACTTGTTTTTGATAAATTGGGAGTAAATGATTTTTGTCACTACTTGAAAATAAGAATGAGGCCAAAAAGTGAAGATCTTTGCATGATAGAGCAGAGAGTTTTTGAAGATTCTTGAATTACCCAGTGGCATGACGAAATCAGTCTTCAAGGAGAAAGATCTGAGCAACAGTGTACAGGATGAATTAGAAGAGAAGACTGAAGACAGAAAGCCTAGTATTGCATGCTGTTGAAATGATTTAAAACCTAAAATAACAATTGTTGGGACTTGAGGGTAATAGTAGAAAGGGAGAGATGTAAGAAAGAATTGTTCAGAGCTCAGTGTAGGGAGAACAATGAAGGAGAGATGGCTCCATGTCTCCTGCGGGGTGGGCAGCGTCTAGAAAAATGTGGGGGCTCTTCATGGAAATGAGGAAAGGAAGCTGAAGTGGCTGAGGAGGGCAGATCATGAATCATGTCAGTGAGAGATTTTAGGAGAAGCAGAACACACATCTTTTGTGGGCAACTAGAGATATGGTAATAGAGAGAGAGTGAGAGGTCAAATAAAATTTAGGAAAGAAAATACCCACGTTGAAGCTATGCGCACAATGGTAGAGAGAACATCCAAGGGTACAATAGTAATAATAATAGCAACAAGAATAATTACAACTACTGTGACTTATTGAATGGCTACTGTGTTCTAGCCACTGTACCAATGTCACCTGTTTCATCTCTAGACACCATGAAATAGATATGATGGCTCCCATTACAGATGGGAGATTGATGCTCCATAAGGTTAAGGGACTTGCCTAAGGCCACCCACTGAAGGACCAGGACTAGATTTCCAGTCTGTTGACTCCCAGTTCAGTCTCTTTTCACAGGCCATTCCTTTCATGTGTGTGGTGGGTCAGTCTCCTTGTCACAAAACACTGGAGGTGGAATTATGAAAATAAGGATGTCATGGAGATACCATCGGAGTAACTTTAATGGAAGAGAGGAAGGGAAATGGGGTATTAACACTGGTTGGGCCCAAGAGAGGCACAGGTCTGGTAGAGAAAGAAGCCAAGAAATTTGTAATGTCCTCCCACAATGATAAAAAATCAGTAAAGAAAGCATTTCCCCCTTGTCTTAAACCTGACACCACACAAAGATAGAATTTTGAAACGTAATTTGGTTTTGGAACACTTAATTACCTCCCCCACTGATGCACAGGGAAAGACGAGAACCAGACAACAGCTTTCAAGTGATGCAGAAATTCCAGTAGGGAGCTGAGCAGAGAGAACTGAGATGCTTTATAGCATCATTAATAAATTCCCAGAACATTATACATATCTACCTTCACTTATAAGCCCCCCACCTCCTTGCCTCCTCCCTTTGGCTCCATACATTCCAAAGTGAATGTAAGCAACTTTTATTCTATTTTCCTAGGATTGACTATAATAATTATATATAAGTTTTGAGGTAAATAATAAGATCCTAAAATCAGCACCATTTAACAAGCACTTACTAATCAGCCAATATGTTCTAATCTCAGTAGACACAGAATATGTTAGATATTTCCTGCCTTCCAGAAACTCGCCATCTTTACACAGGCAACCATATATCATGGTATGTGATGAAGGCTATTAGAGAAGTATGAAATGAGGATTCTGGGCATAAAAAAGGAATGAAAATCCTGGTGTAAGGATTTACATTACACCTAGAAAGGCCAGACAGAAACTCATCAGGAGATAATGTTTTTTCTGGGCCTTCAGAGGTGAGTAAAATTTTTCCAAGGAGCTCAAAGACAAATAAGAAAGATGGAGTATTTTAATTGGGGTAGAAATGGAGGCTACAGTAATTGGCCAGCCTACAACTGGCCCCAAAAGGAAATAGCCCACAGCCTAATGGACATTGGATAAAGGAACCTAAAGGATATATACCCTTTTTCAGGCCTGATATTGAACACAATCCCATCAATTGGGAGATCAGCAGCAGGAGCCCAGATAGCAGGGAGCATCTGAAGTCTGAGGGTCAACAGAACCATGGTTCCATGTCTCTCTCTCTGACCCTGAGAACCCGGGCCTGGGAGACACTTTGGCAAAGGCTCAGCCATGGGCTGGAGACAGAGTACAGTCCCTCTCAGTGTTTGAGTACTTAAAGAAGTTGAGGTCCAGAGAGGATGGTCCTGGCCATTCCGTTGATAAGCAGACTGCCAATGCCTGGACTTGAATCCAGAAACATCCCATACCAGGTCTGGGACAATAAGATTAATCTGAGACCCTACCCAACCAGCATGAGCTAGTTTCAATTCTTTTTAATATTTCCCCAAATTACTACTACAGTGATTTACAGCAGGTAAGTATTCAATGTAAATTTTCTGAACAACTACCTGAATATGTTTTTATGCTACATTAAACTTGTTTTGCTTCCATTTCCTGCAGGACTATAAGCTACATTATCACTGTCATCCATCATCATCATAATCACGTTACTAGCTTCCAATTATGGTGGGTTTACCATATGCCAGATGCAATGCTGGATGCCAGGGATCACTAATTCTCATAACACTTCTACAAGGCAGATACTATTAGCCACATTTTACAGATGGAGAAAGTCAGCTTCAGAGGAAGGGCAGATCTTGCCCAAACTCACATATAGCTAACAATTGGCAAAATAGTGGGACATCAACACCATGTTCTATCCAGTATGAAAACAACCCACCTCAATTGTAAATAAGCAAATTTTAAAAATTTGGTCAATTACAAGGGCGCAAAAGTTACTCTGTTCAGTTGGTTTTGTGAGAATGTAACAGGTAAGTGACTTCTTCTAAGGCTTTATTAACTTTATATATACAGAAAAGTATACAATTTGATGAATTTTCACCAGCTGACAAAACTGATTTTTCCCATTTCTGTCTGATATAATAGAGTTCCATGAATATAGCACAAAAATCACATTTTCTTTGTCCATTATAGCCATCTTACCAATAAGAGGGGAGATACCAGTTTCCAATTTACAGACGCGTATGATTTTGTTCTAAAATTTACAAACAGTACTCTGGCACCGTATCTCGAATGTCTTGTCTACTTTCCTACCCTTCACACGTTAACAGTTCTAATTAGTTAATGCATGCAATCAATTCCCTCACCAAGAGCTTCTAGACTGACTTGAAGACATTTTTACTCGACTACACACAGGTTATCCTTCCCAAAGAAATATCTCAATTCTCCCCACTGTCTCCTAAGGAAACCCAACTCCTCTGAACTCAGTTCTGAGTGCTTTAGAAGGGAGAGATCTGGTGGCACCTGAGTAGCCCCATTTATTCTCATCACACAAAACTGCAAAATGTAGCAAGGAAATGACATCAGACGAGCAAAGAACCTTGCAACATTCCTTTTCAAAAGTGTTCCTGTCTGTCAGGACATATGAATGATTATGCTACAGCCCCGATTGCTAAATCTGCCCCCTCTCATGGAAGTGTCAACTGCTGCCTGTTCACCAGCAACAGCTCTGTCACTTCTACTTTGCATCCTAATTAAGAAGACATCGAGAGACACATGAAGTACATGTACCGGAAGGATTGTGCTATCTGTCATACTGTCCTCCAGATGTTCTAATGATGCCTTTGAATTTGGATGGAGGAGATACACAGAAAGAACTCGGGTGCCATGAAACCTTTCCGAGACTACTTGTTTAAGGAAGACAATTAATGACCGAACAGCTGCTAATGGGAACCTTTAGCTGGAAAACTTGTTAGGAAGAGCACTTACCAGCTCTCAGAGGAATTCATACTGATAAACACCTTGGATATACTCCTTATTTTTGTTCTAAAATGTACAATTCATCCTTCCTAAATCAGTTTCCTTCAATTACTAAGAGAGCTCATTAAGATAAGAAAGATTTATCACCAGTTTAAAAAAAAAAAAAAAAAAAAAAAACATTTTCTGAGCTCATGGAAACCTACAGTAGGAATCATTTCACTGAAATGCTTTTAAAACTTCCCAAGTATGTGAGTGGGAGCTTCTGGTATTGTACTATAGGGGAATTGCAAACATAGAGTTTTGAATACTGAAGCCACGTTTTAGGAACTTCCTTGTTGGACATATCACTAAATTACTTTTTAAAAGATACTGTGCTTAGAATTCTGTGCCACACTTCCACACCCCTATCCAGAGGCAATCAATACAAGTTCTTGCTTTGGATACATGTGGCTTATGGGGGGCAGGGAGGGTATAAAGAGGAGGAGAGAGAGAGAGAGAGAGAAATTCTTAAATTATCATTTTGGCAGTGGGCCTTGTCTTTGGGGTGGCCAGACTTTATTACAATGATAGTGTATGAGTGTTCTTATTTGCTCTAAAGTGTGGAGTGAAATTGAAAGGTAAGCTTCCTGTAAGGAAAGTGATCTTGAGCAAATCTCAATCAGTGTTGATCTCATCCCCTGAAGGGAGAGAAAAGCTAATTAATAAAATGGTCTTTTAAATAGAAACTCTGACAATTCTGTCCAATTTCATTATTGTAACCACCTCTTTCTCCATCCCCAAAGAAAAATGAACAACTCCTAATTTTCATAAATACTGTACTATGCAATCAGGAAATAATTAATTTGGAGCTCTTCATCAGTAATGGGATGAAGTTCTTTAATGAGCAGCCTCCCTTTAATTCAATGATGAGACAACTATTCCTGAAATATTTATTGGTATAAAACTACATCAAGGAAAGAAAAAAGAAGCAATTTTGTTTGTTTGTTTGTTTGTTTGTTTTTGTTTGTTTTTTTAAAGATTTTATTTATTTGACAGAGACAGCGAGAGCAGGAACACAAGCAGGGGGAGTGGGAGAGGGAGAAGCAGGCCTCCCGCTGAGCAGGGAGCCCGATGTGGGACTCGATCCCGGGACCCCAGGATCATGACCTGAGCCGAAGGCAGACGCTTAACGACTGAGCCACCCAGGCGCCCAAAAGAAGCAATTTTTTAAAAAACAGGTCAAATCTTGAATAAGATACAGCTTGTCCTTTTTGTACTGAAGGAATGAAATTCTAAAGAGTATTGGAACTTTAAAAAATATATCTAAATATTATTTTTGTTAAATTAATAGTTACATTTCTATGCATCTTCTCAGTCATAACACTATATTAAATTACACGGAGTTATACAAGTATGAAAGAGGACTTTTCCTTCAAGAAAAACAGCATCTAAGTTAGATTTTCTCAACAGCAGCTCTGTCTACACTTTGGGCTAGATAATTCTTTGTGTGAAGCCTGTCCTGTGCATTGTGGACTGTGTAATGGCATCCCTGGCCTCTACTCGGCCTCTACCACCACCTCTTGCCCCAGTTATAACAACAAAAAACGTTTCAGACATTCGGGACATTCAGACCAATGTCCCCTGAAAACGAAATCACCTGTAGTTGAGAACTAATTGGATCTAAAGCTCAAAAACTTTTAAATACATGATTTTCATAAGAAGGATACAGTGATAGATTGAGTAATAGCTCAGCATCAAAAGAGGTATCTAAATAGCTAGACAATTGAGTGATCTAGTGGTTATGAGTCCATTGGTTTAGATTTACATCCTGGCTCTACTTTTCACTAACATGGGCAAGCTACCTGTCTCTTCCAAGCCTCAATCTCTCCTCTACAAAATAAGGATAAAATAGAATTTACACATAGGGTTGTCTTGAAGATGAGACAAAGTAAAGCACAGAAAAAAACCTGGAATGATTTGCATCAACTACCATCAAACTTTTGTTGGGTAGACTAGACCTATAAACATTTATCATCTATCATTCATATCAGCGTAAACAAGTACAAAATAGATTTGAATGAGTAGTGCTAATGGAAATGTAAGCTTTTATTATGCATTTGTAGAATGCTACTTACATTTTAAATAATACATTTTTTAACAAATATATCATGTTTAACCTCAAGTTTTTTCTTTACAGGAGAAGGGTACGCACTGACCCAGGAATAATTAATCCACAATGATCAAAATTGAGACATATCCTAGAAAAGTTCTTGAATTTTAAAAATAAGCCCAAAATGTTGGTAACAGCCAGGCAAAAATTCAAGCAATAGATAGGAAGAGAGAAAAGAAATAAAGCTGACCTAGCTTTCTCCATAGAATCCAATGCCAAAACCCAATAAATCAATACCTGTAAGACTATCAAAGAAAAAATTGTGAGCTGTGGAATTTATATACAGTCAAGATATCCTTCGAGCTTTACAAAAGTTTCAGTCAAACCACTTAAAATATGTAAAAATTCAGGGAATATTGCCGTGATTCTTCCTTAAGAAAACTACTGGATGACAAGTTTCATCCAACCAAAATATAGCTGGGGAAAGTAAGCAAGAGATGGCTGATGAACACTGAATGTATTTCACTATAAATCAAAGAAAGAGTATTTTAATATGATACAACTAACTAAAATCATGAGAGGATTGTGAAAGAAGGTGATAAGTTTTCTGCTTCCCTCCTGTTTAATACCTGGAAATCAAAGGATGTCAAAGGTAACAGAGTCAAATAATACAAATTTAAACATACTTAGCTGTTCAAAGGGAAACACTTAAAAAGGTAGTAGTATTGATTGAAATAAGTTAGTAAAGTGGGGCACCTGGGTGGCTCAGTCGTTAAGCGTCTGCCTTCGGCTCAGGTCATGGTCCCAGGGTCCTGGGATTGAGCCCCACATCGGGCTCCCTGCTCAGTGGGGAGCCTGCTTCTCCCTCTCCCACTCCCCCTACTTGTGCTCTCTCTCTCGCTGTGTCTCTCTCTGTCAAATAAATAAATAAAATCTTTTAAAAAAGAAAAAGAAAGAAGTTAATAAAGTAAAAGAAGAGAAGGGGCAGGAAGGCGGAATATGTGAATTTCAGTATTACATATAGTAGGAAACTAACAAGTACAGTCTAAAAACACGGAGGAACCAAAGATACTATATAAAAGCATAATTAAAAGGTAACTAGAGCAAAAGTGCAAACTTCTTAATATCAGAAAAACTACACCAGAGGCAAATTGAATGAAAACAGACCACAAAGTAAAAGACTGCAAAGTAGAAAAAATAGCATGAACTAATATGACAGAATCCAGACCAAATATACAGGTCATATTAATAAATCTAAATGGCCTACACTAATTGAAAGACAAAAATTGAATCACAAATCAAAACCCAATTCCATATAGATAAAAAGTAAAAGTGATTCAGAAAGTGAAAATAAAGAGATAGCATTTTTTTATTTTATTATGTTATGTTAATCACCATACATTACATCATTAGTTTTTGATGTAGTGTTCCATGATTCATTGTTTGTATATAACACCCAGTGCTCCATTCAATACATGCCCTCTTTAATACCCATCACAAGGCTAGCCCATCCAGCCACCCCCCTCCCCTCTAGAACCCTCAAAAAAAACTAAATCTTGCCCTTTGCAACGACATGGATGGAAGAGATAGCATTTTAACAAGCAAAAGCAAATAAAAAGAAAGGAGGGCTTATGATTTTTACTGGCAGAGTGGAATCCAGAGCAAAATGCATTAAGCAAGACAAAGAAATCTACTTGTAATGACACTATGTAAAATCTACAATGAAAACAACTGCTACAAATATTTCTGCACCAAAGAACAGCAGTATCGTTAATACAGAAGAAACTATAGGCGATTCAAAGAAAAATACTGAGAAACACATTAGAAGTAAGAGATGTGAGGTCATCTCTCTCAGTCTATTGACAAATAGCATAGAGGAAAAATAAGTAAAGTTATAGAAGAATAAAATGAAGATTAACAATAGAGATCTGACTGACAAATATAAAATTCTGCACCTTGGAAAATTGAGACTATACCTTCATTTCATATAAACATAAACATTCACAAAAATTAACAACATATTAGACCGCAAAGATATCCACACCTTGAACCAGGATCATTTCTAAATGGATTAAAATGTTAAAAGTAAAAAATTAAACATAAAAATACCTGGTGAAATGTCATGGGAGACATATTTTTATATAACTCATGATGTTCTACGTTCGACACAAAATCCAGAAGTCACCAAATAAGAGACCAATAATTTAAAATATGCAAAGTACAAATTTCCACATGGCAAAAGCAAAATACAAAGAAAAAAATGTAAAAGAAAAGGGGGGGGAGAACCACAACCTATTTATGCACATATCCCAATAGCTAATATTGCTAAATTAAAAGGAGCCCATACAACTCAGTATGTGAAAGACCAATGACTGAATTGTAAAAACTATGAACAGTTCGCAGAGGAGGAATAAAAATGGCTCTGGAACATATGAAAAGATACTAAACACTGAGATGATATTTTCCACTTGTGTTGGCAAAGATCAAAGAGTGAGGTAGGACACTGGGCTGGCAAGGGGGAGGGAAAAGGCATTCTCACACAGTGCTGCTGGGAGGCCAGATGCATTCAACCACCATAGAGGACTTTTTAACAACAGCATAATTACAACAGTCCCACCAGCAACTTCACTTCCACAAATGTATCCTATGGTTAGATATTCAGTCACACATCTGATGTGGTGCTTGTACAAAGGTACTCATAGTCACAGAGAACTAGCAAACATTTGCAAACAACCATAATGGACACATTAACAGGGAAATAGTTAAACAGATTTTGGTACATCCCTACAATAGAATCAGAAAGAATAATACTGTACTGAAATGAATGTACTGAAATGGAATGACCTCCAAGAAATAATGGTAAGAAAGGGAAGGAAGGAAAGAACAGAGGGTGGGGAAGGAGGGAAAAGGAAGAAAAAAGTGGTGTAGAACAGTGGTGTAAAGTTGGGGTTCAGGGTTTGGGAATGGACACACATATTTGTTTATATGCACATGTGCACAAACTATCTCGGGAAGGATACATAAGAAATTGGTTACAGTTTCTCAGCCGGGGACTATGGTAGAAGAGAGATTTGCCTTTCCCTATACAACCAAAAGATGCCTTTGGAATTTTTTTTATAAAACTATTTTTTAGTCTATAGGTTGGATTTGGCCTATAGACTGCTAGTTTGAAATATCATAATCATTAAGCCAAAAGTGATCATTTTTTATCATAAAATTACTTTCTGTCTAATTTTATCTATCTAAATGCATTATAATATTGGAGTTAAGCAATCAACTTTATCCCAGTATGACAATTATTACAATATAAGTACTATAACTCCTAATGCCCCAAATTCTAAGTCCATTCCAAAAAAGTATTTTACTATGTCAGAGATGGGATTATTCTATTGCAGACTAAATCATAAAGGGTTTTGCTTGGCAAGCCTTCTATCTCTGTCATGATAACCCTACAGTGTAGGTTGATTCATTTAGACTGAAAAAAAATTTTTTTAATCTGTCTTGTTAGAAATTCAAGGAAGAGAAAAAGGAAAGAGAATAGTTTATTTTGCTCTGTCCATCTCTCAAGAGAAACATATGCTACATTTGCTCATATTTGGGGATGAGTTTAAAAACATAAAGGCTGATAAATAGTAAGTAATCATATAAAAAAGAAAGACGCATCATATCTGACAGCATAATCTCAGAAGAAAATTTTTCTTTTTTTATCAGAAGAGTTAAGAAACAAAATCACCCCAAATTGACTCCAAATTGCTCTGTAGATTTAAATCTCTTTTATCGGTCTCTGAATGGTCCAAATTTCCCAGGTTTGAAGACCTTTTGACCCTTTTGTAATGTTTATGCTGTCAACCCACACAATTTCTTGTATACATCTGACTCCCGATTAAATCTGTAATGGATTTCAACCAAACCGATACTTCCTATTTTGAGTAATAGTTAGTGTCATGTCTAAAGAACCTACTGAAAATGATATCTACACAATGATCTCATTTTCAAGTTTTTCTTCCCAAAAGACTACTTCCACTTCTCACCATATAAACTGAAATTACCCACAGTCTTTATTGGACTGTTTATCCATATACTCTGGGCTATTATTTCATATAAAAGGTTTTTGGTGAAACAAGAAGAGTGTTCTCGTGAACCTTGCCCTTTAATTAGTGTAAGCTCCTTGGGGACTGATGGTCTGACTTCACAGAAGGTAAGAGAACGGATCTAGGAAACAGTGCTAAAATTAAACATTCCTTCCAAATGTTGCAGACAATCCTAAAACCGTGAAATGCCTGCCAACCCCCTGAGAAGATCAATAGAGTAATCACTGGGCATATGAAGCAGAACCGCCCACTGCAAAGTCCACTAAATGAAAATCCCCAATGGGCACTAGGTCTGCAATATAAGCACATTCTTACAGAAGGATAGATTCCCTTTGTCTGTGCTTCTGACTCCAGTGGATGGTCCACTGAGCAATTAGGCCTGCAAACACGAACACCTACCAGCCCCAAACTGATTAGATGGCCTCACATAAATAAGACTAGATTATTTTGGACTTCTTGCCTTTAGGAATCAGTAGTGATATTAAACACAAGTATTCTGGGGTCATCTTAAGCAATAAGGCTTTTTCATTAAGAAATTCAACTCCGATCAGCAAATGTTAAGATTGGCTTTTGTAGAAAAAGCACTTTGTCCTTTACTGACCAGCAAATTTATCCATGTCTTTTGGTTTGCTTCATTAAATTTAATGCACATGTACCGTACATTATTTTTAAGAGGAAAGACATGCTCAAGTGTTACCTGGCTCTTCCTAATAAATCCATCAATACAGGGAGGTATGCTGTATCTACTTTGCAATTCTATAGTAGGTTAGAATCTCTCTTTCAACAGCAAGTTATTTATCTTACTAACAATCCATCAAAATAAATATCTCCTAAGGTACAGTATTATTAAATATTTTTCACAGCTGAAATTCCCCAACCCCCTTAGGCAGAATTAATAGCTTTTGTTCATACATATATCATGATGCTTTTCACATTTTTAATGGGTGCTGCTGTTGATGGATCTTTTATTACCAGCAGATTGGGAACCCCCTGAAGGTGGACCACAGGTCTTATTCATCTCTGAATAAGTCCCAATAACTTGCACAGAGCCTTCCACAGTATGGATGAATAAATAATGAAATCTCCTAGCCAGAGGATTGTTGTGCCCAATCCCCACAGCAATGCTGGGATGGGGTTGGCAGGGCAGAGAAGGGCAGGGTGTTGAAGCACTAAAATGATTTCCCCTGAGTTCCTCTCAATCCCATAGCCCTCATTCTCCTTCTCCCTTCAATTCTGTTGCTACAATATAACTCTCATCTGAATGTGGCAGTTGTTGCACAGAATGGCAATTTAGACCCATGACAGTTCAGTGCAGGGACAGGCAGCCTATTGCACTGAAATGACAACACGGCCCCTGAAGTCCCCGATGGTGACACACTGCCCACTGCATAGCCCTCTCTCAAGTCTCTCCCACAGAGCCTCTCCCCTCTCCCTCGCTCTGCTTCTCCTCTGCTACTCTCTCTTCTTCCCTGCTCCATTATTCCCATTGCCCTGCTTGTGCCTAGGTTAGCCCTTGGGCTAAATATATTGCTGGGTAGGGATGGAAAATGTCGAGCAGTGTCACCACTCGTCTTTTGCTTGCCTGGGACAAAATCATTAGTGGATTCTTAAGACACTTACCTGCAACCTCAAAAGTCTTAAGGGCTAGAGACAGCCACCAGCAATTAATATGAGTGGCCATGGAAGATAAAGTCTGCTTGCAATCTCTACGGAATTGTGACCTTCTTGGCAGTAGAAAGTATTAATTTATTTAAGCCCTAGTACTGAAATAACCAAAAAAAATCTTCCTTTTCTTTTCCTTAATGCCCCCCAACCCCATTCTGATTGACTGGTAGTGGTTCTGCTGGAGCACTGTGTTTAAAATAATCAAGAGGTAGCATCCTGGCCCAAGAAGAAAAGGTATTATAGGGGCGCCCGGGTGGCTCAGTCGGTTGAGCGTCTGCCTTTGGCTCAGGTCATGATCCCAGGGTCTCTGCTCAGCAGGGAGCCTGCTTCTCCCTCTCCCTCTGTCTACTGCTCTGCCTACTTGTGCTCTCTCTCTCTCTGTCAAATAAATAAATAAAATCTTAGAAAAAAAAGAAAGAAAATAAAAGGTATTATAATGCATTAGCAATGTCTTGCTAAGTGATCAAGAATAAAAAGCAATGATATACATGCTAGTTATGTGCCGCATTTGCCTAATTCTCTCATCTGGTAAATTACTACTCTTGATGTAATCATCAGGGCTTGCAAAGTTTATCTGATTCATTCCACAATTAACTGAACTTGAGTACGGCTTAACTAGAATTGAGTATGAGCCGGCACTATGCCGGACATTGGACATACAAAGGTAACTCAGCACAGTCCTTAATCTCAGGCCACGGAGGCTCGCTTCTCACCAACACAATATTCTGTTTGCACTGCAGTAAAGCCAGCCAGCAGGCAACGTGCTCCATGTTCTTGCAGTTTAGGAAATGGCTGGCATAGAACCATCCTTTTAATCTAACAAAGAAATCTTAACCTTGGATTTCCAAAAACCTAAACCACTGGAGGGGAGAGGAGATGGGGAATAGACGGAATAGGTAAAGGGGATTAAGAGGTACAAACTTCCCGTTATTAAATAAATAAATCATGGAGATGAAAGTACAGCTTAGGGAATATAGTCGATAATATTAGAACTTCGTATGGTGACATAGTAATTACACTTATAGTGAGCATTTGGTAATGTACATACTTGTCAAATCACTATGTTGTACACCTGAAACTACTGTAATATATGTCCACTCTACTTCAATTAAAAATAAAATAAATAATACATAACCGAAAGAAAACTCCCATTTACAATAAACTCCCACAGTGTAAAGCAGGTAGATAGAAGTCTAATAGATAGACCTATATAAAAAATAAAATACCTAAAAGAAGATGAAATTTTGAAAAAGCCTAAACCTGTCAAAAATATCCCAAAGGGTCTCCGCAAATTTTCTGGTTATATTTGAAAGAGGCTAGGGCCTATGATGTAGGTTCAAGTAATTAAATACTGAGTGTTGCCACTCCGAAGAGTTTGAGAACCTGTAGATGACACTTACATAGTACACGATCCTGGTAACAATAGCTGAAATGAGGACAAGCCTAGAGACGTAACAGACGAAAGCAATATGGCTCCGTACGGACGTGAGTATCTGCCATGCAAGCACTGACTAACTTTCCAGAATAATCAGTTCTGGGTGAGGTGTGACAAACGTAGAAGCTGTGACATTGACAAAGCCATGCTGGGAGTCACAACTCGTCTATCTGTGCTAAGGAGTGCTGGCTCCTTGCAGGAGGAACCGTTCAGCCTGAGAACCAGGGCAGCAGCAGGGCGGAGAGGACAGATCAGAATGGAAGACACAGAGCTTAGCCCTCTGAGCTGAACCCCAGCCTGCCCTCAGGGTCTCCCCCTCTCTCCATCCATCACCCTGGTGGCTTCCCATTCGGAATCCTCCCCAGCATTAGGCTGCTGCTGTTTTCTAGATCTCAAAACCTTGTTTGTGACAGACATCTATTCTCTTAGCAAATTTGGGGTTCTCTTTCTTTACTTGCTTGGGTTAAATTTGTACACAGGCTTAAGAAAAGCCTCTTAGGGGCGCCTGGGTGTCTGCCTTCAGCTCAGGTCCTGGGATCGAGCCCCTCATCGGGCTCCCTGCTCAGCGGGGAGCCTGCTTCTCCCTCTCCCACTCCCCCTGCTTGTGTTCCCTCTCTCGCTGTGTCTCTCTGTCAAATAAATAAATAAAATCTTTTTTAAAAAAAGAAATTAAAAAAAAAGCCTCTTAGCTTTTTTTAACTAGATATAGGCACTATATTAAACATATAATTTTTAACTAGATACATTCCAACAGGAATTGGGAGAGGGTGTGTTTTCCCCCACATTAGCCAAAGTCCAAGAATTTGTTTACTTTCAGCTGTGGCTCTCTACCCAAAGGTGAGACAGGTATCCTGCCTCCCCACCCCCTTTGTTAAAATGAATGGGATCCACAGGACAAGGTATTTTTCAAGGTGCAGTCCTAGACCATCCATCTCAAAATCTTCCTAGAAAATATTAAAATGCAGATTTCTGGGCTCCACATGGGAACTATTAATCTGCATTTTAACAAGTTCACCAGATGATTCATAAAGGGATTGAAGTGTAAAGATCTCTACCATTTTAGGGTAATTGCTCAATGAAAAAGGGCTTTTCCCGTCTAGTCCTTAAAGGCATTTAAAATATATCAGCAAGGGGCCCCGAGGTGGCTCAGTCAATTAAGCCATCACTCTGATTTCTGCCGGGGTCATGATCTCAGGGTCCTGAGATTGAGCCCACCTAGGGCTCTGCACTGCTTGATACTCTCTCTCCCTCTCCATCTGCCCCTCCCCCCATTCATGCGCTCGCTCTCTCAAAAAAAAATTAAAATTAAATAACATATATCAGCAAACATAGTCACTTCTGTGCAGTAGCATTAGGATAATTCAAAGTTCAGATCACTGGAAATTCCCCGAAATTTGGTATGAACTCCAACCCCCGCAAACCCCCCTTCCCGTCAGCCCCATGGGTTTAGAATAATCCTATTCCCTCGGTGTAAGGCAAAGGAAGACTGCGGGTGTCTGTCGTGTGGGAAGGCTAGAACTGTTTACAACCCTCAGAGGGCACCTCCACCCCCGGTAGCGGGGGTCCCCACCCTTCGCAGGATGGGCAGAAGCCATAGCTCTTCCTCATGCCTCTGACCCCCTGCCTTGCTATTTCCTGGAGGATATTCTTGGCTCTGGAAAGGCAGCTCCCAAAGTGAGTCACAGAGGGATTTTTGCCTGCATCTCTGGCCGGTGCTGCTCACAGTCCAGCACCCATAAATCCTCCTGCCCCCATCGATCGATAGCAGACACAGCAAAACTCGAACCTGGCAAGTTTAAAATTCAACGTGGCCGCTGAGGGAAAGCACACTGTTGTCTGATTCCCCGGTTCTTTTTAAGGAAGAAGAGCTCAGAGAGAAATACAGAAAATCATTCTCGTGCTATTTTCAAATATCTAACCTTTCACTTTGTTTAACTTCAACAATTGCGTGAGTTGTGACCACTTTTAAAACAAGGTTCAAGTTAAATACTAAGTTCCCTACTTGATTTTATTCAGTATAGATTTTCTTCTTCACCTCCAAAGAGCCATTATTTTGATTCAGACACACGTCACGTCACACTTATTAGCACACACAAAAAGCCCCCATGCTAATGCTGGGATAGAATGAAAATATTTGAATTTGCTCATTTCCAAAGTATTCATAAGCCTCTTGGTGCTCCAATCGTGCTTCTAGCAAATACACTTCAACCCATCAAATTCAAAACATGACTTTGTACAGGGTCATACATACATGAAAGATCTACAGCCAAGGAAAGAATTTAAAAGGGACAAAAATGACTAGAATTTAGTCTACAACCCTCATCTTGCAATTACAGAAACCCGATTCTGTAGGGTGAATTCAAAATTTCCTTCCCGCGCTGAAACTGTGATTTCCTAATAAGGCAGAAGCTATTGGTGCTTTCCTTTCCCCCTTCATCAGTCAAGGTTCCCACACCTGCCCACAGCTTCCTACAGCGAGCACCTGTGCCTCTCCACCTGCCTGAGAGAGAGCTGGGCTTGCCTGGGTAGGAGGCAGGTGTTGGGGAGTGAACGCCCCAGCTCTCAGCCAGTGATGCAAAGAAGTTAGATTATTAACCAGCGTTGTGTCCCCAAGTGGGACAGCTCAAAGGTGTGCATTACACCATATCCCAAACGTGGGTCACCTGCCTGCTGACATACCCTGTGTTGGCCTCTCAGTCCTGCTTAGCCACTCCCTGCTTGCCCTCCAATCTTGTCTTGGATGTGCTTCTGGGGGTTACACCCAAGTCCCCCAGCTATGGCAGAAAGGGAAAGCCAAGATAGCTTGGTTTTGCATTTTAAAAAGACAAATAGATCATATTATGTCATGGGAACTTAGAGGAAGAGGTAAACAGTTCTGTCTCAAACAGCGTGAGAGGTGTTCATCCGGTTCTCACAAGTGCCAAGGTTTCAGAATCTTTTGTCTCAATTCACACTAGGGAGTTATTACGCATTGAATAAGAATACACGTCAATCAGGCTCAAAACTGATCTAATGAGCGATTTTGAGGTAAAATTCAAAAAGTGACCATATTTCCTCAAAACCCAAAAGCAGCATTTGGGATATTTGCCTTAGGAGAGCAGACATAAGAATTCTGTAGATCTCTTACTTGGTCTAAATAAGCCTGGTGTCTCCATTAGTTCATTATGTTTCACTTTTACTTTAACCAAGACACTTTTACACCTCCATTTCATTAAATTTGTATCGAAGTAACCCTAGAAATACTTGCTTTAAAACTTTGTTTTTTACTTTCTGTTCATACTAAACTGCTATCTGATAGCACTTTAGTCTCTATAACAATACACAATTTTTATTAAATAGGTTTTGTGGAGAATTTACAGGTTTTCAAAACAAAGGCTTTTCTGTCTTCCATTGTTATACTGATGGATATATAAAGACATGAAAAGATGACTTTAAATTCGAGCCTTTGCTCCATGGAGTCTGAGGTCACTCAAAAGATGAATTTAGGATGAAAAATGTAGTCAGATGGTATATTTCTTCCCAAGGAAAGATATTACCTTAAAAATAGTTATTGCTGCAGTCACACTCACAGAAGAAAAAAAAAAATCTGTTTTCCAGGACAAACCAAAACACTAAGATTGTAAGTGAGCAAATAAATTGCCTGAGACCACTCAGTGAGCCAAAGGTCTGCCTGAAAACAGGCTGCAGGACCCTAATTCCAGATCATGCTGTCTAAACAAAAAGTTATTGAATCGCACTGCCAGGCAGAGGTGGATTTACCCTACATCCAAGGAAGCCTTACTACATATGCAGGCAATATTTCCAGAGCTCTGGGTGACCCTCTTGTATGATCTCACATGTCACAGAGTTTTGTAAAATTTGTGGAAGTGCAATTCTTTTTACTGTAATTAGTTAAAGTCTGTCTCCTAAAGAGGACCTCCCCAAATGTATAGGCTTCAGATTCTATAAAATTGGAAGCCTTTCTTCTGCTGGGTCTTCATGAACATTCCCTGTACTTCCCAGCTGAACACTCAGCCTCAGAACTCACAACCCCACCAAGTGTGCTGTTCCCAGAGAGACTTCGTATTACAACATTAGCTCAGGCCTCACAGCACCTCCCCAGGTAACAACTTCACTAATCCACGGACTTCCAGAAAATATTTGACAATGACTTGGAACCTTTGTGAGAAACTTAGGAAGCTTTAGTGCATCAGTGAGCAGTTAACATCTGTGGGATCCTACTGAGATCTAAGGTATCAATTAGTGGTAACTAGGATTCTTTCTTTCTTTTTTTTTTTAACTAGGGTTCTTTGCAATGGGTTTTCATAGAGAACAAGCATATGCTGATGTTTTAAATTAAAAACGTACTCTCCTATAGAGAATGTCTGCACAGCATTCTTCTTCTTTGGCCCATATAATTCTTATTACATTTTGCCCTCCAAAAGTGATTATGGGACTCATGGAAACACTGAATCCCAAAAGAAAATATTTCTTTATAAGAAACCACAACTCTTTGAATGCCGTTATTTTCTGGACTTTTAATCATGTAGTTCTTTTTATCTTTGGTTTCTGTGAGCCCCTGCAGCTCATTCTTCATTCTCTACTACCAAACCCCAGCCAAAATACTAGATAAAAAGAGATGAACCCTAACATAATGGCAGGACACCATCGTGTCCTGGAAGGTGTTATCATCTTTCTAGGCTTTGAGTAGACCTAGAGGGGAGCTGGCAACTCACCCTTCTCTCCAATTCTTGTTACTGTAACTGATGTTGCCAAGTGTGCCTGAACTAGTTTCCTTAACAGTAATACTAGCTAACAGTTATTGAACTCAGACTTTGTGCCAGGCACTACATTAATTAGCACTTGACATGCATTATCTCATTTAAGCAACCCAAGAACTATAAAAGGTAAGTACTCTTTAATGTCCCATTATACAGATAAGGAAACCAAAACATAGCAAGATTAAGTAATTTGCCCAGAATTACTTTTTGTTCGACCACTTTCCTTCTCACCTAGGGACTCTCAGTCCTAACCTCCCCCAATATAGGATCAGACATGTGACTCAGGCTGGCCAGCTAAAGAATCCCATCCTACTGGCCATGACGGTTGATTCAGGGATGGGCATTATATTAGTTTTCTTTGTTGCATAACAAACTACTACAAACTTAGAAGTTTAAAACAACATCCACAGTTCTGTAGGTCAAAAGCCCAGACATAGCATGGCTGCATTCTCTGCTCAGAGTTTACAAAGCTAAAATCAAGATGTTGGCCAGGCTGAGTTCTCATCTTGATGATCTGGGTGGTGGCGGGGGATGGAGGGGCGTCCACTTCTAGAATCATTCTTGTCATTATCAGAACTCCATTCCTTGCCATTGTAGGTCCAAGTTCCCTGTCCCTTGCTGGCTGTTAGCCTTGGGCCACTCTTAGATCCGAGAGGCTACCCACATTCCTTGCCACATGACCTCCTTCATCTTCAAGTTGGCAATAGTGTGTTGAATGCTTCTTATACTTCAAATATCTGATATCACCATCTCTGAGCTCAAGACCCAGATTTAGAGCATCTGTGTGATTAGATCAGGCCCACCCAGACAGCCTCCCTCTCTTAACATCAACTGATTTGGGGACCTTAGTTATATCCGTAAAATCCCTTCACAGCAACATCTAAATAAGTGCTTTACAGAATAACTGCAAAATAGTATTTTGCACATCAAGGGCTGGAAATTTTCAGAACCATCTTAAAATTCTACCTACCACAGACATACAGCTCAGGCCAGGCCAGTCAGAATCCTCTGAACAAAGAAGCATTTCCTCTTCTCTGGGCTCACTAATTGTATATAAAACATATGCTTAGAGCTGGGAAATGGAGAGAGTGTGTCTGCAAATGAAGTCAGAATAGAGGGGAAAAAAAACTGAGAGGGAGAAAGAGGTCACTGATAATATTATTTGAATATCTGGATACAGCTATACCTGCTAACTTGAGTTGGCATCTATTACTTGCAACCAAAGAGTTCTGACCAACACAACTAAATCTTTCTCACTCCAAAGCCCAAGCTCTTAATGATGAAATTTTGTATTTTCCCTTTATGTTAATGATAGTTAACACTATCAGTAACAAGCATGTGTTGGGGGGAGAAATAAAAGTGTAGAGTTTTTGTATATGGTTGAGGTTAAGTTTTTAATAGCTTAAAACAAACTGTTAAAACTATAAGCTGTTTTATGGAACCCTCATGGTAATCACAAAGAAAATATCTATAGAAGCCACACAAAAGATAAAGAAATCAAAGAACATCAGTACAAAAATCAACCAAATACAAAGGAAGACAGCAAGAGGGAAAGAGAAACAAAAGAACTGTAAGACATACAGAAAATGGCAATTTTAAGTCCTTCCTTATAAATATTTGCTTTAAACATAAATTGATTAAACTCCTCACTGAAAATACATACAGTGGCAGAATGGATAAAATATAAGACCCAACTATATGCTGAATAAGAGACTCACTTTAGATTTAGGGGTACACATAGGCTGAAAATAAAGGGATGGGAAAAGCTGCCCCATGCAAATAGTAAACAAAAGAGAGCAGGCGTGGCTATATATATAACAGATAAAATAGACCTTAAATCAAAAATGGTCACAAAATCAAAGAAGGACATTACATAATGACAAAAGGATCAATTCATCAGGAAGATGTAATAATTACATTTACATCCAACAGCAGAACATTTAAATATATAAAGCAAACATTAATAGAACTGAAGAGAAAAACAGCAATACAATAATAGTAGGAGACTACAATACCTCACTTTCAGCAATGAATAAAACATTCAGAAGGAAAATCAGTAAGGAAACAGCAGTCTTGAACAACACTATACACCAATTGGACCTAACAGACATATACAGAATATTCCACCCAATGGAAATAGAATACACATTCTTCTCAAGCACACACAAAACATTCTTCAGGGTAGATCCCATATTTGGCCACAGAACAAAACCTAACAAATTTAAGATTAAAATTGCACCACATATCTTTTCTGACCACATTGGTATGAAGCTAAAAATCAATAACAGGAGGATAATTGGCAAATTCAGAAATATGTGGAAATTACACAACACTATCCTGGAAAAAGGGGACTGGGGTGTCAAAGAAGAAATCAAAGGGGAAATCAAAAAATATCTTAAAACAAATAAAAATGAAAACCAATATATCAAAACTTATGGGATACAGCAAAAGCAGTACCAAGAGGGAAGTCTATAGCAATAAATGTTTATATTTAAAAAGAAGAAAGATTTCAAATAACCTAACTTTACACCTCAAGGAACTAGAAAAAGGAAAACAAATCCCAAAGTCAGCATAAGGAATAATAAAGATTAGGGGATAAATAACATAGAGACTAGAAAAACAATAAAATTAAGAGGGGTTTTTTCAAAAAATGAACAAGATTAACAAACCCTTAGCTAAACTCAGGGGAAAAAAAACTCAAATAAATAAAATCAGAAATGAGTATGTAGACATTGTAACTAATGCCAGAGACATACAAAAGATCATAAAAAACTAGTAAGAATAATTATATGCCAACAAAATGGATAATCTAGAAGTAGATAAGTTACTAGAAATATATGACTTACCAAGACTGAATCATAAAGAAAGAGAAAATCTGAACAGACCAATTACTAGTAAAGAGATGGAATCAATAATCAAATCTTTTCAACAAGAAAAGCCCAAGACCAGAAGTTACACAGGTGAATCTACCAAGCATTTAAAGAATAATTAACACCAACCATTCTCAAACTCTTCCAAAATACTGAAGAGGGGGGAATACTTCTAAATTCATTTTACAAGTCCAGCATAACCCATATACCAAAGCCATACAAGGATGTCACAAGCAAAGAAAATTATAGTGCAATATCCCTGGTGAATATATATGCAAAAATCCTCAATAAAATGCTAGTAAACCGAATTCAACAATATATTAAAATGATCATACACCACAATCAAATGAGATTTATTCCTGGGACGAAGGATGTTTCAACATAAGCAGATCAAATAATGTGATATACCACATTAACAAAATGAAGGATAAAATACCTCAAAAGATACAGAAAGAGCATCCAACGAAAATCAACATCTATTCATGATCAAAACTTAACAAATTAGGTATAGAAGGAATGTACTTCAACATAATAAAGACCACATATGACCAAGCTCAGAGCTAACATTGTACTTAACAGTAAAAACCTGAAAGCTGTTCATCTAAGATCAAGAACAATACAAGGATGCTTGCTCTTGCCAATTGTAGTACTCAAAGTCCTAGCCAGAGCAATTAGGCAAGAAAAATAAATAAGTTATCCGAAGTGGAAAGGAAGAAGTAAAAAGTCTCTGTTTGTAGATGATATGATCTTATGTACAGAAGACCCTAAAGTTTCCAATACAGACACAAAAATTCTTAGAACTAAGAGATGAATTCAGTGAAGTTGCAGGACAAAAATCAACATACAAAAATCAGTTGTGTTTCTATACACTAACAACAAACTACCTGAGAAGGAGATTATAAAACAATCCCATTTACAATCACATCAAAAAGAATAAAATACTCAGAAATAAACTTAACCAAGAGTATGAAAGACTTGTACACTGAAAACAACAAAACACTGATGAAAGAAATTAAAGAAGACACAAATAAATGAAAAGATATCTGTGTTCATAGATTAGAAGATTTAATAGTTAAAGTGTCCATATTAAAGAAATCTATACTTTCAATGCCATCTGCATCAAAATCCCAAAGGCACTTTTTAAAGTTTTTATTTAAATTCCAGTTAATTAACATACAATGTAATATTAGTTTCAGGTGTACAATATAATGATTCTATACTTCTATACAATATGCAGTGCTCATCACAAGTGTGCTCCTTAATCTCCATCACCTATTTAACTGATCCCCCCACCCACCTCCCCTCTGGCAATCATCAGTTTGTTCTCTATAGTTAAGAGTCTCATTCTTGGTTTGCCTGTCTGTCTCTCTCTTTTTTTTTTCCCTTTGCTTGTTTGTTTTGTTTCCTAAATTTCACATATGAGTGAAATCATATATTTGTCTTTCTCTGACTGACCAAACTCACTTTTAAAGAAAAAAAAAAAAACCTAAAATTTATTCTGAACCACAGAAGTCCCAGAAGAGCCAAAGTCATCTTGAAAAAGAGTAACAAAGCTAGAAAGATCACACAGGCATCATATATCTTGATTTTAAAATATATTACAAAGCTACAGAACTTAAAACAGTATAGTATAAAGACAGACATATAGACCAGAGGACCAGAATAGAGAATCCAGAAATAAACCCATGCATAAGTGGTCTACTGATTTTTGATAAGAGTGTCAAGAATATACAATGGAGTTTAACAAATGGTGTTGGGAAAACAGAATACTCACATGCAAAAGAAGGAAGTTGGATCCTATCTAACACCATACACAAAAATCAACTCAAAATGGATTAAAGACTTAAACATAACACCTGAAACTGTAAAACTCCTAGAAGAAAATACAGGGGAAAAACGTCTTGACATTGGTCTTAGCAATGACATTTTGGTAATGACACCAAAAACACAGGCAAGTGAAACTACATCAAACTAAAAGCTTCTGCACAGAAAAGAAGAAAACAGAGTGAAAAAGTCAATCTACAGAGTGGGAGAAAATATTTGCAAACCATATATCTGATAAGGTGTTAATATCTAAAATATATAAGAAATGCCTACAACTCAATAACAAAAACATAAATAATTTTTAAATTTTTAAGTGGGCAGTGGATCTGAACAGATGTTTCTCCAAACAGGACATAAAAATGGCCAATAGATAAATTAAAAGATGCCCAACATACCAATCATTAGGAAATATAAATCAAAACTACAATGAGCTATGACCTCACATCTGTTAGGATAACTATCATCAAAGAGACAGGAGATAACAAGTATTGGTGAGGCTATGGAGAAATTACAACCCTTGTGCACTATTGGTGGGGATGTAAAAAGATGCGGCTAGCTATGGAAAATAGTATGGAGTTTTCTCCAATATTTAATAATAGAACTACCAGATGAGACAGCAATCCATTTTGGGGTATACAGTCAATAGCCTTGAAATCGGGAGATCTTCACTCCCACATTTATTGCAGCATTATTCACAATAGCCAAGATTTGGAAACAACCCCAGTCTGTTAACAGATGAGTGGATTAAGAAAAATGTGTATACATACTATGAGATGTTATTCAGCCTTTAAAAAGAAGGAAATCCTGCCATATGCGACAACATGGATGAACCCAGAGGACATTGTTAAAATTAAATACAAAATGGAGAGATTTGGAAATTCTCTGAACAGACAAAAACATTTGAGCCATATAAATGAAATTTAATTTAGCTTATTCTGCAAAACAAGCTGAAACTTGGGTCGATTCTTATAAAAGAAACAAGTCATCTTCTGAAAAACTGTATAAGATAATAACTTTTAACCCATTCCTTGCCTTTTGGAAACCCTCAGTGCAATAACTAAACATTGTAAAGGTTAAACAATTTTCTCATTTTCACTTTATAAACAATCATGTAATCTCATCCCCCTGAGCCTCACATCAGTCCTGGAATTTGAAGGTTTCCAGTTTAAGAATTGTTCTTATATCCACAATAAACTCTTACCAAGTACTATTTATTGATTCAGTAGTTTTAACTTTGCTATTTCTGGATTTTTGACAACATTGTGCTAAGCGAAACAAGCCAATCACAGGAAGACAAATACTGCATGATTCCACTTATAAGGGGTATCTAAAATAGTCAAAATAATAGCAGAGAATAGATTGGTTGCCAGAGGCTGAGAGCTGGGGAAATGGGAAGGGTTGTTCAATGGTATAAAGTTTCAGTTATTCAAGATGAATTCATCTGTACTGTGTACTTAGAAATGTGTTAAGAGTGTTGATCCCATGTTTTTATCATACACATGCACACAAAAAGTGTTCCTACCACAAGAAAAATAAACAAAGGGACACAATGAGATTTTTGGAAGTAATGGATACATCTATTACCTTGATTGTGCAATGTTTTCATGGGTGTGTGAAAATGTCCAAACTCCAAATTGTATTCATTAAACATGTGCCATTTTTTAATATTAATTATACTTTAATAAAGGTGTTTTAAAAAAATTGCTTATGGAGTATTTTCCCCACTGACTTCCATCATAAATCCTGAGGAGCATCTATGAATATATATGCAGTGACTGAGCTTAAAGAATGCTTATTCTTCTTGAATAGTGTCCTACCTTCAGAGATTTTGATTTCATTGCTCTGCAGTGTAGCCCAAACATCAGGATTTTTTTTTTAAACTCTCAGGTGATTTCAAAGTGCAGCCAGCCATGGTTGAAATCATCTGATGCACAACAGTGCTTTTCCAACATGAATAAACATACACATCCCCTGGGATCTTGTTAAAATGCAGATTCTGATTTAGGAGGTCTAAGGTAGAGCCCAAGAGAATACATTTCTAAAACGTTTCAGGGGTTGCTACAGATGCTGGTCTGTACCTCGCTCTTGGACCAACAAGTCTATAGTATGTAGCCATATGTAAGGGTGGCATTAATTGAATCAGAAAAACCAAAAGGGCAATTTTGATACAAGAAAAGTGGCACCCATAGAAAACATAAACAGTGCTTCTTCAGCTTTGGCTACTGTGGAATCACCTTGCAGGGAAATCCATGAGTGGGACTCCATCTTCCTTGTTCTGTTTCCATAAACTCATCAAGTACTGGAACACCATTGATCTGTTGTAGTGATCTAAACCAGTCATTTTTGAGATGGGGAGAGAACAGCTTCCCTTTATGAGTAGAGACAATCTGGAGTGGGAAAGATCATTCATCTTCTTTTGTATTGCACTAGTCTGTGACAAGCTGTAAACAACAGGGGAACACGTTTGGCATATTTTCCCTGCAGCTATTTGTCAGGTGTCATAATTCTATGAAAAAAAAAAACCCTTGGGAAATTATAATAAATGTATTCCTTACTATTGAATTTCTATTTATGCTGATATCTCTTAAGAGTCTCAGCTTTTATCTGCATGGCAACATCATTTTAATATTTTAATGTAACTTTATGGAGAATTTTTATTTGATACACAAAGTATTTTTGGTAAAATAAAACAAGTACACTATTTCAGAATTTCCACTGCCCATAAATATTTGCACCTAGAAATAACCAGAAAAGACATATGTTTCACAGTTACACCACTATTGAAGTTTTTTTTACAGCTATTTTTCCACATCATAGGAAAATGAGTGCTGGTTTTCATTTCTCTACTAGCAAATAAAAGATGCATAAATGAAAGGACTTAAATGTGACCTCAGTGGGGTTTTTTTTCTAGACCAGTGGTTCCCAAACATTTTTTGTCCCAGAACTCCTTTTCATACTTAAAAATTATTGAGGATACAAATTGCTTTCGTTTATGTTAGTTCTATTTATATTTACTCATTTAGAAATTTAAGAAAAACTTTGTATGTTTAACTCATTTAAAAATAACAATAGTATATGCATTACAATCCACTATAAATAATGTATCTTTAGGAAAAGTAAGTAAATTTTTCAAAAAAAAAATCTTTAACAAAAAAGAATATTATTCTTTTTTACATTTAAAAAAAATCTCTTTTGAGTCTGTCTTCCTAGAAGACAGATGGAGTCTAGTATCTGTGTCAGCATTCAATTTATTGAGATACAAAGAAAATCTGGCATCTCAAGATCAATAATCTGGAAAGGGAAGAGTATTTTAATAACCAGATAATTGTGGATATCCTTCTTTGATACTACACCAAAACTCAACAAGTGATCATTTCTGAAAGGTTAACTGCAATCTGGAATCAGAATCCATAACAATAAACTTTTATTCTGTGTTACATTCAAATCTGCTTGTCTAGCTTGTTCTTTGAGTGGATCTTTTACCCATTCATGATCTTTGACATTTGGAGCAGTTTGGTTCACTGGATATCTTCCTTCATTATACAATATCAAAAAAACCCAAATCCATTAATATCACCACTAATCTGATCAGAAAGTTTTTTACATATTGGAAAGCTATCTAGCTCATGGTAGCTGATACAAAATTCAATTTTCTCTTAAAAGCTCAAACTTTATCACTAATAACAAATGCTATCACTTGTTTTCCTTGTAGTGACAGGACCAAGTCATACATTTTTTAAAAAGATGTCAGCTAAATATTCATGTCTCAATACCAGTAGTTTGTTTGTCATTCTTTCAAGTGAAAAGGAAACTTTTTGGTATTCCAAGAAAAACATGGCTAATTTACCTATAACTTAAACAAATCTACAAATACTTTTCCTCAAGAAAACCAGCCTACTTCACGTGCAGTAGAAATTTTATGCATAATTCCCATTTATCCATCTAGATTATTAAAAATAGTGTGCTCAATAGTAAAGATTTAATAACTTAAATATTTTTTACTGATCCACTGAGGACATTACTAAGTAAAACTAACTTTTGTTTGTCTGTTTTTGTGAGTTTTTCTGTTTAATTTTTTTTATTTGAGTATAGTTGGCACACAATGTTACATTAGTTTCAGCTGTACAACTTAGTGATTTAACAAGTTTATACATTATGCTGTGTTCACCACAAGTTTAGCTACCATTTGTTCCATTACATCACTATTACAATATCATTGACTGTATTCCTTATACTGTGCTTTTAATTCCCGTGACTTATTCATTTCATAACTGGAAGTGTGTATCTCCCTCTCCCCTTCATTTATTTTGCCCAATCCCCATCCACCCTCCCCTCCAGCAGTCATCAGTTTGTTCTCTGTATTTATAGGTCTGATTCTGCTTTTTGTTTATTTATTCATTTTTTTAGATTCCACTTATGAGTGGAATCATATGGTTTGTCTTTCTCAACCTGCCTTATTTCACTTAGTATAATACATGACACTGAGAGTACTAGCCACAGCAACCAGACAAGAAAAGGAAATAAGAGGCATCCATATTGGTAAAGAAGAAGTTAGACTGGGGCACCTGGGTGGCTCAGTTGTCAAGCGTCTGCCTTTGGCTCAGGTCATGATCCCAGGGTCCTGGGATCGAGCCCCACATCGGGCTCCCTGCTAGGCAGGAAGCCTGCTTCTCCCTCTCCCACTCCCCCTGCTTGTGTTCCCTCTCTCTCTGTGTCTCTCTGTCAAATAAATAAAGTCTTTAAAAAAAAAAAAAAAGAAGAAGAAGAAGTTAGGCTGTCACTATATGCAGATGACATGATACTATACCCCACCAAAGACCCCACCAAAAACTACTAGAAGTAATGAATGAATTCACTAAAATGTCAGGATAAAAAATTAATACCTAGAAATCAGTAGCATTTCTACACATTAATAATGAAGTAACAGAAAGAGAAATTTAAAAAACGACATTTACAATTGTACCAAAAAGAATAAAATATCTAGGAATAAACTGAACCATAAAGGTGAAAGATCTGTATTCCAAAAACTATAACACACTGATGAAAAAATTTGAAGATGACAGAAACAAACGAAAAGATATTCCAAGCTCATGGATTAGAAGAATTAATATTGTTAAAATGTCCATATAAAGCAATTTTATTTTTCACATAACTAGAACAAATAATCCTAAAATTTGTATGGAACCACAGAAGGCCCTGAATAGCCAAAGCAATCCTAAAAACAACAGAGCTGGAGATATCACAATCCCTGATTTCAAGATATAATACAAAGCTGTAGTAATCAAAACAGTATCGTACTTGCACACAAATAGACACATATATCAATAGAATAGACTAGAGAGTGCAGAAATAAACCCATGATTATATAGTCAATTGATCTATGGCAAAGGAGGCAAAAACATGCAATGGGGAAAAGACAGTCTCTTCAATAAATGGTGCTGGGAAAATAGGACAGCTACATGTAAAAGAATTAAACTGGGTCACTGTCTAACATCATACACAAAAATAAACTAAAAATGGATTAAGGGCCTAAACGTAAGGCCTGAAACCATAAAAATCCTAGAAGAGAACAAAGGCAGTAATTTCTCTGACATCAGCTATAGCAATATTTTTCTAAATATGTCTCAGCAAAAAGAAACTATTGGGACTATATCAAACTAAAAATGCTTTTTCACAGCAGAGGAAACCATCAACAAAGCAAAAAGACATCTAACTGAATAGGAAAAGATATTTGCAAATGATATACCCAAAAAGGGCCTAATATCCAAAATATATAAAGAACTTCTACAACTCAATACCAATAAAACAAACAATCCTATTAGAAAATGGGCATAAGACCTGAACAGACATTTTTCCAAAGACATCCAGATGGCCAATGGACACATGAAAAGATTCTCAACATTACGTATCGAGGAAGTGCAAATCAAAACTACAACGAGATATCATGTTTCTGTTTTTGTTTGTCTGAAACTGTGTGGCAATGAGGAATGATGACTAGTACACTTTGGAGACACTCCCCTGATTTGTGCTAAGGCACCAGCAATTGTACCCACCACTGATTTTGTGCTGTCATTATTTGATCACAGGAAGTATTTATTTATTTCTTGAAACTAAAACTGTCTTCTGCAATAGTGTTCCATGGAACACATTTGGAAAAAGTGTTAAATACCTCTTTAGTCCTTTCCTACATCTAGAGTTTATGGTTGCATCTATCTCCCATATTATCCTTCAAATTGACATATATTTAGGGAGTAGAGAAATTTTACCAATTTTCATTAGGCTTCAGTGTTCTTTCCTATAATTTACTTATCAAGTTTTGACTTCTATCTGTAGCACATAACACAGTACCTGGAACAGAGTATGTGTTTTGAAATGTATATTTCTTTATACTTTATCATTTTTAAGAGGATTTGAGGCATTTTACAAAATACATACAATATGACAAATGCATTTTAAAAATCTGATCAAAACAGGGTCTGGATGGCTCAGTTGGTTGAGTGTCCAACTCTTGGTTTCAGCTCAGGTCATGATCTCAGGGTCCTGGGATCAAGCCCTGCATTGGGCTCCATGGTCAGTAGAGAGTCTGCTTGAGGATTTCTCTCCCTCTCCCTCTGTCCCTCCCCCCACTCATGTGCTCTTGCTTTCTCTCTCTTTCTCTCAAATAAATAAATCTTTAAAAATAAATAAATAAAAATAAAAAATAAAAATCTGATCAAAGAAAAAAGTGCAGCATGAACAATTATTAGAAATGGGTTGAAAATTTGATTCAGAGTTTTCTGATGGTCAAAGAAACAAGAAATCTTACTCAGTTAGAAAAGCCACATTATGAACTTAGGTTTTAATCAGAACTGGACAGAAGAGAATTCAGGGTCATAGAAAGTGATCTTCATCCACATTCAGAGGTGGGTTGAGATAGTTTAATAAATACCAGATGTAGATTTAATTTTTTGGCTAGTAAAATATTACTTCTCTATAATTTTATTATTTCACTCATAATTTTAATCAAATCTACTTTTTAAAAAAAATAAAATCTACTTCCAATTATAGCTGTGAGGAGTCAAGTTGTCCAAGAAGTATCCAAGGTATCATTTGACTCATTCATTGAACAAATTAAAAATCCCCTCACCATGAAAGCTCCAGAATCACAACAGCAGCACATGCCGTTCATTCTAGAAGGATTAAAGCTTGTAAAGAACCTAAATGTATTTATTAATCTATTCATTTATTCAGAAAATATGTATTGAGTATCCTCTATGTGTTAAAACCACTGTGTATGAGGTATAAGTACCTAGATAAGACCTTCATATTTCCTTGGAATCAGGTATCAAGATGATATAATTCATACAGATAATTTTTTCCTAAAAATATAAGTAATAATACTTAAGAAGTTGCTAAAAGCAATCAACTTTACATTCCTTAGGGCATCATCTTTGAATATTGTATACAGGGCTTGGATCACAGCTTATATTATGTAGATGTGCCAATTTAGGTCTGGGTCTACACAGCACAATATGAAGTGGAGGCTTAAAGAAAATATAAATGGATTTGAACTGGATTTGGGGGACAGATGAATTATATGTGGTGGGAGAAGAGAGGAAGATTATATGCTAGAGCAAGAAAGTTATTACTAGTACAATCTTTATTGGAACTTTTAAAACTTTTTCTCCCACTTTTCCTAAATGTAAATACTCCATTACACCCAGTAATTATTCTCATGTCTTGGAAATTCAGATTTACTCTACCTAATCATAGTGACTTTATTCAAGCTGTTCTCCACCAAAATATAGATGGAGATGGTAGATAGATGATAGATAGATAGATAGATAGATGATAGATAAATGATATAGAGATATCTTTTACATTCTTTCCTTTCCTTCCACTCAAAATTCTATCTGTTCTCCAAGATACAGTTTAAATTTCATGTTATAATGAAACATTCTCCAGCATTCTACATCACCTAGTATTCTCACACCTCTCAATTCTTAGAGCATGTGTAATATGTACATCATTGATTTAGAAAATTATTCATGAGCTTTTGCTCTTAACTATTTGGTCATTTATGATGTCAGATTTCCCTACCTAGCTAATATGTGCCTCAAAATGCTAAATTCTAGCTTTTCAGTCCCTGACATAATACTAAATACCTACATGACAGGTGCCCAATAAATACGTGTAGAATTTAATGGAATTTCACTGATCTGTAAATAAGAAGACACACCATCTAGCAATGATGAAGTTGAACAATTGGCAGTTACCAGAGTGATCCTTAGAGCATCTGATCATTGAAACTCTTCTCCCAGCAGGCTCAATGGGTATCCTTAAAAGGATGGCTTCCTTGGGGCGCCTGAGTGGCTAAGCCAGTTAAGTGTCTGCCTTTGGCTCAGGTCATGATCCCAGGGTCCTGGGGTGGAGCCCCACATCAGGCTCCCTGCTGAGCCAGGAGGCTGCTTCTCTCTCTGCCTCTGCTGCTCCCCCTGCATGTGCTCTCTCTCTCTGGCTCTCTTTCTCTCAAATAAATAAATTAAAATCTTAAAAAAAAAAAAAAAAGGATGGCTTCCTCAAAACATTCTCTGAGGGCCTTCATGGCTTTTAATTCATATTTTTATTAAGCAGATCCCCTATGTTTTCTTGTCCTATGAATGTCCTGTGTCTCATTTTGCACAGTGTGACAGAACTGGGATGATCATAGTAAGTAAACAACTATTTTATTCCCCCCCCCCACCTTTTTTTTTGGTTTGGGTATCTCAGGAGCTCATATGAGAACATTATTTTCATCTTTACTTACTGAGCTCTCTCCAGTTTATAGTTTCAGAGGCAAATAAATGAAGATATGCCATTATTGTTAGAGCATGCTTGGCAAGTTATGTTCCCATGGATCTTAACATGATTTTGAGTTGCTTCTTTATAACTAAAAGAATAATAATGTATATATAGTGTCAGAAAAGCAGTTATTTTACTAAGTCAATGAAGGAGCCAGTTCATGTCATGAAAATCAGCACAGGCGTCTTGCTCACACAGGCAAGTGTCCAGATGGATTAAGTTTGGCCCTGGGAAATTTAGGTACACATCACCAGAATGACTAGAATTATCATGCTTCAACTGTGCCAGCCTATAAATTCTTCTTAATTTGGCATGTCTATTATTTCTATTCTAATTCTTTCTTAAATTTTTATCTTAGAGGATAAAAGAGAGGAAAACTCTTTAAAGAACAAAAGCATAGGCTTCATCTGGTATCCCACATGTCAATGGTCCTTTAGGACAATATATTTCAGCTAGCTTTTCCAAACAACCATCATCCAAAAGATTAACTTGGGTTAGACATTAGATAAATAATAGACCTGAAGATCCAGGAATGACATTTTCTCAAGCTTGAAACAATTTGAGCAACATGAAATGAATACCCCCTTTATAATTACCTTGAGAGTAATTGATCTAATTAAATTCTTCATCTTAAGCATCCACATTGCCTATGGTGAAAGCCTACATTTTAATGGTTTCTTCATGCATCATTGACATAGGACCAAACTGAAACCTAGGAGAACTGCTGAATTTAAAAAAAAAATCTCCAACTCTGTTAATTAACTGACCAAGGAGGATTTACAATAAAGAACCCCTAAGAATCTGTCTTACTTGTCCTGAGTAGCATTTTAAAGGCTGGAAGGAATTACATATCTCAAGGACCCACCCAGAGGGCTTCAGGAATTACATTTCTTACCACAAATGGGCCTCCAAAAACACTGATGACAGACCTGTAACATGGCATTTTGTGATTTGTATTGAACAATCTTTTTGAAAAGAGATTTGAATTTAGACAGAATTAGAATTGCTGAAATTCTCTAACAGTTATTAGAAACCCCACTACCACTTATGGTATGATGTATTCCAAACACTGAGCATACCCCCATAACTGCAAATCAGTAAAGTTAAATAACTTGCAGCAGGTCATACAGACAAAAAGTAGAAGAGATAGGACACAAATGCAAATCTGTGTAATTTCAAAGTCCATGCTCATAAATACTCTGCTATGCAGCTCAGGCTTTTCTTTAAAAATTATTTTTAAATAATTCATGAAGATGATTGGAGGTGGCTCCCAATAAAGAAAATATGTAATTCAGATATTAAAACAGTGGTAGAAGAAATGTAAACAAGGAAGGGAGATCATTATACTGAAGGTCCCAATTAAGATACGATTTCCTAGATAGCCCTCAGAATAAAAAGGAAACATACCTTATATATGTTTCTCTCTCCGATAAAAGGAAACAGAGGAGTAATGTGAGAGCTATCAGGTTTCCTAGCACTTAAGTTCTAAGGAAATGTCATTGTGTCCATAGTTAGAGATGGGTCATTGAACACAATTTCTTCCATGCACAGATTTGTAAAAAAATGTACAAATATTCCTTGTGTGACTACTACTAAGATCAGTCCTCAAAAAATGTTGAGAATATAATGTTAAATCACCATCCTATGAAATAAATTCTATGGTACATAATTTTTTAGTGATCTAGAATAAGTATAAATCTTGGAGTATATGGAAGTGGTTGTTTAAAATGTCACTTAGATGGAACTTTCACACTGACTTTGAAATATTAACTGTTATAAGAATTGCCATCCTGCCATAAATAACTAGAAAGCCAGACAAAATATGGGAAATCACTATTTTCATCCAGTGGACATAAAGCAGTGTAGAACTATGATTTCAGACAAATGAAGAGGGCCCTACAACTACCCCCAGTTTACTGGCTGAAGGGTTTTCAGGGTGTAGGATAAAGAAAGGAACCCAAATAGAGTCCAGTAGTCACACTAATTGTACTGGAAGTCCTAGCCAGTGCTATAAGATGGAAAAAAAATTAAAAAGAAAAAGGTATATGTAGATTGGAAAGGA
Source organism: Neomonachus schauinslandi (assembly GCF_002201575.2). NCBI lineage: Eukaryota > Metazoa > Chordata > Mammalia > Carnivora > Phocidae > Neomonachus > Neomonachus schauinslandi. The sequence goes on along the minus strand of NC_058410.1, from coordinate 75,032,889 downwards.
AGAAATTCAATTGTCTTTATTCACAGATGACATGTTTATCCGTGTAGAAAATCCTAAGGAATCTACTAAAACGTTACTGAAGCTAACCAGTAAGTTCACAGGTTATAAAGTCAATATTAAAAACAAACCAAAAAAAAACTATTTCTATAACTTACAATGAACAGTTGGTATTGGAATTTTAAAAATATAATTACAGTAGCACCAAAAATCATGAAATACTTAGAGATAAATTTACTTTCTTTCTTTCTTTCTTTCTTTCTCTCTTTCTTTCTTTCTTTCTTTCTTTCTTTCTTTCTTTCTTTCTTTCTTTATGAGAGACAGAGAGTGAGAGAGAGCATGAGAGGGGAGAGGGTCACAGGGAGAAGCAGAATCCCCGCTGAGCAGGGAGCCTGATGTGGAACTCAATCCCGGGACTCCAGGATCGTGACCTGAGCCGAAGGCAGTCATTTAACCACTGAGCCACCCAGGCACCCTAGAGATAAATTTAAATACACAATAAAAACTACAAGACATTTCTGAGAGAAACTGAAGAAGCCCCAAGTACATGGAAACAGATACAGTGCTCATGGACTGACAGACTCAATATTAGTATCAATTTTGCCCAAACTGATCTCTAGATTCAATGCAATTCTTTAAAAAATCCAAGCAGTTCTTTTATTTTAGTAGAAGCTGACAAGTCAGTTCTTAAATTTATATGGAAAGGGAAAGGATCTAGAACAGTTGAACAATTTTGAAAAAGAAGAAAATGTTGGAGGACTTACAATAACAGATTCTAAGACTTACTCTAAAGCTAGTTATTACAATGGTGTGGTATTGATATAAGGAAGACACAGAGATCAGTGGAACTGATTATAAAGACCAGAAATAGACCCATATGTATATGGTCAATTGATTTTTTTTCTGTGTAGGTGCAAAGGTAATTCAGCAAAGGAAGTATAGTCATCTCAACAAATAGTGCTGAAACAACTCAGTATCAATATGGAAAAAAATGAGTCTCAAACTTTACCTCATGGTATATATAAAAATTAACTGGAAATGGATTTAGACCTAAACATTAAAGACAGAACTAAAAACTTCCAGAAGAAAACATAGGAGTAAAATTTTAGGGCCTTTCAGTAGTGAAGATTTTTTATGTAGGACACAAAAAGCATGGATCATAAAAGAAAAAATTTATTAACTTCCTTTGCAATCTTGTAGAACAGATCTACCAGTAATGAAATCCTTTAGCTTATATTTATCTCAGAATGTCTTAATTTCTCCTTCATTGCTGAAGGGTAATTTTGCCAGTATAGAATTTTTGGTGGACAATTTCTTTTTCTTTCAGTACTTATAACATGTCATCCATTAACTTCTGGACTCCATGATTTCTGATGAGCAATGAGCTGTTAATGTTATAGAGGATCCCCTGTATGTGATAAGTCACTTCTCTCTTGCTGCTTTCAAAATTCTTTCTTTGTCTTTGTCTTTTTACAATTTTATTAAAATATGTGGATATCTTTGAGTTTATCCTTCTTGGCATTTGTTCATCTTCTTGGATGTATAGATTTATATCTTTAATCAAATTTAGGAACTTTTCAGACACTATTTTTTCAAATATTTTTTTTGTCCCTTTTTTTTTTTTTCCTTGCTTCTCCTTTTGGGACTCCCATAGTGAATAACTTGGTACATTTGATGATGTCCCACAGGTTCCACAGGTCCCTCAGGTCCTATCATTCTTCTTCATTCTTTTTCTTTCTGTTCCTCAGACGGGACAATTTTTTCTTCTGCCTACTCAAATCTGCTGTTGAACCCCAGTAGTGAATTTTTTATTTAAGCCATGGTACTTTTCAACCAAACAATTTCTATATGGTTCCTTTTTAAAATTTTTCTCTGAATTGACATCCTCTATTCGTTCATACATTATTCTTCTGATCTCTTTTATCTCTTTCTTCATTTTCTTTAGCTCACTGAACACATTTAAGACAGATGATTTAACATCTTTGATTAGTAATTTCAATGTATGGGCACCTCAGAGATAGTTTCTATCAAATTCTTTATTTTCTGTGAAAGAGCCATATTTTCCTGTTTCTTTATATGCTTTGTCATTTTGTTGTTGATGTTGAAAACCAGATATTTTGAGTATTGTAATGTATTATAATGTAGTGAATTCTGAAAATCAGATTCTCAGGATTGCTTTTTTGGCATATTGAGGGCTTTAGCTGTCCATTCATATAGTCACTGTTCCAAACTATTTTTTAAAGTCTGTAGTCCTTGTGTGTGCAAAGTTTTTATCCCATTATCTCTGCAGCCAGCCTGTGACCTAACAGAAATTTCCTTAAATGTCTGGATTAAAATTTGTTAGAGGTGTGTATATCTCTTTAAATCTTCCAATGGACACTACAGGGAAAACCAGTGCAGCCCAAGGATAATGAAACAAAAGCAGTGACTGTTCTAGTGCCTAAGGGAACTGCCAAACTAATTAAAATGAACAACCCAGACTTTTTGGATGCAAAGTGCCTTAGTATCCACCTGGCACTAGCCAGCCACTCTAGGAACATAGGCCACCATCTCCATAGCCATGGAGGTTCTGAGGAATGGGGAAGATAGTTGGTTCACACATGTCACTCTCTTAAAGTTCAGCAGCCTCTCCCTTCATCAAGCACTCCCTTGGTTACTCTAAGTGTTTGATCAGGTCTTAGAGTTCAAAATAGTTGATTCTGATCTTATTGTCCAGCTTAATGATTGTTTCCATAGAGGAACTGACCCCTGGAATTTACTTTTACTCCTTTACTGTTTTCAATGTCATCACTATCTAATTTTTTAATTGTGAAAAATATTTAGGTGTCATTTAAATTAAGATAAAATGCTATGTTACAAATTTAAAATATAACTTGATAACCTTTAATAATACTTAAAATACTCATAGCATTGGCTTTTCCTGTCATGATCATAAAAGAAACCAGATATGCAAGGCAGGCGAATGATAGAAACGTTGTTGGCTAATAAGCACATATAATCCTCTTATCAAGCATAAAACTCTCCTCTTATGATGGGTCAGGTTTAGCTTCATTATGACGGAAATATACAGGCAAAAAAAAATTGTTATTATCATAATATGGTTTCTGTAGCATTAATAAACTGTTATCAGCTTCTCTAATTTTAATTGAAATGGGCTGTGGCTGTGACTTCTTAGCTCTTGACACCTTTGAGTCTTCTCAGTGTGTTTCTTAGCCTCTCTATATTTATCATCTTCTCTTCCATCTCCCTAACCAAATACACACACATTTCCTTTTGCAGGTAAAATCTAAGTTACTTGGAAAATTGACCTAATTTTAATTTCCCTTCCTTGATGTTCTTTTCCTTTGTGGAATCTAAATAAGAATCTCCCTCTAAATCTAAAATTATTTATCCTAACATTTGTGTAGTCTTACCTTGATGATAACCCTTCTATCCAGGAGTTAAAGCAAGGGATTTAGCTATGACCGTGTTAGAGAAATGGTAGAGAAGAAAACATGAATTACAAAAAGATTTTTTTTTTGTCATTCATTCATTCAACAAATATTAATTGAGTACCTTCATGTCAGGAGCTTTTCTTATGCACTGGGGATACATTGTAGGGAAATAAAAGGGTTTTTTGCTTTCATAGAACATATTCAGTGGGCAAGAAAGATATTTAACAAAAATCATCAATGGTATGAATATACCAGAAGGGTGAGCTCTATGGAAAAAATGTTAATCTATGAAAGCACATAACAAATGAAGATTTAAAATTCAGGGAAGCCTTCCCTGAAGAAGGGACCATTGACCTAAGATCATAAGCATGATACAGTGTTAACTATATAAAGAGGATGAGGGCCAAAAGAGAGCTTTCAGAGATAGATTTGCTTGTGCAAAGGCCCTGTAGCAGGAAGAAGGAAGGAAGGATTGGGAACCTGAAAGAAGACCCTGTGGCTATGGGGAAGAGAGCAAGAGGAAGAGTGTGAAGTGAGTTGTAAGAAGGACCAATCTATGAAAGATACCATAGGATCATAAGGATTTTATTCTTTATTCTAAGAATAATGTGAAGCTACTGGAAGATTTTAAGAGGGAAGAATGCGTTGACATTCTAGAGAACAGATGTGGATAGGCCACTTAAGAGGCGATATAAAGTAGTCTAGACAAGTATCAATAGTGGGTTGGATTAGAGTGAAGGTCAGGGGAAGGGTGAGAACAGAAAAATTTTAAGGGATATTCAGTATGATAAAATTGACAGGACTTGGTAATATATTTGATATAGAAAGTGAAGGAAAAGTCTAAATCCAGGATAACTTGAGTTCTGCCTCATACAAAAGGACTGATGAGAGTATCATGAGATAAGAAATCCTGAAAGAAGACCGGAAGAGTGTATGGCAAGATTCTAAAGTCCAGGTTGGACATGTTGAGTTTAAGGTATGTTTGAGATACCCACAGTAATCCAACCATAGTTTTAGCTGAGATTCCTTAGGGAAGGAATAACAGCATGACAAAAAAATGGGGTATAAGTCCATCTCTCCATGTTTAGGGAGATGAGTATGAATAAAGGACACAGAAGAATCAGCCAGAAAATATAAGATGGAAATAGAAGTATATAAGAGAATACTAGAGAGCTGAGAAAATAAGTTATTTTAAAAGGAGGGTGTGGTCATCAGAGTCAGGTCAGTAATTGAGTTCCGAGATTATCCACTGAATTTGGCAACACAGAGGATATTGGTGATCTTCACAAAAGGCACAAAAGGTATTTTGGTGGACTGTTGAGGGCATAAATTAGATTGTAATGGTTTTCAAAGAGTGAAGAATGAAACAATGATTGTAGACGACTCTTCAAAAAATTGAGCTGTGAACAGGGAGAGAAGAAATGGGATAGAAACTTACATGGATATCTGAGGTTCAAGAATTTATTTTACTTAGGAGAAACTTCAACAAGTATAAATGTGCATAGAAATGATCCATATTCATGGTGGAGGTGAAGACTTTGATCCAGATGCCAAAATTATCAACAAATGAAAGAGACATGGACTTCCAGATTACATGAACCAAGAGAAAGAAAGATGGAGTGATAGAAAGGAATGGTATGGGTTTCAAAGTCAAAGAAAAAGACTTTGAAAGAGAGTAAGGGAGTACTAAGTTGAATACTGATTCCATCTCCAACCACATGGTATGGGATGTGAGTGGTAAAAGAATAAATGGCACCACTCTGAATGCTACAAGGGATGCCCTGTCCTCAGGGAAGAGCCTGGCTTCACTTAAAGCAAGAGGGTCTTAGGACCCTCTCTTGTCAGTTTATGATATAAGGGCATCTGTCTATTAGACTGTGAGATCTTGGATCTCTAGACAGAGAGAACCTTGAGATCAAGGATTATGTCTATATTGACAAGATAGTTTAGAGTTATGCTTCTCAAACTTTAGTATACATCAGAATCACCTGGAAGGTTTGTTAAAACACAGACATCGGTGCCCTATCCTCAGAGTTTCTAATTTAGGAAATCTCGGGTAAGCCCAAGGATGTGCATTTCTAATAAGTTCCCAGGTCTGCTCATGCTGCCAGTCTGTATACTACACTTTAAAGATCACTGGGATAATCTACGTTGTGATAAGAAACAAACCCTAAAATCCCAACAGGTTAATAAAGCAAAAGTTTATTTTCACTTACTCAAAATCTAACTGGGTTTTGGTAGCTCTCTAGGGCATTCTTTTCTAAGCAGAAACCCAGGAATCTGGGTAGTTTCTACCTTGTAGTAATGCTGTCTGGAACCTGTGGCCTCCAAAGTCACGTGGCTAGGGAAGAGAGACCTGGACAGTCACGTGGTATGTTTTCAGGGGTCAGGTCTGGAAGTGGTTTACATCTTCTCTGCTCAGATCTCATTGGTCAGAACTTAGTCACATGGTCTAAAAATAATAGCAAGAGGGTCTGGATAATGTAAAGGAGAGCATGGGTATTTTATGAGCATTAACAGGATCTGTCAGAGCATCTTCTGTGTCTAACCTCAGCAGAAGGAACAACGCCAGTCAAGATAAGGAGCTCTATATATGTTCACTGGTTCAATAAATTGAATTAGAATTTAATAGCTATTGACTGAAACCTGGGTTTCAGTTTTCCTTTAGACAGGCAAAACATCCCTTACAACTAACTGTTGTTAATCACATATATCCTCCAACACACACACACAAATCATTGCCTTCTCTGAGTGACCTTCTCTGACCTTGCCAGGTTCAACTTTACATTGCTACCCTTGGGATGTCCATAGATTGAAGTGATATGAACATGCTGAAATGGAAAAGAAAATTATACTGAAGAAAAAAATAAGGCTGTATCATGTTCACTCCCCTCTGCCGTGAATTCAGACATTTGAGGTAAAGCATTTAGTTCAACAAACCAGCCTCATTTTCGAGAAGTTTGTGCCCTTGGGATGTTCCACTTCCCGTGTTACCTTCAAGGCCTTTATTGTATTCGAGGGCTGGTGATGGCTGAGTGACAGGAGAGCCGACATTTCTATTAGCTGTAGAAGCAGGACAGGTCAGTCAAGACTTCTCACATCTCTAGGTAACGAGCGGAGTTTCCGAAGGCAACCCAGATTCCAGCAGGATGAGCTATGGAGCCTAGTTACAAGATGAAAAGGGCTCTTGAGAGCAGCTGTTACCTGTCGGATCCTTGGCCAGCACTTTAAATGGAAAGCATTAGTCCTTGCTTCCCGCCAGCCTTTGGTAGCACCTAGTGCAAGAGTACAGAAATACAAACTGAGAGGGAGAGAGCAATTTTCTGGGCTCTGACGTATCAGGAGAGCAAGCTGCCTCCTCAACCACTTGTGGTCTTTCAGGAAGGAAAAGACCCTGTGATGGCTACTTGAGATAAGCAGACATTTTGGCTCCAATCTATGAAGATAAAAGAGGTCTTGTTTTAACAGTTTGCATCTTATTCTTTTCTCCCTTTGAAGCAAAGTCTCACGATACTGAAGAATTTCACTTTGTTTAATAAGCACATTCATTCAGGGAAAAATGAGAAAACCTTATGAAAAACATCAAGAGGGAAGTTCCAATGAGGAGTAAAGAATGTATTATTCAGTGTCTCAATACAATTGGGGTAATGAGATGTTTCCACTTCAAAAGTGGTTAGATTGGCATTTTATTGGATTTGTAATTGTTACAGCATTTCATAGACAGAAAATATATTAGAACCTGGAGTATCTAGCTGTTGCTTTGAATCTTTGCACAGTACCATCTTATTTATCTTCAAGTTCTCATGATAGTGACCAAAGGAACAGCAAGTCAGTTTCTTAATTCTTGACTGTGGTGAGCTGCCTTAGAAAAGGAAGCTGGACCCTTGTAGCAATTGTCATTGAGTTCACTTTTCAGATCAAAAAAAACCCCACACTAAGGTTTGTACAAACGTGATCTGCATTCAGACCCCTACACATCTCTAGAAATGACTGGATGAATGATATTGGATTTGTAAAATGCCAGGTGGCCTAAAAGCTACTCCGCAGGGAGGAGTTGTTTCAGGAAGGAAAGTGTTGGTTTTTTATATTCTACTGTAGAGATCTGGGAACCAGGGCTCTCCAAAGTCTTCAGCAACACACAACATTCTGCAGGTCAGTGTTTATTAGGGTGTTACTGTCCTTTAAAAAGACAAAACTGATATTGCTCTGAAATCAATTTTGCACTCAATCAATACATATTTGTTCAGGCCTATTATGACCAGGGAAAATAATTCTACCTAAGTCTACATGATTTTTACTGAGTATACAGAAAAGTGAAATCATGAGCCTAGGAATCAGGGTTTATGTTTCAATATGTGGACATTGAGAGCAATTCAAAGATTGTAGCTTGTTCCAGGACTGTGTGATATAATGAAAAAGGTTTTTATGAAATTTTTTCAAAGATTTTATTTATTTATTTTGGAGCGAGAGAGAGAGCGCGCGCCTGCGCACAAGTTGAGGGAGGGGCAGAGGGAGAAAGAGAGAATCTCAAGCAGACTCCACACCAAGCAGGGAGCTGGACACAGGGTTTGATCCCATGACTCTGAGATCATGACCTGAGCCTAAGTCAAGAGTTGGATGCTCAACTGACTGAGCCACCCAGGCGCCCGGTTTTTATTAATTTTTTTAATTAGCAAGACTTAGGTTTTTCCATTACCTCTTATTTTCAATCTGTGGGATCATAGGAAAGTTACTTAAGGCTTAGTGAGCCTCAGTTTCTCATCCATAAATGAGACATAATATTTTTACCTTGTAGAGTTGCCATGAGAATTACATGAGAGCTATATGAAAGCCAAGTATAGAGTAGATGCTCAATGAATAGTAGCCATAACTGAATTGTAATTGTTATTATTCAGCCTTCTATGAATAGGTGACTGTACAAAATATTGTTTATCAAAAAGAATTTGATTTCTAAATAAAAAGTGCTGCAGACTGTGAATGTTTGTGTTTCCCCAAAATTCATGTTAAAACCAAATCCCCAGTGAGGTGGTAATTTGGAAGATGTAGATCATAGAAGTGATCCTACACAAATAGGACTGGTACCCATGTATGTGAAGCCCTTGTATATGTAAATGAGACGCCAGAGAACTCCCTCACCCCTTCCATCATAGGAAGACACAGTGAGTAGATAGCATCTGTGAACGAGGAAGTGGGCCTTCACCACACACTGACTCTGCCAATTCCTCGATCTTAGACTTCCCAGCCTCCAGAACCATGAGAAATAATTTTCTGTTGTTTTTGAGCCAGCCCATGGGATTCTGTTATAGCAGCCTAACAGACACAGACAAAAAGCTTCCTTTGTAAAAATTTTAAAAAAGGATCTTACTGCTAAAATTTTTTTAAAATTTTTTTTAAATTTTAAAAAAAGGATAATATTTTTGTATAACTGCTAACATGAAATACACATTAGCTTGTAAATACCTGTTAACCTAAGGAGCTGGCTGATATTTCAAAATAAATGAGGATGAAAAATAAGAGGAAATGAATCCTGACTTCCTATTTGATTATACTTCCTATTGTGTATTTGGATTTTTAAAATTTCCATTGACCTTTAAATTAAACTGTTTATGTGTCACATGTATATTTTTAACATTCTTTTAGACATGTCCCTAGACAATTTAAAAGAACCAGGCTAATAGTGGATATCAACTACAGCATACACATTGAAGTTTATCAAACACCTTATGAGAGAAAGATGATTCCTGAGTCAGAGTCCAAAGAAGTGCAAAAGTGGAAAGTTATTTAAAAATCTGCTCATTTTTAATTAGCTCCTATAACATCATTTATCATAAATTGTAAGAGACTTGTTCATAAATATTAGAATTTGAAAGTCACATTTATAGATGATATACATGTTAGGCTTTCTCTAACTGTCCAATTGTCCAGAAGTATGTCGCTTTTCACATGGACTAGACACACTTTTTTCTAGTTCTCAAAAAAATTCATTTCTTGGAGCTTGTGGTCACAGTTCCCAAAAGAAAAACTTCAAAAGATACATATTGTAAAGAAATTAATATGTCTTTTTGCCAATATGAAGTTCCTGGATTCACCTTCTACACTGTTCCAACAGATTTAAATGTCAGAAATCAGCAACAAAGCTTAAAAGTTCCATGCCATCTCTGTAAAGAGTGTAAATTAAAAGGCTGTCAAGCTATTTAGTTTTAAAAATGAAGGTGGACTTCCTGGCAGTCACATTTTTCCACCACTGATGATTCTGACCATATCCAGAGAGGATATGAACTAACAAAACAGTGACAGGCAAAGGAGAAGGACAAAAGGAAGTGAGAAGTATAATGAAGGAAAGAAAAATAGGAGAAGAACAGTTTTTAAACCAAGAATAGAAATAACCAAGTTATTTTTCCAATTGCAAATACAAAGACAATTCAAGAAAATTAAAAATAATTTCTCAGTAAGATGTGGTAAATAAAAGAGGCACCCCTTCAGAATCAAGTGTTCTTAACTTAGATGCAATTGTGCTTGTGTGGAAAGAGGCATCTTAGGCCAATGTTTTCAAATTGCATTCTATATACAGCTTACTTTTCATATTACAGTTTTAGGAGTGGCCAGACGAGCCTGCCAGATATTTGGCTTTTCCTATCAGATCCAAGCAGTGGACTTTGATAGGTGACATCTCTGATGAATTGATTTGAGGGATGAAAGCAGGATTTGGGAAACTAATTAGATTTCTGATCTAATTTGTCCTGTTTGAAATAAATGAGATTCATTTCTTTCACAGAAATAAATTCTAGGACGAGGAGTCATCTATGCCAATTTCTATACAGAGATATGATTGTGTTCTTTCCTTTTTACACATTAAGACATCTGTATATTCACCTATAAAAATACTAAAATGAACAACCACACAAAAATTAGTGTTAATCTGTTCAGATCACAAATTTTTATAAAAGCCAAGGATGAATAGATAATGCTATTTAATTGGTACAATAGGATACAATTGAAGCACGTGAATTTAGACATACTGTTGTAAAAACATATCTAAATACCATTTCTCACTGAAAAGAATCAAGGCTCCTTCATAAAATAGTTAATTTCAGGGCTGGAACAAGGAAAACATCAGATGAACCTAGAACATCTTGTGCCAGAAAACGCTCATAGAATGAATGAGACATTTCAAAAGAATCAAGAAATCATCTTGAAGGTGCTCCCACTGGGCAAATTTGAGACAATTAGATCATCAAAATAAATACAGCACAAATTTGAAACTGTGTGTGTCCATTTACACACAGATTTTTTTCAATAAATACAGTACAGTAATATAAATGTATTTTCTCTTCCTTATGATTTTCTTTTTTTTTTTTTTTAAGATTTTATTTATTTATTTGAGAGAGAGAGAGAATGAGAGACAGAGAGCATGAGACGGAGGAGGGTCAGAGGGAGAAGCAGACTCCCCGCTGAGCAGGGAGCCCGATGCGGGACTCGATCCTGAGACTCCAGGATCATGACCTGAGCCAAAGGCAGTCGCTTAACTAACTGAGCCACCCAGGCGCCCCCTTATGATTTTCTTAATAACATTTTATTTTCTCTAGCTTACCTTATTGTAAGAATACAGTATATAATACATATAACATATAAAATATGTGTTAATTGGCTATTTATGATATTGGTGAGGCTTCCAGTTAACAGTAGGCTATTAGTAGCTAAGTTTTGGGGAAGTCAAAAGCTGTCTGTGGATTTTTGACTGCATGGGATTTGGCATTCTTAACCTAATTGTATATCCATAATTTTGTGGAATAACTGTGATAGAGTGATCAGTTAAAAAACTTCCACCAGGAAGTATATTATATTATTATAGTTTTTGAAGCAAGAATGAAATGGAAATCTACCTCAAATTGGAAACTAGAACAATGTAAAATTTCTGGCTAGTAATGACAATGTTATTCATGTATTTTTTAAATAGATGATGCTGTATCTCAAATACTGTAATATTTTGATGCCATACTAGAAACTAATCCATACAATTAAAACTAATGTAAACAATGTTATTTTAAAATCGAACTGGAAGTTATGCACTCTTTCAGATAGCTATACATTCCTTTGAAAACTTCAACTGCTTCTTTATTTTAGAGAGGGAGGGAGAGAGGGGGTGGGAAGGGGCAGAGGGAGAGAGAGAATCTCTTAAGCAGGCTCCACGCCCAGCACAGAGCCCAACACGGGGCTCTATCTCACGACCCTGAGATCATGACCTGAGCTGAAATCAAGTCAGGCGCTTAACCGACTGAGCCACTCAGGCACCCCAACTGTTTATTTCTATTATTTTAGGGGTTATCCTTGAAATTTTACCATGAATACTTAGCACAGTGCAGTCCATGGTTAACAGATTAATCTTCTCTCAGATGATACAAAAATTTTAAAACACTTTAATTTAAATCACTCCTTGTATTAGTTGTCAAGTATTTTAATTCTGCCCTTTGTTTAAACTCTCACAAATTAGATATTTCACAAATATCTCACAAATTAGATACAATACAAATAATGTTTGTTTAGGCTTATAAGTTTATCAATTTCTTTGTTCACCACTCCTTCTTGCTTCTCAGACCTTCCTTCTAGAATAATCTTTCTTCTTTCTTTTTTTAAATTTTTTAATTTTTTAATTATTTATTTATTTATTTGTCAGAGGAAGAGAGAGCAAGCACAAGCATGGGGAGTGGCAGGCAAAGGGAGAAGCAGACTCCCCGCTGAGCAGGAAGCCCAATGAGGGGCTTGATCTCAGGACCCTGAGATCATGACCTGAGCCTAAGGCAGACCCTTAACTGACTGAACCACCCAGGTACCCCTTTTTGTGTTAAGTTGTATAAGTTCTTTATATATTTTGCATATTAACCATTTATCAGATACATCTATGCAAATATCTTCTTCCATTCTGTGAATCATCTTTTTGTTTTGTTGATGGTTTCCTTCACTATGCAAAAGCTTTTATTTTGGTATAGTCCCAATAGTTTATTTTTGCTTTCATTTTTCTTGCCAAAGGAGACATATCTAGAAAAAATAAGATTACTGTCTAAGTTTTCTTTAAGCAGTTTTATGGTTTTGTGTCTCACATTTAGGTCTAATCTATTTTGAGTTTATTTTTGTGTGTGGTGTAAGAAAGTGGTCCCGTTTCATTCTTTTACATGTAGCTGTCCAGTTTTCCCAACACCATTTGTTGAAGACACTGTCTTTTTCCTACTATATATTCTTGCCTCTTTTGTCATGGATTAATTGACCATATAATTGTGGGTTTATTTCTGGGCTCTTTATTGTGTTCCATTGATCTATGTGTCTATTTTTGTGCCACTGCCTTACTGTTTTGATTACCCCAGCTTTGTAGTATATCTTGAAATCTAGGATTGTGATACTGCAGTTTTTTCTTCTTTTTCAAGGTTTCTTTGGCTATTTAGGGTCTTTTGTGATCCCATACAAATTTTAGGATTATTTGTTCCAGTTATGTGAAAAGTATTGATGGTATTTTTATAGAGATTGTGTTAAATCTGTAAATTGCTCTAGGTAATATGGACATTTTAATATTGATTCTTCCAATATATGAACATGGAGTATCTTTCCACTTGTTTGTGTCATCTTCAATTCTTTTATCACCATTTTATAGTTTTCAGAGTATAGATCTTTTACCTCCTTGGTTAAGTTTATTCCTAGGGATTTTGTTCTTTTTGGTATGATCGTAAGTGGGATTGTTTTCTTAAATTCTCTTCATGTTACTTCATTATTAGTGTGTAGAAATGCAAAAGATTTCTGGGTATTAATTTGTATCCTGTGAGTTTACTAAATTTACTTATCAGTTCTAGTAATTTTTTAGTGGAGTCTTTAGGATTTTTTATATAAGTATCATGTCATCTGAAAATAGTAAAAGTTTTACTTCTTCCTTACCAATACAGATGCTTTTTTTTTCCTTGTCTGATTGCTGTAGCTAGGACTTCCAGTTGAATAAAAGCGGTGAGAGTGGACATCCTTGTCTTGTTCCTGATCTTAGAAGAAAAGCTCTTAGTTTTTCACCATTGAGTATGATGTTAGCTGTGGGTTTTTTATATATGGCCTTTATTAGGTTGAAATATGTTCCCTCTAAAACTACTTTGTTGAGAACTTTTATCATGAATGGATGGTGTACTTTGCCAAATGTTTTTTCTACATCTATTGAAATGATCATATGATTTTTATCATTTCTCTTGATATGATGTATCACCTTGATTGATTTGCAAATATTGAACCACACTTGCGTCCCAGGAATAAATCCCACATGATCATGGTGAATAATTTTTTTAATGTATTGTTGGATTCGGTTTGCTAATATTTTGTTGAAGAATTTTGCATCCAGGCTCATCAAAGCTATTGCTTATAGTTTCCCTTTTTCTGTAGTTTCTTTTTCTGGTTTTGGTATCAAGGTAATGCTGGCCTCATAGAACAAATTTGGAAGGTTTCCTTCCTCTTCTATTTTTTGGAATAGGTATTAATTCTTCTTTAAATATTTGGTAGAACTCACCTGTGAGACCATCTGCTCCTGAAATTTTGTTTTTTGGAAGCTTTTTGGTTACTGATTCAGTTTCATTGCTAGTAAGTGGTCTGTTCAAATTTTTTACTTCTTCATGATTCAGTTTTGGGAGGGTTTATATGTTTCTAGGACTTTATCCATTTCTTCTTGGTTGTCCAATGTGTTGTCATATAATTTTTCATAATATTCTCTCATAATCCCCTGTGTTTCTGTGGTGTTGGTTGTATTTTTCCTCTATCATTTCTGATTTTATTTATTTGAATCCTTTCTCTCTCTCTCTCTCTCTCTTTTTAAATGACTTTGGCTAAAAGTTTATGTTTTGTTGATCTTTTCAAAGAACCAGCTCCTGGTTTCACTGATCTGTTCTACTGGGTTTTTTTGGTCTCTATTTCATTTACTTCTGCTCAATTTTTATTATTTCCTGCCTTATTCTGGCTTTGGATAAACCCAGAGATTTTAAATAATTCCTTGTAGCTTGCACGTTTGGGTCATTCCATCTTCTGATTCTTTAACTATGTCATAAAATGTCATTTTATGTTCCACATCTTATGGAACTATATTTTATGATTCCCATGTCCATAGTCTTTTAGGGTCTAGGTCTGTTGTAGGTTAGCTATATCACTAATGTCATTTATTTCATTTGATGTTTGGTAATCCTTGCTTGTGGGCTCATACTTGGTTGAACTTAATCAGTGGAAAACCTGAGAGCCTAAAATAAGGATACTTTTAGCAAGGAAGAAGCCCTGAGTCAGGATAAGCCACCAACCTATGACTACTTCAGCCACCCTCAAGATTCCCAGGCTTAACCTGGGACACTAGGGGTTAGCAATTTCTTACCCCCACCTTGTCACCAGGCCAGGGCACAGTTTCTTGGCCACAGTGACAATTGGTTCCTGACTTTGAAGGAATCCCTCCTTTCATATGTGTTTGTTGTTTGCTGACTCCTCACAGCTTTTCCATTTCTCCCCCCGGCGTCTTTGAGATTTGCCTTAATTCTTTAAACCCAAATACCAAAAATTATGTCTCATGAAGTACTTGGATTTTTTTCCCCAATAAGAAGACCCCTCCTTCATAACACACGCACACAAAGGTATTCCATTCATTTTAGCTCTGGAAGCTCTGGAAAGAATTTTCACCCACAAGTCCCCCTCACAATTAGCTATGGATGACCCTCAACCCATTACATAGTTATTTCCCTAGGTCCTGAACATAATGCTTGAATATATTTCAGTAGCTGGAAAAATACTCACATTAGATTTCCAACTCACAGAGTAAGAGCTATAGAAAAATAGGTTCATGTGGAGCCTTGTCTCTCTCTTTTTGTACAGATTAGTAAGTTAAGAACAATACCATACCCCTAGGAGAAGCACAGAGATTATTGCTACCATTGAAGGCTGGAAAATACAGGGTGGTAATTCCAACATGCCCAGTGTGATTCTCTAGTTCAGTTTATGTAAAATATTATTGATTCTCAGAAAGGAATAATGAATTTTCATAACTTGGGTTCGTTGATGATGTCAACAAAAGCTACTATTTGAGACATAATCTTTTTAATGGACTAACTTAGTATAGCCAATGGCACCTAGTAACCAGCTATTGCTCCAGTGACTTTATTTTTTCAATCTCAACAAGCAGAAAATAACAGAAATCATTAGATTCCCCTGAAAGAGAGAATAATACATCTTTGTTATCCTTCCTCAGGATACATCAACTCCCCAGCTTTGTGTCACAACTTAGTTCTCAGGGAACTTGTCTATTTCCCAGTCAACAACATATCTCACTGGTTTACCACATTGAAGATAACAATATAACCTGAAGAGCAGAAAGTTGCAAGTTGCTTAGAGGCCCAAGTTAGACACAGACTCAACAGGAGATGGGAAGTATTCTTTACAAAATTAGAGGGATATGATACCTCAGTGAAGTTTTTGTCAGAGCAGTAACTTGTTACAAGACAGGATATTCTCTCCAAAATAAAAAAATAAGTTGCAGTATCTCGTACCTACAATTCTTGGTAGGATCTTTGCATTTTGGAAACTATGCATATTATATTTACTAGATTATTTATTTCATGATCTGAAACTCTACCTGATTTGAATAAGGCCCAGAGAAAGAGAAGAGTCCTTCTTGTCTAAGCTACACTGCAAACAGCTTTGCCCTTTGATCCCCATGACAGCCAATTCAATGGCATGGCAAACTAAATGTCTTGGGCAGATTAAGATAAAGTATTACACGTGTGGCAAATCCCAGAAGAGTCACAGTGAAGGCTCCCAAGAAAGGAAGAAAGCCACATCCTCTTTGATGTGTAACTGTTATTCTTTTGGGAAACAATTGCTTTGCCACCGAGTCCTGCTAACCATAGGACATCTGGTGATCAGAAACCTCAGTTGACTATCATATACTTGGAGTTTTCAGATCTACCTAGCCCTAAAACTGACTTTAAGTAATGCACTCAACAATCAAGGAGAAGTTGGTATATTAGAGACCAGCTTCAGGAAGATCCTCACGGTAAAAATTGAAAAAGAACATTGTCCAGACATAGTCGGTTTATGTCTCTCATGCTGCCATCTCTCCCTCAGCTCACTTCATGGGCTCACACTGCCTCGTGAAAAGTTCCCTATGACTGAGAGATGTGGAAGAGAAATCTGTGGCTCACAACAGACAGAGGTAGATCACCACGATATTAGACCCCTCTTCAGGGTGCCCCTGAAGAGAAATAAAGTGAAGGAGAGAAATCTTCCCAGGGGGCAGAACTTAAGTACTTTTTTTGTCCATATTGTTCAAAAGAAGGTCCTGGTTGGTTAGACTGAATGTGTTCTCAAGCTCTTAGAAGAGATAGAATCACAGGATTGATGACAAGGAGAATATGTGTGTCTCACATTGCACTAATTATAATAGCTTCCCTGCACAAAAGTACAGTTACTGAGCCTGAATCCTTCAATATGGTAGAATACCTAATTGGACCAGGAAGCCATCTTGTGGCAGACTGATAATGCTGAATCCTGCTACATCCCCTGGAACAAACATTTGTTCTGGATTTGGATATTCCTTCCATGTTGGAGAGTCTTAAGTAACACCAACCATAAACTTACTGTATGTTTTTTTTCATTTTCATGGCACACAATATTGCTTCTGGGCAAGAAAGTCCTTTCACTATAAAAAGGAATAAGTCAATGCAATAAAAATTCACTGGTTATATCTGTTTCCCCATTACCCAGACGTAGTAGAAAATGCCTATTAAATACCCAGTTACCATGTCAAACTAGTACGTAACATTTTGCACTGTGAAATGCTATCCTACAGGATAAATGCTCTGGAGAGGATTCAATTTATGACTAGAAGACATGGGTCCCAGCAAGGAGTGAGTGGGGTTGGCACCTGTTATAATTACACCCAATGACTCATTCATAAAATATTTTCTCCCGATTTCCATGACTTTTTACTCTGCTGACTTGGCATTTTCAATATCCAAAGAGAAATGTTTCTGTCAAAGGATTTAAAGATATTTCGACTAAATTGGAGGTGGCAACTGCCATCTGTCCATTTGGTCCTCTTGGGGACAATAAATAAAAGGGAAAAAATGGTGTTTGGTCCTGGCTCCCTAGGGGAAATAGAGTGACTAGCAAAATGGGAGCATAAAGGAGTCTGGCTAGAACCCAGTTGATCCCAATATGTTTATACTAAGTCAAGATAAATGGAAGAGTCCTGCAATCCAAGACAAATTGGACATCAAGAGTTCAGATTCTTCAGGAATGAAGGTTTCAGTGAGAAACCCAAAAACCTGAGGTGCTTGCTGAAGGCGATATCAACCATGGCTCATGCCAGTTGCATATTTTTTTCTTGCTGTGTTATTTATATATTCATATACCTACACAATGTCCTTCTCTTTTTTTTTTCTTTTCCCTCAGATAGTTAACTTTGATGTATTATACTTGTATTGCAGAATTTGAGATGATAATCTGATTGAGATCCTAAATAAACTTTAATTCCCCCCTTTGAGAGTTTCTGATCATCCAAAAGATTGCACAACTTTAAGCATTTTTTTTTTTTTGTGGAAGTTTAAGTTTGGGATTATTTATTTTTGTGTACATACCACATAACACAATATACACAATAAAGTATTTACTTGAAAAAATGTTTATTGGGGCACCTGGGTGGCTCAGTCATTAAGCATCTGCCTTTGGCTCAGGTCATGATCCCAGGGTCCTGGGATCGAGCCCCACATCGGGCTCCCTGCTTGGTGGGAGGCTTGCTTCTCCCTCTCCCACTCCCCCTGCTTGTGTTCCCTCTCTCGCTGTGTCTCTCTGTCAAATAAATAAATAAAATCTTTAAAAAAAAAGTTTATTGAATGGATATATGGAAATGAAGGATTAATGAATAGGTAGATGGATGAATGGATGGCTAGATGAATGGATGGATCTGTGGTAATAGCAAAGAAGAAATTTATGTGATCTTTTCTTTTAAGGGGAATTCTAAACTCTATTTCTTCTTTTGGAGTTTGAATTAGACATATATGTTAGAACATTAGTCTATTCTTTATGTCTATTCCTAGTTCATATCATCCATAATTTTATCTGAGTTTCATTACAAATAGTTTTCTTCAGATCTATCTTCTAATGCACTATTTCATTTTCAGGTGTGTCTAATATTCTATCCAGTATAATCGAGTTTTTATTTAAATGATTACATTTAAGTTTCTAGAGATTCTATTTGTCTCTTTGATACTATCCATGCCATATTCTCTTATACTTCTTCTTTTAATCATTTTAATACACCTTTTCAAAGTCTAATTGATAAATGTAACATCTAAATTTCTTCAGGTTATGATCCTGATATTTATTTACTGTCTTTGCTGATTCTGGTTCAGGATGAATGATTTCCTTAAATATTTTGTAATTTTAGATTGTGAGCTCATCTTCAGCGTATCTATTTCTGTGGGAAAACTCTGTGGTCAAGTCTGGGTATTTGCTTTTCCAAGGTACCCATGGTTTCACTAACCTATAACTACTTTTCATGTTGATTCTCAGCTTGTGGATTCATGAATCATCAGAGTAGGATATATTTGAATCATGAACCCATAAGATGACAAGCCTGTGATTATGAAATTCTCTAGGGGAGGTTTTGTCCCCCAGCAACAAGGCTTTGCTTTAAAGCTTCTACATGGTCTCTTTGTGTGGGTGACCAGATTTATTTTCTAGTTACTCTTATGGAGCGTGTTACCCTCCAAGAGTCTCATCTTTATACAGAGGTCTTAGTTCCAACTCCTGCCTTTTACAGGCCCCAAGCCTTGTCATCCATCCCTCCATGGTGTTACAATCTAAATCCCTAGGTTATCATGACTACTGGCACCCATCCTCCTACACACATGCGCATGCACACACGCGTGTGTACACACGTACACACAAAGCAATAGCAGTAGCTGTTACAGTTTCAGATATGGCTTTTTATTCACTTGCTTCTAAAGATTATGTTTTGTAAAAGAAAAAATAAAGATTATGTTTTGTGAACTCATCTATGCATTTAAATGATAGGTTTAACAAATATTCATTCAGAATTTCTAAGTGTTTCGTTATGGGAGAATTTGCAGGTTATTTAATATAAAATACTGTCTGGAGAGAAAGTCTCAAGTAGTAAGAAACTGGAAAGGTCTGTGAGATGATGAATCTAGGGGAGGGTTTAATTTGTTGAGAAAGGGAAAGAGAAACATGAATGCAAGGAAGGAGAAAAAAGGCTCCCCAGGCTGGAGAGCAGCACTTGTAAAGAATCGATAATGGGAAAAGGTAAAGCAGTTGGCTTCCATGACTGAGGGGAAAACTGCTGACCCAGGCAGGAAGGACTGTTAGATAAAGGGCCACAGAAGGGGTATGTGCTGGATATTGTGTTTTCTGGGGAGAGACTGTAATTCTATATCAAAGATCTATGAGATCACCATAAAAGGAAGCAAACCGTACATGTGACTTTAAGAACAGCCTACCTTCCCAGTTCCATGGGGAAAGAGATGTAAGAAAAAATCCTGACAGTTTTTAAACGAAAGCTCATTTGACCAAAGGAGATATAACAGAGCTAGCAGGCAATTGTTGAAGTCCAAAAGGAGACTGAACCCTCTGATACAATTTGACATTGAACAACTGTTGACATATTAGCATCCACAAGCATTTCTGACAAGATATACTTCCCTCAGGCTGTGGACAAACCTGGAAGTGGGCAATTGACAGCCTGCAATATGCATACCACTTTTTACCAGCTTGACCACATTTTATGATTACAAATCAGTTTCCTTTGACGTGCCCCATTTTTCACTGCAGCATCTCTGTCTCGGTGTCTTTATCAGTTATAACTTCATCAGAGAATTTGAGTGCACCATTTACAAAATTGCTTTCTTGCTGAAAGTGAGAGTACAAAGCAGTGCAATTCTGCAAAACAAAAGAGAAGAAAGAAGTACTACCTAGAGACCCTAGCACAGATGGCCTTCATTTTTCTAACAAAACACCCCTGTGAGGTGTTTTGCCAATAAATATCTTTATGTTTTACAGTCAGATGAAATTACCATTGAGGTGATCATGCATTCAGGTTTTCTCCATAGGTGGATAAGAGAAGAAAGTAAAGGCCTTCGATGTAATGCTTGTATGGTGAAACATTTGAGTACACACATTATCCACATGCAAGCTTCTCTCTCAAGTCCTCTAGCTCATAATATCACCAGTTATTCCTGTTGCAAATGAGAAATCAGCCCTCTTTACAGGCAGCTCTATTTTATGCCCTTGCCTGTCTGTGTTCCCAGCCTTCCCTAATAGACTGCAGGGTCTACAATAGAGAACTGGCAAATCCTCTAATTTCTAGAAGCTGCCTGTACTGTCAGCTCAATTTTGGCTTCCTCTTCTATTGACAAGATTTGCTTGTATTTATTCTCTCATCCCATGCAGTAATGTAATGTGAACCATCACAGCAAGATCAGCTCCAATGGCTTCATTCACAATTATGATCCGTAAATTATGTATAACCCATGAATAAATAACCTGGTAAATATTATTTATGAAAGCAACATCATATCCTTAAAGTCACAGATTTCTCCCAGGATCAATCATGGCAAACAGAGATTGGCATTTGCAGTGTAGCTTCTGCTATGCCTCAAAGACCAGATCCCTGGGACCAGACCAGCTTCTCTGCATTCTAATGCTAACTGTGCCACGGAGCCACGAATCCAGAGCAGATAAATTACCCTCTTTCTGCCTTAGTTTTTCGATCAGCAGAGTGAGAGCAGGCTACTATTTACAACTGGGCTAACAGAGTTCAATAAATGTTATTGAGCCATGACTATAAATGTTCTTGAAATATGCCAGCAAAACTACCAGGTGTTATTGTCCTAATGGCTAATTACTTCCAATTGTAAATATTTAGTTTAAAAGTTGAATCGAGGCCATTTTTATATGTCAGGGCCACTTCATATAACAAATTATCTTAGCCTAACACAAAATAAACACCTGTCACACTTGGGTATCTACCAAATCCTATAAACATGAGACGGGTAATTTATTTAGCAAAAAAACACCCCCCCCATACACACACACACACACACACACAAAACAAAAACCAAGCAAATAACAACAAAAACGACCAAAAAAAAAAAAAATACCTCCAGCTGCCCTCATGGAAAGTTACTGTCTGGATGAGTGTTAACTCCCCAGAGTCTTCGATTGGGTGGGTGGCTAACACTTTCCTGAATCTGTTTTGCATCCAGTCCAGTGAACAGGAAACAGCTAATGATAATCGAATTCCTACAGCCCTGCAGTGACCAGAAGCAACAAGGTGCCCATCTCTGCCCGGGGGGGAGGGGGTGGTCAACAGATTCACAAATGACATTGCTGTAGTCTGTCCTTGTACTTTTTCTCTTTTTCTTTCCTTTTATGGGCAGTTTCAGCAGATGGATCAGTAAAAGCCCCAGTGCTTTTGTACCCCTGAAAGGAGAGCCCTATTAAACCCAATGTGTGAATGAATGAATCTTTCCTTCACCGACGTT
The DNA here is from genome assembly GCF_002201575.2 of Neomonachus schauinslandi. NCBI lineage: Eukaryota > Metazoa > Chordata > Mammalia > Carnivora > Phocidae > Neomonachus > Neomonachus schauinslandi. The sequence continues at coordinate 75,010,904 of NC_058410.1, read as the reverse complement.
CACTTTTCACTAGCAAATACTACCTGTTGAGCAGGGATGGTTGTTAAGTCAACCCTTCTCGAGCTTTAACAAGTGAGGGGGTCTGAATAAGCTATGACTTATTCCATCTTCAAGTTCCTCTCTCCTTCTCTTCTTCATCTCTCATCACCTTCATATTTGATGTTAACATTTTTACAGAAGACTCACAGTAAATGTTTCATGAGTGGCCTTGCTTAATGGCTCTCCCCCCGTCCCATCATTTACATTTTTCTCCAACAATGTTCTCATCGCAGATGCTGCTTGGGGTGGGGTGAGACTGGGCGAGGATCAACAGCTCTCAGATACCTGTATACCTGGCACCTGCATCTTTGTCCAGTTGTAAAGAGAAAAATATGTCACCTTTTAAATAGTCAAATCCTTCACATGTTATAAATAAATTGCATGCCTTACTCTTATGATGTGCCCTGGAATTCTCCTAAGGTAACTTCTTCTTCCCACTGCACTGACTGGGTCTCATGTATCATGTCCTTTGTGTTTTCAGACATTTATGTTTGAAGCAAAATTTCTGTAAAAATGTAGAAAATTTATTGTAGGTAAACCAGTATCCATCAGCTCAAAAAATATCATTACAAAGAATCTAGCTCTACTACCTTGGGCCATTGTATCATTCTTGTACATGGCACTTAGAAAACAACCAAAGGCTTGTGTTGCCGTCCTCAGAGCTTTTGTGGCAATGACAGGGTCTGGGGCACTTACGGACTGTTCTCTTTCAGCCTGGATCCCATCAACCCATACAACATCAAAGGTGTGTTTATAATGTCCATCCAATCCCTGGCCCAGACTGTGGCTCAAAGTTTTCAGCCACAAGGTCAGTTCCTCCCACCCCAGTGGCAGCACCTGGCCATATCCCATATCCCTGGTACTCCTCCTTAGGAGCAGGCAAAAAACTCCCCTGTCTTGTCCAGGTCACACGAGGAGCCAGGACTTCTCACAGGAACTCAACTCACACCCTTCTTCCTGTCTGCAGGGATTTCGATCAGATGAACCTCTCTGGTCAAGTCCTCTAGGCCTTGATGCATTCATGATCATTAAAAGAATCAGAACATTCCTTCGTCTTAAAAAGTCTCACTCTTAAATATGCCTTCTTGCAAAATTCGACTTCAGATTTCAGGAGCTAATTTAAAATGTTCTTGCTTTTCTTTTCTGCTTTTTTTTTTTCATCTTGTTCTCCCCAATTCCAGCCCCACCCCTACCCGAAACTCAATTTATCCTATATCCCTCCTCCCCCTTTGTGTTCCTGTTATAACAATCTTCAACCCCTCCAACGCAAAGAACGATCTCCAGAATAGTGTAGGGGAAATGCAAAAGAGAAAGCATATATATAGCTTAACAAATCATCCCCCTCACAAGCACCCATCTTATCTGCAACTCAGTTGAGCTGCCTGACATCCACAGCTCATTGCTTTGTTTCCCTCAGATCCTCTTTTTTTTTTTTTTTTTTTTTTTTAAGTAGGCTCCAGGACCAGTGTGGAGCCAAATGCAGGGCTTAAACTCACAACCCTGAGATCAAGAGTCAGTCACCCAACCAACTGAGCCACCCAGGCTCCCCTGCCTCAGAGCCTCTTAACAGGTTGAGCCATATCCTCTATAGTTCTTCCTCCTGAAACCTTTCCTGGCACCATCTCCATTTTCCCTCTTTCTCTCTTTAAATCACTCTCCTCTTTTCTCTGCCCCTCACCCACTCTGGGGATGGAGTCTTCACTGTTACCTGAACTTCTTTTTCTTCTCATCTCCGTGACTCTATCTAAACATTTCACTTGTCCTTCAATTTTTACCATTTGACTTACATGTCATCACCTCCGTCCTCTCTGGTGCCTGTCTCTAGAAATGCTTCCTTGGCTGACAACATACATTTTAAGTTTTAAAGGCTTTTGATTTAGCTCTTCCCCCACGTGCTTCCAGAACACAGTGGGGATATTTAATGTTGTGACCCAGGGAGTTTTAGAAGTTATAATGTGGGCATCCATTCTTAATCTAAGGCCCAATGGAAGAAAAATCCCTTAGCAAGAAGAAACCCCAACCATCAAAATTGAGGACACAGGACTGGAGAAAGTACCCAGCTAGAGAAACATATTCAGGGTTAGAGGGAGAGCTACAACAGGGTCTAGCAACAGCAAGAGGCCATTTTTCAAGTTACAGTTTTTCAGTAAGGCAGGCAGCCAGCATTTTGCAGAGCACAGCGAAGGAAAAAAACCTCTATAAAAACTGCACTTAAAATGAACAGTTATATTTGCATATTCATTGACTGGAGGCAATTTGCAACTAATAATAAGAACCCTGAGAGCAGAGAAAGAACAAACCCCACCACTCTTTACTGAGTGTTTACCATGTGTTGGGCAGAATGCAAAGTGTTTTACAGCATTATCTTAATTTTCACACCAACTCTATAATGGAACCATTATTTTAGCAATCTCACCAAGAGGGAAACAGGTTCAGAGAAGGTTAAATAAATTGTCCCAAATCACACAGCATATATGTGACAGAACCCAGGTAGTAGTAGTCACAGGACATAAGGAGGGTCTGGACAATACAGGAGAGGAGCAATCTAAAACAGACCCTTATCCTATAGAAGGACAGTTATCTAATATTTAATGAAAAAGAACATGATTCTGACATCAGAACCCCACTCAGTATATATCACCAATGTATATATTTAAACTTTAAAAATTATATAATAAAATAATGTCACACTCTTTACAGAAGATGGACTCAGACCTTCTGAATGACTTATTTTTATATCTTCATAAAATTATATGTTTGAGGACCCCTCTGACTATTATCAACAATAGCTACATAAATATTTCAGTCAATACCCTGGTAGAAAGAATGGAAAACTAGACAAATAGTCCCCTTACTACAGAATTATATCTTAGTGTTTTAACTTGGTGTGCCAATTAATACTCTAGTTCGTATTGTGTTGTGTGACACGATTCTATATTATCTTGAAAAGAAACAAGAGGTTCTCGCTTTTAATCATTTTAAATCATATGCTAACATTTTCTCTTGTTTAAACAAGAGGACTTTTGTCCTCTATGTATTCTTTGCAAAGTGTTCTAGTGCCTGAGAAATTATTTCAGTTATTGCCAAAACATGATGAGAGAGCAATCATTTTACATTATATATATATTTCATAATCATAGTTCTTTTTAATTCATAATCCTATTAATTCTTTTGGTCTAATTCCTTTTTGGTAAATATTTGTACTCCAAAGTATTAGCATACGTACCTAGATAAATACCTTTCAATTCTCCCTCTTGGAATCTGATTAGAAAATGTGATGGCGGGGTGCCTGGGTGGCTCAGTTGGTTAAGCGACTGCCTTCGGCTCAGGTCATGGTCCTCGAGTCCTGGGATCGAGTCCCGCATTGGGCTCCCTGCTCGGCGGGGAGTCTGCTTCTCCCTCTGACCCTCCTCCCTCTCCTGCTCTCTGTCTCTCATTCTCTCTCTCTCAAATAAATAAATAAAATCTTAAAAAAAAAAAGAAAATGTGATGGCACCATTACATTGTAAACTCCTGAGTTTACACAACTTATTAATGGTGTTAGCAGAGTGCTGGGCACAATAAAAGGTACTCGGTAAATATTTGTTTACAGACTTAGTAATATTACTACTACTAATAGTAGTAGTAATAGTACTAATAGTACTACTACTAGTAGTAATAATAATTAACATTTCCTGAGGGAAAGTAAGAATTTACCATGTGTTCAGCATTGTACTAGGTTTTAAACTACTTTTCTCATGTGAGCCTCATGAGAACACGTTATTTCTATTTTGCAAATAAGGAAATTCAAATTTGGGGAGGTCAAGTCCCACATCCAATAAGTGAGAGCACCAGATTCTGTCCCAGGCGTATCTGATTCCAAAGCCCACCACTGAAATAGTATACCATACTAGCATCTCACTCCCTGTCAACTTTCCTACAAACCTGCTGAATAACCTTTTAACCTCACCATTTCCTTTCTCATTTCCTTGCAAAACAGATATATTTACAAACTTCATTCCCCATACCCCTCTAATTCACATGCATGCTCCTGTAAGGAAATGTCAGATCTTACCTTGTATGTTCATTATTTATGCTTCTTCCCAGTGCTGCACTGCTAAACATTTAACAATCGACTCTGGGGTGGGGGGTTCAAAAGGAGCCCTGATTTGTAGCCTTTGTCTGATTTCCATGTTATATCTTCTGCTACCACGGGTGACTTCCAAGCCACTAAGATGATGCCACCGAACACAGAGTCGGAAAGAGATGTGTAGAAATGACTTTCTCTGGTGCCAGGGTATTTCAGCATACCCACCAACTCTTCCCCATATTGAGTAGTGTGAAGCTGGAAAAAAAATTTCAAAAAGTCCTCCCTGTTAAGATTAGCTTTGGATGAGTACCTAGGAAACACTCCTGTCTGTTTTAAACACTCACGTACTGTCTGATGAATTTAAGTGTTTTTGCTCTTCTAGATCAGTGGTCCTCAAAGTGTGGTCCCCAGACCATCAGCATCAGCATCACCCGGGGAATTGTTACAAATGCAAATTCTGGGCCACATCCCAAACCTACGGGATCAGAACTTTGGTGGTGATAGGGGGAGGTCAGCAGTCATTGTTTTCAGGAGGCTCCAGGTGGTTCTGATGCACCGTAAGGTGAGCGCCACTGTTGTGAATTTCAAAATCTCTCTTCCAGTTCAGCCCACAAGGGAAAGAAGTCAACGTACAGAAAGCTGATGAGGGGAACCCTATGTAAATTTTACCGGAAAAAGAAGTGTAGGTGGTCACAGGCAAGTAAGTATGTAACACAGACTGCCGAGTAAAAAGGTCTCACCACTAACCCAAGTACCCCGCACATGTGAGTCAGAAGTGAACGTAAGACCAACCTGCGGGAGATTTCTCCACAACAGAGATTTTCATTGGCTCTTTGACACTCACCCGGAAGCAGTGTCTTAGCAGGTATCAAAAGAGAAGGGATCCAACTGGAAAGGCTCACTCTTTAGCATAAAGCTGGAGGAACTCTGTACTTTACATAAGGGAATTAAAAACACAAGTTCCCTAGCTACACACCACCTGGGTTTTCCGTGGGTCTACTTGAGAGTTACTTTTTTTCTGCCTACCTCTGTAGTTCACCTGCATCAGATTCTCCTGAAGGGCTTCTTAAAACCCAGACTGCTGACTTCCCTCCCCTCCCCTACCACAGCCAGTTCCTATTCCAGCGGGGCTGGGATGGGACCCCAAATTTACATTTGTAGCAAGTTTCTGGTGAGGCTGCTGGTGTGGGGTCTACACTCTGAGAACTCTGGCCCTACCTGCAGGCTCTACATGTGCTCCCGCTGTGGGTAATGCTCTTGATGCGCTCAGGAGCTGTTGGATTTTACCCAGAGGCTGGCCCGATGGCGGGGTAGGTGAGGACATGTGCACACTGGAACCGGCAATAGCAGAGCTTTCATTTCGGTAAAGCCATCACCGCAAAACAGAAACACAGTTTAATCAGAGCCATAACTGGCGTGTTGCATACAGATTTTCATTTACTCTGCTGCATCTCCTTTTACTCAGAAGAGGCATTTGCTGCAGTTTTTAAAGGGAAATTTTTATAATTAGAGAATATACGTGTAATCAATTTTGGCTTATGGGAAGGCTCTTCTAGAAATCAAAATGCATACTGGCATCAACACACAAATATTCCAGAAACAAACATTATGCAGTTTACAAGGTGTTCATTAATATCCCAATATACTATTTCCAGCATCTCATTCAGGAGCCAGCTGATACTTTCTCTGGGAAGACTCGGTGTTCCTATTATTGAAATGACCCAAAGGCAGCAAAGTAGTGAGTACAGCCTGTCTTCATCATTCTGCTCCTAACCACATAAATAACCAAATAGCATTCATTAAGTTTGCAGATGGCATCAAGCTAGAAGAGAAATTACCCCAAGGGGAGAACAAATTTTAAGTATAGTATGACATTAATAATTTGGAGCAAAGAAGAGAAAATATAACAAACGTTATCTGAGCAAGGCAACACACTGAAGGAGAAGATCCAAACTGCAAGGTAAAAAGGTCAATAATCCATGCAAGTTTGTCATTTATTTATTTATTTATTTATTTATCTATCTATCTAGCAATTAATTCTTGAGCACCTATTATGTGCCAGGCTCTGGGGATAGAGTGATGAGCAAAACAGATATTGTCTCTCACGGAGCTCACAGACAAGAGAGAAGAGAGGCCTTAAACTAGTAAATAAACAAACAAAAAATGTAATTTCCAATCATGGTCAGTGCTTGAAGGAAAAGAGGAGACGAATATGAAAAAGAAGAGCTCAGTGTGTGAGGAGGGACTATTTAGGTAGAGTGGTTGGTTAGGGAAGCTTCTCTGAGGAGGGCACATGAGCCAGAACATGAAAGATGAGATGCAGTCAGTTTTGGAAGGACACTATTCCAGACAGGGAGGACTGGTCCAGGCCAAGCCAATATCCTGCAGTCATTCCCTGGGCAGGAAAGATGAGCACCAAGACCTTTCCTTGGAACTGAAAGACCAGTGTGGCTTGAGCACAATGAACAAGAGAGAGGGTAGAGGGAGATGAGGTGGGAGAGAAGGCATCCAGGAAAACAGGCGTCAACAGCAAAATAACATTTTAGAGCAGGGGGTCAGCAAACTTGTCCTGTAAATGGCCAGATAGTAAATAGCATAGGCTTTTATGGGCCATAAGGTCTTTGTCACAAGTACTCAACCTTCTGGCTGTAGCAAGAAAGCAGCCTTCCACAATACTTAAGTGAATACTTTTTGTGGCTCTGTTCTAATAAAACTTTATTTACATAAACAGGCAGTTTGTAGACTTAGCCTGCAGGCCAAATTCTTTCTTTGGGCCCCTGGAAGCATAAAAGCAGGTATGAGAATGTACTAGAAAATGTTAAGTAGGAGCAGGAAATTAATCTTCTAAGTGAATCAGACCAGCTACATCAGTCAGGCCGTCACTCCATGAAATGTCTTCCTTGGGCTCCACACTCATGTGGGATATAATTAAACATGCATAGGTTCTAAAATAGTGATGTTACAGCTTTGGAAAACTCTGACCAAGTGCACAGTTTAAATGAGTTGATGTGTTCAACCGGAACAACAGAGAAAAGTAATAAAATTGTTTTCATGTGTCCTGAGTGTTATTTTGCTGAAGATGTATCCAACTATTCACAGTGTTGCAGGAGCAGAAAGACACAGGAATCAGAGGGAAGGGAGCCATGAGAAGGAACTGGAGCTGGAACAGAAACTGGAGCTGGAACAGGAACTGGAGCTGGAGCTAGAGCTGGAACTGGAACTGGAGTTGGAACTGGAACTGGAGTTGGAGCTGGCAGAAGCCAGTGGCCTGACCAGGCAGACTTGTGAAGAGTGGTTCCTGCTGGCTCTCCTCCCTGCGTCTGTGGCACACCAGTCTACTTGGGAGTAGAGGAATATTTTAATCAGTGTGTCTTAGATATACCACTGTTTAAAGGAACGCCATATTGTACACTTTTGTCAAGTGAATAGTTGTCCCATCATTCATCCATTTCTAAACACAGCATTTTCCTATTTAAAAAGAAGCAGGCGGGGCGCCTGCGTGGCTCAGTCGTTAAGCGTCTGCCTTCTGCTCAGGTCATGATCTCAGGGTCCTGGAATCGAGCCCCGCATCAGGGTCCCTGCTCTGCGGGAAGCCTGCTTCTCCCTCTCCCACTCCCCCTGCTTGTGTACCCTCTCTCGCTGTGTCTCTCTCTGTCAAATAAATAAATAAAATATTTTTTAAAAAAAAGAAGCAGCAGGCATGTATTGATCACTGACTGCATGTCAGGTGTGCTAAGTGCTTTATATGCATTGTCTCATTAGCTCCTCAGGAAGTCAATATTATTCTCCCCCTCATTTACCAACAAGGGAGTCCTTGCTGTTATTATCCTCATTTCCCAGAAAACTTAGACTTAAAAGATATTAATTTCCCCAAGGCCAAATAGTTAATAAATGGTAGACCCAACTTACTTTAATTTTTACAATAAGGCAGATTAAGTGAGGAACAGCTGTATTTACATTTTCAAAAAATAGCACTGCGTAATATAAATCATAAAATTTCCACGTTCTTTTGATCAAAGGGTCAAATGTTAGAATGCACTTTTGACTATAGCCAACTTAGCTCATCACAATTCTGTAAACATTTCCAGAAGATCAGTGATTTCTATTTATTGTCTATGTGCATGTGAGTACTATGTGAAGAGGCTCAAATCTTGGAATATTCTAAGATGTAGATTTACTTTTCTAAGCTCTCCTAATATCTCTTGCAATAATTAGGGTTTTAAATTTCTTGAAACATAGGAAGCATAGTTGTTTTATCTAAAACAATTCTCATATCTAACTTCTATATCTAAATTATTTGTGGGTCTGTGCCTGCTGTCTCTTATTTTGCTCTTACTTCCTTATATGCTTAGATATCTTTTACTATAAGATGCTCATTTCTTTCAGAAAATTATTTGTGAGGGGGCGCCTGGGTGGCTCTATCGGTTGAGGATCCAACTATTGATTTTGGCTCAGGTCGTGATGTCAGGGTCCCGGGATCGAGCCCTACATCGGGTTCTAAGCTCAGCGGGGAGTCTGCTTGAGGATTCTTTCTCTCCCTCTACCCCTTCCCCCTTGCTCTCTCTCTTTCTCTCTCAAATAAGTAAATAAATCTTAAAAAAAAAATTATTTTTGACAATTCTTTGAGGCCTAGGATAAAGGTGCATTCCCCCAGAGAGGATTGGAATTTACACTTCCCAAGTGTTTGGAGGCTCTGCCAATTTAAGGCCTACTTTAAACAAAATTCACAGCTTGGATTTCATTAGACTGCAAATCTGGGAATTTAGGCTGCAAATCTTTGTTGGGATTAGCATGCAGTTGCATGTCACGTTTCCCTCCTTCTGTCACTGGTTGGCACCAAGGTAAATATCTTTGCATTCTCTTGGAGGAGGGTGTGAGGTGAATATTTCTGGTTTACCCTTTCACTTTGAGGTTCCAGCCTGATGAGCAGAAGGGTCTGTTGTTTCCAGTTGTCACCTTGGGCTTTGTCTGGTTCCCCACACCTTTGAGGCCAGCGTGGCAAACCCACCAGCCATGCAATTGTCCTCAAGGCAGGAATGGCTTTGGGGATCACTTACCTCTCCGGGTCCCACCTTCACTTAATTTTGGCTTAATAATTCTGTTGTCAGTGCTCTGATGTTCCTACAAAGGGGACTTTTAAGTATTTTGTAGCATTTTAGTTTGTTGTATAGTAAGGAATTAACCTTATTCAAAGAGAAGTCTGGCCTTTGGTCTTGTTTCTGGGGAGGTTGATCTCTAAGGCCTCGGAATGTACTGCCTGAAAAGAGTGTCTTGCTTTACCTAAGGGCCTGGGGTCACACCAATAGTCTAACAATGGGATTTAGGGTGGGGGCTCTGAGTCACTCAGCATCAGCTCTGGAGGGGGGAGCCACACAGGCTACCAACCATGTCTTTAGTGACTGAGGCCCAGTAAAAACTCTGGCCCACAAGGCTCAGGTGAGCTTCCATTTTTGGCAATACTCTGTGCGTAGTGTCACACTGGGAGAAGGTAGCTCTAGCCATGACTCAACGTGGATGGAGTAATGGAAGCTTCGTACGTGAAGCTTTCCTGGATTCTTCTCCCCTGCTCTGCCCTTGGCAGATTTGAATCTGTATCCTTTTACTGTAATAAACAATAACCATCGATATAATGGCTTTCAGGGAGTCCTCTAAGTACTTCTAGCAAATTATCAAACCTGTGGGTATCTTTGGGAGCCCCAAACTTGAAATTGGTATCAGAAGTAAGGATGGTCTTGGGGACTTCCCAACTCTGCAGTTATTTTCAATGGAAAGTTGTTGCTTTCAGTGGGAAGAAAGTCTCATTACCTAGCTAGCCATATGATTAGAAATGGAGGAGTCTGTAATAATTAGGAAATGCAACACAATCCTGCCCTTAGTCCATGTTTACATACAGAACTATTTACTCGAGTTAAGCAGTATGATTGAACTAATTTTAATCAAAATATCAGAACCATCTTTTAGGAATCAGACCTCGTCAAACCCTGACTGGATGGTTTTCAACAAAGTAAATGTCATCATATATGTGTGAATATATACACATGTAACATATGTATGTATATGGCTATATTTCTATAAATAGACCTAAGAAATTAGCCCTGGCTTAGTAATCAAGAGACATGGGTTATACTTACAGTTTTGACTTTACCACTTTCTAGAAAAGTCAACTTTGGTAAGTAACCCATCTTCTTGGAATCCACTTCCTCATAAACCGAGTGACCTAGGTCGGGGATTCTCACTGGGGTAATTTTGCCTACCAGGGTTCATTTTGGAAATTGTTAGGGCTACTTTTGGTTGTCATAACATTTGGGAGTGCTATTAGCATTTACAGGGAGCCAGAGATTTTAATATTCCATGACAGAACTGCCCAAAAGAGTGGTTCTGCATCCTGCACATATTTTGGATGTTTTATCAGACATTTGTTTAGGTGAAACATCTGTTTATAATTGTCTGAGCCTAGAACCTAACTCTATTTTATATGTAAAAACAATTCATGTTTTTGCATCATTTTAATGAGCACGGAATTTTCCAGATTTATAACCACTATGTAAATCAAGGGAAGATTGTACATTGTCCTGTTTGGCACTTTCCCAGCAATGCCACTTACGTGTTTGAGTTACTGAGATCACCCACCTGCATGAGTCTGCATGTGTGGCTCTTAAACTCAGGTCTCTCACTGTAGTCCTAAACGGAGCATTTACATATTGAAATGTAGGTTGTTATATCACTTTCTTTCATTTCTTATTTGTATTACAGTCAGTCGATCCATATATATATATATGGATCCATATATATATATATATGGATTTCATTTCTATGTGGGGTCCTAGTCAGCCTGTCAAATTTGCCCTACACCACATGGAGAATGACTTTGGATCTCCCTTTTTTATGAAAAGTTTTCCATATTAAGAATCTGTCGAGGTAAAGAATTCATAAACTCTTTCTTCCTTCATTTCAGTGAATTAGTCTGGTTTGGGTGTTGTGTGGTAAATAACTTTGGGTATGTTTCTAAGCCACCCTGCCCTGTGTGACTATATTAATACCTGCTCCCTCAAGGTATGGTCTATTATCAAGGATGATCCCCTGGTTCAGAGAGGAAAAAAGGGGCCCATCAATTTCACTTTCAGAGGTAGCCTCTGCTCAGGACAAGGTGAGTATGTCTTTATTTCAGCATAATACATTTCAGTGAACTTACTACTAATAGAATCACACTGATGAGTAAGATAATGCCCATCATCACAAAAGACTTGTAATCTAACTGGGGAGAAAGTCTTAAACCCAAAAGACTTTGCCATGATGCAGGGAATAGAAGAATCTGAAGTGTGAAGTATAAGCAAAATGCTATGGGAGAACTCATATGGGGAGTAACTAATATGACCTGGGAGAATGAGGAAAGGTTTTAAAAGTGGAATGGGGTATTTCAGGCAGGGGGTACTCCATTAACAGGGGTGGAGTAGAAGCTAAAGAGTGTAAGGCAGGCCATGGGAGAGTCTGGTTAGTGATCTCAGAAAGTTAACATCAGTAAGGAGTCTTGGACAAGGTAGGGCTGGAAAGGAAGGTTGGGCCCCAGTCATGGAGGGCCTTGAAAGCCAGGCTGAGGAGTCTGGACAGAATTCTGCAGGCAATTCTACAGAAAGCCATGAAGTGTTTTTTTGTTTTTTTTTTTTAAGATTTTATTTATTTAACAGAGAGAGACACAGCGAGAGAGGGAAGACAATCAGGGGGAGTGGGAGAGGGAGAAGGAGAAGCAGGCTTCCTGCCGAGCAGAGAGCCTGATGCGGGCTCGATCCCAGGACCCCAGGATCATGACCTGAGCCAAAGGCAGACGCTTAACGACTGAGCCACCCAGGTGCCCCGAAAGCCATGAAGTTTTGAGAAGAGTGATATGACCGGAGCCCTCCCTGGTTCCTGAAAATTTTCTAGCTGGTCTAAGATGCATTAGGGGCCAGGAGAAGATAGGAAGAAAGGAACTTGTGGTAGTAAGCAGTTGTACCAGTCCAGGTGAGACTAGCAAGGTGGGAAACAGAGTAGCTGAACTGGAACAAGAGGGTGGAGGGAGAGACTTATGGGGGGCAGGATTAGGGGGAGGAAGGGTACACCTTGACTCCAAGGGCTCCGGCCTGCCTGCATGAGCTCCCAGTGATGATGTTGTAACCCTGATACTGCCAACTACCAGGGGAGGGTTGCCCAGGAAGATGGAGGTGATAATGAGCTTTGTCTTTAGACCAGTTGGATTTTTTTTTTTAAAGATTTTATTGATTTATCTGTCAGAGAGAGAGAGAGTGGGCACAAGCAGGGGGAGCAGCAGGCAGAGGGAGAAGCAGGCTCCCCACTGAGCCAGGAGCCCGATGCAGGGCTCGATCCCAGGACCCTGAGATTGTGACCTGAGCTGAAGGCAGACGCTTAACTGACTGAGCCACCCAGGTGTCCCTAGACGGGTTGGATTTGAAGGGCGGATACTATATTCATGTGGAGATGTCCAGCAAACTATTAGAAAAAGAGACCGCGTGCTCAATAATTTCCAGATTATCTGGCACTTCTCTATTGCCCTCTCCTCCTCTGAAAAAGGCCGTCTCCTCTGTTAAAGCTGAAAGGTTACAGGTAGCTCTGCAGTTAGAAGCTTTTGCTCTGGACCCCACTGACTTAGACTCAAATACTAGCTTTGTCACTCTCTAGCTGTATGAGCTTGGCTGAGATCTCTAAGCCCTCAGTTTACTCACCTATAAAATGGTGATAATAAAAATATCTTTTGCATAATGTTGCTTTAACAACTAACTGAGTTAGGATCTGGCATAGTTAAGTGCCTAAAAATGTTACCTGTTATTCAACCTGATGACTTACATTTGCCAAACGTACCCTGAACTTTCCTCCCTCCCGTCCTCTGCCCCTGCTGCTTGCTGTTCACAGCTCACCATGCTCTCCACCCTAGCCCCACCCTACCCACCAACCGGATTCATTCCTACTAGTCACCTACTCCCTACTCAAGATCCTGAAATCCAACCGACTCCTGACTCTCAGAGCCAGGGTGGGAATGTGGAATTATCCACAAGATTGGAAGAGTCTGCACATTCACTGTTCTGATTACACAAAGTCTTGGCTGGCTTGGAAGGGGAAATCCAGATTTTATTGTTATAGAAAATACTCTGATCCTATGAGGTGATCTAATATGTTTTAAAAGAGGGAATCATGTAGCAGATCTTGTGCCAAGATACAGGCTTTATTGAGTATGAAAAGCAGAAAAATGAGAACTTGGGAAGCCCAAACAAATTTGGACACATCTAATGTTTGCTTTTTTTTTTTTCATGGACATTTAAGCACTTTTTCCCTGGCACTTCTATTTTGGATTCCTTTTTGGCAACATCTTCCCAGGTGAAAAGTGCTACCAGTCAGTTCTTTCCTGCTACCTTCCACCCACGCTTTGTTTTGGCAAACGTAACTTGCCTGGGAGCTGCGGAAATGCTCCTCTGTACAGCCCTGGATGCCAAATTGGAAGAAACATTGTTCTCTGTGAAATTAAGATAAGAGTTCAGAAGGGCCGATCTGCTTCAAAATATGATTTTAACCATTTTTTTTAAGTTAACTGAAACAGTAGCTCAATGTCATTCTTTGGGTTTCTACTTACTAGAGTATCTTCCTTTTGTTTTAGGGCAGTTCCTATAGCAATACAATGAAAATAACCTTTATTTTTTGCTCAGCTGCAAAGACAGAACTATAAATTATTCCTTACCCTCGTTTCTTTTCAGCACATACAAAAGCCAGTGTTTCCTCTGCCCCAATAAATCAAAGCCTCAAAAAGGGCAAGGCAGCTAATCAGAGAACGTAGTTTCCACTAACTAGACAATGAAATCCAGTGTCTGTCATCTTTGCAATTAATAAGAGATAAAGGGCCACTTTACACAAAGTTTCCAAACCAGGTCAGGAAAGAGTCAGGACACAGAATGGATTTGTAAACCTGGTCATTACATTCATCTAAGACCGTATAATCCAATAAAAGATTGAATTTCCATCTGCATCTTACAGCCAAGGGTGAATGTCTTCAATGCATTTCCCATAGGACCAAAGACTTCATTTTGCTTTTGAAAAATATATTTTCAAAAAAGAAATAACTATTTTTGAGCCGGGACTGATAAGGAAAACGTTTCTGAGAGGAGGCAATATTGGAAATAAACCGTGAAGGATGTAGGATCTTTTAACAGTCACAAAGATGCATAAACATTTTGTAGGAATGGATTGACTCAAATCAGTCCTGCCCTAGAGATCCAATTCACTAGTTTTCCAATATTAATGCCCCCAGTAGAGTAATTAATGAAGCCAACATCTATTGACTGTATTCTCTAAATCAGATATCACTGCTAAGCATGGAATTAAGAAGATGAATACAACACTGGACCTCCCTCAAGGAGCTCTCACTCTTCAAAAAGTTCCACTGTTGCTTCATTTTATTACACAAAATAAAACATGAGAATCATTATAAATTGATCCTGAGGTCCATTTGGAAGCTCTACGTGAAAGTTTTGCTTCATAGCAATTTTTTCTGTAAAATGAAATCAAACGAGCAAAGACACAAAGAAGACAGCTTTTCGAGGGCAGAATGTAGTTGCATAAATTTACCTTAACCATAGCCACAAACTTAGTAATTCTATAAAACTGCTTGAAAACAAAAAAGAAAAAGTAAATGACTAATGCTTATGTTACAGCACTTCTGTAAGGGCAGAATAGTAAAAAATATCAATGTATTTGGAGTCTTAGCTAGAATCCAAACAGTGCTAATATCTAGGATTTCTGGCCTGAGTGTGTTTATATCAGAGACCAAGAGATTTACTGGGAGAAACTCATTTTAAAAGAAGAGAGAATTCTGCACATGGGCTTGGTTCAAAAAATGGTGTGTTCATGTATAGTACTCAAAATTTGTCTTTAAGTCCAGCTGCTGGCTGGGCTGGGCTGGGCTGGGGACTTCAAATTTTAAAAAACGATAAAGCGATTTTTACTAAAAACTTTATAGACACTGGGGTGTGGGATAAGACTGCTTTGGGATCCATGTCACCGAGTGCAGCACAAAATGGAGAGAATCTACATTTTCCCTACTTCTGTGCACTACACAGCTGAATTTTGGCTAATGGAAGTCTCCAAGGCAATGGCACCCTTTTACTCCACTGGCATATCCAGGAAGGTGAGGTGGCGCACTTCACACAGGATAGCCCCCCTGGGGACACCTTAGCAGTAGAGATCACCTGCACCCAATGATGCTGATTAAGAAGAAAATGAAGCATGTAGCAGATGCCTTGAGGTAAATGACAGGCGGTAGACGATATATATGAGCACCCCCTAGGGCACCGTAGATATAATTTGAGCATTTTGCAGTGAGTTGCAGGACTTTCCATAGTAGGTGGGGATAAGAACCAGAGATACGGTTATTCCTGCTCATCTGACCCCATTTGTCTGCTTCCCTCAGCTGGAGTGGACTACACACACTACATAAACAGAAGTTACCCAAATGTTAGGTGTTAATTCATTTCAAGAATATGCTGAATTATTCTCTAGGAAGAAAAGCACTCACTTATCTGAAATTTAGTAACATATTCAACAACTTCTTTCCATCTGTGGTATTTCTGGTCAAGCACTCATACTTTACACCGTTGTGACCATAACATACTTCTGAACATGAGTGTGTGTGTATGGGGTGGGGGGGACAAACACAAGAGAATTAAGAATACAAGGGAATAGGGTTTGTTCGCCATGAAGACTGCCTTGTTCTCCTAGGAACCAGTGACACTAAACAACAAAAAAGGATTCCTGGTACTTTTGGAAATTACATAAAAGGTAAATTGAACTTTAGTCCAGAGGACTAAAATGTCTGGTTTTGGGCTGGATTCCCCTCCTCATTTAGAGATTTTTGCAAAAGGTTTTCTGCCCACAAGAGAAGACTCTGAAAAAGAACTCATTTTAAAAGATGTGAAAATGGGCGCCTGGGTGGCTCAGTTGGTTAAGCGACTGCCTTCGGCTCAGGTCATGATCCTGGAGTCCCGGGATCGAGTCCCGCATCGGGCTCCCTGCTCGGCAGGGAGTCTGCTTCTCCCTCTGACCCTCCTCCCTCTCATGCTGTCTCTCATTCTCGCTCTCAAATAAATAAAATCTTTGAAAAATAAAAAAATTAAAAAAAATAAAAAATAAATAAATAAAAGATGTGAAAATGCTCAAAATGGGTTATCCTGCATGGTTAGACCTAAACTGACTGCAAATGGAAAAGTATGTATCCTATTGTACTTTCAATGGCCTTCAACAATAATTAAAAGCAGAGTAGGAAAAAGCACTGACAAAATTCTTTGGTGAAGACATTCTATGATAGTTTTTTTGGAATTAGAAAGCCTCTTCCTATTTTGCAACAATGGTCTTCCTTTCTTCTTCTCCATCTACCTTGTGCTCTGCTACCAGATTAATTTTTCTAAGGCATCACCTTCATCATGTCATTCTTCTGCTTACAGCCTCAGAAAATAAATTTCATAGGCAACGGGAAGGAGGAGTGGCAGAGAAGAGCAAATTCATAGAGTAATACCTACAGCTAAAATGTATTGTGCACTCTGTGCCAAGCACTGTTCTAAGCACTGGGCATGCAGTGACCCATGTAATACTCAAAAACTCCTATGAGATAGATGCTAATTTTTTACCCCATTTTAAAGATAAGACCAAAGAACTAGCTCAAGATTATACAGGTGACATTTCAACCCAAGCAGTTTGATGCCAGGCCTCTCTCACTCTTATTTATTTATTATTTATTTTTAAAGATTTTATCTCTTTACTTCGAGACAGCATGTGTATGGGATTGGGGGAGGGGCAGAGAGGAAGAGAGAGAATCCTAAGCAGACTGTGGTCTGAGCACAGAGCCCGACTCAGGGCTTGATCTCACCATGACCCTGAGATCATGACTTGAGCAGGAATCAAGCGCAGGATGCTCAGTCGACTGAGCCACCCAGGAGCCCCTTAACCACTACATGTAAATCCTAAAGCTCCAGAGGCCCTCAGGGGCAGACACACACACACACACACACACATACACAATGTTTCCTGTTCATGTTGTGCTTGATCCCTGAGAACTTAAGACAGGCATTCAGTGCCTTCCATATTCTAAGAATTCTTTCCTATTTTATCATTAATTGTCCCCTCTTAATTCCTCCAATCTAGCCAAATGTTCTTGCTGTTTTGAATGCTGTTCTTCCTGAGGGTCTCTGTCTTCCTGCCTTTCCAAATCTTAACCGTCACTCAAAGCCCACAACAAATCCACCTCATCCAAACAAAAGCATCTTCTCTGCCACATTCATTGAGGGGACCTCTTTGGACTCCCATAGTCATTGGGGTCCATTCTGGTGGTGTGGTATCATCACTCACTGCTTTGCAGTGTTCTCTTCCCATATGCTTTTTCTCATCTCCATTCTCAGTTTTAATCCCATCAAAACCAGGTCTAATGACAGTACACGTTTCAGAAACTATTGATTGTGTAAGAAATACAACCACCAAATGTTCCATAGACAGAGACTTTATTTAGAGGATATCCTTCGCTTGACAGAATAAAGCAGAGGAAAAAATAAACACAAGTATTGAAACGAGCTCTTCTAAAAAATTGCCTTGAACAATTATCACAGAATTGAAGATATACACAGGAAATGTGTTTTATTGATCAAGTCCTCTTTGTTTCCTCTAGTGATTTCTAACACACACATTTCCAATTTACTGGTGATTTCATTTAATAAGTTTTAAAAATAGATTTCAACTTATTTTTCTCTTAATATCAACAATAAAACGACTTCTTTTGTCTGTGCTTGATGAGAGAGCACCTTGGCCACTTTTTCTTTTCTTCCTGACATCATTGCTTCTCAGATTTTATTGAATTAAAATGTGGAATTTTATTTAAATGCCTTTGTTACCTTATGTGCCTTTCAAGAATTCTTTCTTAACATTTGGACTAAGCTTTATGATCACAAGGACATTTGAAAGAATTTATAGTGCCTTTTGTTGAGTTTATTATTCAGGACATTTGGAAGAAAGGGAAGAAGCTGTCATTATTATTATTATTTTTTTTACTTTCTAAGTCCAATATGTACTATTATGGAACATAAAACTAATGATGACTATAGTCAAATTAAAAAAAAAAGACTTTATCATGGGGAACAAAACCCTAATAATGACTAATTTTGATATTGTTCCCATCCTATGAGGAGAAAGTTCTATAGATGGGCCATTCTGGCATGAAGATTATTTTGAGCTGAAGGCAACTGAGACCCTACAGGCTCAAGAGAACATTTGCTCCTCCCGTAATTGCCTAGAAGAATCTAAATTGGGGGGGGGGGGTCCTTTCTCAGAATAAGGGTTATTAGCAGTGATAAATTTTATCTGAGTGACCCATCTGTGTGGCAGGGCAAACATCTAATCACCACACATATGCTCTACTTCCTATCATTCATTGAATTACATTCTTCCCTCTGAGGTCCCAGATCTCTACCCCCTTCTCCTTAGTTCAGGATGACATATAGACCTCATTTTGCCTGTCTATGGAATTTCCATGTCTGTGCGGATTCCTCATACATATGCTGTTTAAATTTGATTTTCTCCCGTTAATCTGTCTCATGTCAATTTGATTCTTAGTGCAGCTAGAAGTCTCTTTGAGGGGACAAGAATTCTTGTTCTCCAACAGTTTCAAATGAAGAGGCCACAACCCTTAAGTCTTGATTCTGGAAGGGAATACAAGAGTAACTAGCACTTCTGGCTCATTTTTCTAAAAATGGTACTGTTCAGGGAGGGGCAGGGAGAATGGTAGGAAATGAAGGGGAGGTATGTCAGAGAGATCTGTTTCTGTTCCCAAGCACAGGTTTCCGAAGACTCAGTGAAGAAACAGATTTTGTTATTTTATGAGCATGTATAAAGTGCTTTGTTTCTACAATTCCTTTTCTAGCTTAAGTCTACAGAAAGCCTGCCATGCCTGGAAGGTTCTGGGCAAAGAGTAACGAGCTCTTTTCTTGAGTTTAGAAAAGGTTCAGCCAGAAACTCCAAATTAAGTTTTAAATGAAGTTACCCACTTAAGGTGCTCTTGATTTGGGTCTTTTTGGTATACATATTGAAATTTGCAACCAGGACACTAAGAGAGTGTATAAACAAGTTATGGCAATATGAATCCTTCTCTTTTTTTCCTCCAAAACATAATTAAGATAAAAGGAAAAATTTTTTACTGGAACATGAAATGGAGTCCTCTTGTCAGCAATTCCCATTCTGACCAGAAAGGCTGTGGAAGGTCACAGGTGGGTCTGGGCAAACCCTGCACTCTGTTCATTGCACCTTGTAGCCAGAGGGCCCTAGCATTAATGTGGGGGCCCCGAAAATGGGTTTCCTACTTTATCTGTAACAAGTTTGAGCACAAGCTGGTTTAGTCTATTCCTGAATGAAAATGAAACCGTATTTTAAAAAGAATAGTATGGTATAGGTTTGATGCTTTCTAAAATGTTCTTTTAAGGGGTGCCTGGGTGGCTCAGTCGGCTAAACGTCTGCCTTCCGCCCAGGTCATGATCTCAGCCCTGTGATGACAGGCTCCTTGCTCAGCCAGAAGTCCCTCCACCCCCTCTCCCTCCACCCCTCCCCCCCGCACATGCGCTCTCTCTCGCTCTCTCTCAAATAAATGAATAAAATCTTTAAAAAAATAAAATAAAATAAAATGTTCTTTTAAGCAAGTGTTTATCATTCCTTTTAAAACTAGGGAAGTTACCCTGTTAAAAGAACTTATTTCCATGTAACTCCCTCCCACTTTTTCCCCCAGATTAAGGAATGATGATGAGCTCTGGTTCAGTAGATAAAAGCCTAAAGAATCTCAAGAGGCAAACAAAGAGAAATTGTTATGTCATGTCACACTGAGTGCTCTTGAGTATTTAAGAAGATGTAGGACTCTTAGATAAGCAATTAGTGGGAACCATCCCTCTGATGTGAAAGATAAATGTTAATGCTTTTCTAACTACAGACTAAGATATAGTCATCCTTACATTCCTGAATTATAATGAAATGTGGGTCCCAACTAATTTTTGTTATACATTAAGGACAAAAACAAATGTCCCAGGGACAACAACTAGACTGGCTTTATCCATCATACAAAACCATTTAACCTTGTTAGCATTTAACCTCACATAGAAATACAACATTTCTTTTTTGTCTGTTCCCTCATGAGAATGTAAACTCATGAGGGCAGGGACTTTGTTTGATCCTATCTGCAGTACTCAGAACTATGCCTGGCATATAGTAGGTTTTCAATAAATACACATCAAATGAACAAACTTATTAGAGGCTGGTTTGCCAAAATGGGTGGCCAGTAGAAGTTTTCAACAGTGTCTATCTATTGTTGTTATACCAGGTGAGAATGAGTTCACAGAAACACTAATTTACAGCAGTTTTCAGATATCCAAAATGGATCGGAAATTTGGTGTTTTAATATGGCTCTGGTCCTCGTCAACCTCCTTTTCCTTTTCTTTTTCTTCCTTTCCTTCTTTCTTTCCCTCTCTCCCTCTTTCTTGCCCCTTCCTTCCTCCCTCCTTCCTTCCTTCCTCCCGCCCCCCTTCTCTTTCTTTCTTGACTGTTTTAATTCCATCACTGGTATCCAGGAGGGTCAATGGAATAACGATTAGGTGCCTGTGCTCCAAACCCCACTCTGCTTCTTACTGTGTGTCTGAAATATCCACCTACCCTCTGGCCCCTCAGCATCCTCACATAAAGATAGGGATTATAAGAATTCCCTCAGAGGATTATTTTGAGGATTAAAAGAGAGATAATACATGAAAGCACATAGAGCAAGACCTGGGATATGGCTAACAATAAACAGTACCTGTTATTATTATTATTTTGACTGTCATTTGGATTTTTACCATTTCTGGGGTTTCTAATTTCTTTTTTACTTTTCCTGTACCTTCCCTTAACTTCAATCATTCTCAAATACTACATGGTATTTTTCTTGCCCTGTTTCTTGCCTTATTCCCAATTATTTAAAAAACCTGCTTCATGGGGCACCTGGGTGGCTCAGTCGTTAAGCGTCTGCTTTCGGCTCAGGTCATGATCCCAGGGTCCTCGGTTCGAGCCCCGCATCGGGCTCCCTGCTCAGCGGGAAGCCTGCTTCTCCCTCTCCCGCTCCCCCTGCTTGTGTTCCCTCTCTCACTTTGTCTGTCAAATAAAGAAATAAAATCTTTAAAAAAAAGAAAAAAACCTGCTTCATTAGATTTATTCCGTTTGTTCTTCTTTCACCCAGAGGCTTCTTACTCAGAGTTCTCTGACCATTTGAGGCAAACTGCACAAGTGGCTCTCTTGTCTGGGTGAAGTACAGATAGGGTAAAACTATCTGTAAAATGGGAAAATACCAGCACCTGTCTCACAAAGTCCTGGAGAGCACTGCATGAGGTACTTAATGTTAAAGACCATCCGTAGTGTCATGCGTAGAATTACTCACTTGATATGACAGTGAACATTTTTTTTACCCACAATGTCCTCTCCTCTTTTTGCTGGCTAACCCCTGGTTGATTTTTTTTTTTTTTTTTTGCAACTCTTAATAGTATATCGAAATTCTATGTTACCATTATCTAGGACCGCTACTGAATAGATAGCGGAACTGTCCTCATAAGACACAGGAGGCTAATGTGGAATGACTTCCAAGGGCCAACAATGAGCTTGTACAGCCTGCTTCAATTCTCTCTAGCCCTCCTTATGTGGTGTAACTAAATCTCTTTAATGCTGGATATTTCTGTCTCTCCTCCTCAGAGACAGAGAAGCAATTTTTTCTTTTTAGTAAAGAGAAAAGGTTAAATAAAACGGCTCCCTTTCCCCTCCTTTCCCCACTCCCTGTGTCCCTAAAGAAGAAGACTCTTACAGGTTTACACGTTACCCTCAGACCTACCCAGTGCTTAGATGTTAACAGCTCCCTTGGGGCACACCTCCCTTCCCATCCCTGGGACAGCCGGTGTAGACCTGCTGGGCTTGAGAACCTCACCACGGCAAGATTTTAAGTTGCATGACAGATGCAACTTCACACAGTAACTGCAGTCTACAGAAAGAAATCTCTGTGTGTGTTTGTGTGTGTGCGAGAGAGAGAGAGAGAGAGAGAGAGAGAAACGGACTGCCCTCCTCTGACTCCTGCCCTCACTCCGAGCTTCTCACAGCCACTCCGCCTCCGCTCCCCACCTGTGCCATCAGGAAGAAGCTGTGCTTAGCTCTCTCTGTGGCTTGGCTCCTCCTAAGACTCAGAGCGAGGAGAAGGGGTCTAACCATACTTGATTCAACTTGATTTCACGTAGACAAGGTTAGCAAAGTAGAACGCTCTTCTGCTGGGTTTTGTTGAGTGGTAGCGTTGTCCTGAGCCATGAGCACCGTCACCATCTAAAATGCAAACACACAGTCACAGCTGCTTTCTTCTCCAGAGGAAGAAAGGCCATCTCAGAAGACACTTCCCTTTCACGCAGACTGAACTCTGCTTCACTGAGTTGATTCCAGTCTCCAACAATACAAACGGAACTCTTAAGAAATATTCACACACAAAAGTATTCATCATTAACGCATTCATCTGTGAAAGCAGTGGTACACTAAGGCCAGACCACATGCCACAAAAGACCTAGATTTGGTAATGGCTGTGTCAGTGGCAACACACAAATATACGTAGCCACCAAATTTTGTTTCATTCTCTAAGGCAGTGGTTCTCAACTGGGGTCGATTTTGGACACCAGGGCAATGTCTGCTGATGTTTTTAGTCATCACAACTGGGGTAGGGGGACAACTGGAATTTGGTGGGTAGAGCCCAGGGATGCTGCTAAATATCCTTCAGTGCACTGAAGGGTACCAGACTATGTCCCCGCAAAATGCACCGCTGTGACGTAAGGATTATTTTGAGCTAAAGACAGAGGCAGAAAAAGCTCTTTACCTCCATGTAACTGCCTCAAAATAAAGTACAAATTTCCTCTTTTGCAAATGAAATTTACATTTATAAAGGAAACTTCCATTTGTAAAGAAGTCTCTGGGGCGCCTGGGTGGCTCAGTCGGTTGAGCGACTGCCTTCGGCTCAGGTCATGATCCCGGGGTCCTGGGATCGAGTCCCGCGTCGGGCTCCCTGCTCTGCGGGTAGCCTGCTTCTCCCTCTCCCACTACCCCTGCTTGTGTTCCCTCTCTCGCTGTGTCTCTCTCTGTCAAATAAATAAATAAAATCTTTAAAAAAAAAAAAAAAAAAAAAAAAAAAAGAAGTCTCTGTACCAGGAAAAGAGCTACTCTGGGAGACAACTCTTATCATCTGAGCAACTCTTATCTGCCTAACAAGACAACCCTATTACCATACATTTCCTTCCCTTACCTTCCTATAATTTGCCTCCCTTGCCAAAAAGCCCAAAACTCTTTTTTCTTTGTTTAGCCTAAGATGGTATATAAACCTCAATTATCTGACCACCTCCTTTTGAGTCTCATTTCTTAGTGAAACTCCTGTGTGGATGTATGTAATTAAATTTTTTTTTTCTTGTTAATCTTTTATCAGTTTGATTTGTAAGCTGCAGCCATTGAACCTAGGAAGGCACAGGGAAAAAGATCTTTCCTCCCCATAGCACAGGACAGTCTCCCACGACAAACAATCACCGGGCCCCAAATGTAAATGGTGCCAACACTGAGATATCCTGCTCTATGTGGACAGCTAGAAATCTAAAGCACAAAAAATCAGCTTGCTGTTTGGGAGCTTAGTAGCCTACGAGAAGCCCAACTAATTCTTGTCTCTGGCCGTGTGTCTTGTTCATATCACTGAGATCTTCCATGTTTCCAACTGTGCTTAATAAAGGGACTCTGCAAGGTCAAACAGATGGGTTTTATTCCTCGGCCGGTCTGCCGGTGACAGATTCGGAGTGCCCCACCACGCTGCGATGCTGGCAGGCAAGTGTCTCGGTGAAACAAAAAGTTCACCAAAGCACAAGGCTGAGGGACACTGGTGTTTTGAGTGTTAGGAAATAAGGGGAGGTAAAACCCCGAGTGTTTGGGGCAGAGAGGTATTAGGTGGTCTGCAGGCGCAGATGAACGCCAACAGGCTGGATGAGCAGCCAGTACAGTTTACATGCAGATGGTCCTCCTGACCGCAGAGTGGGAAAGGAGATCTGCCTGGCCCCGGCTCCCATCCCAGCTCTGCCCGGAGCCGGTGACAACAGGCGAGGATCGAACCTTCTCTGTGAAATCAGCGGCTCACCCGTGCTCCGTAGGATTCCCTCTAGCTCTGTCCTTCTCCATCCATGGTCTCCTCTCCATCTGCTCTGGCTCACGGGGACTAAGATACTTCTGTAACGGGAGGCCGGCGAGGTCTATTTGTGGATAGGCAATAGTATTTGGTAAA
This sequence comes from Neomonachus schauinslandi, assembly GCF_002201575.2. Taxonomy (NCBI): domain Eukaryota; kingdom Metazoa; phylum Chordata; class Mammalia; order Carnivora; family Phocidae; genus Neomonachus; species Neomonachus schauinslandi. Next base: position 74,986,434 of record NC_058410.1, on the reverse strand, counting down.
GGAAATAAAGAACAAAAGGAACAAGTGCAGGTCTGCATACCCAAGAAAACCTTTAATTTGTTAATCATTCATTCAACACACATTTATTCACAGAGCATCTCTTCTGAATAAGGTATACAAAATTCTCTATTTTTCTTTCCAAAAATTTGTTTTCAGCAAAGCGAATGGGAAGTTTATAAGTCTATCTGCCTGGATGTATAGCAGTTAACATCCAGTTCCACCAACGGAGTCCCTCACTCCATCCCCCAAGGGACAGACGGGACTCCAGGAGCGAATATCCTCCCAGGAGCTGCTGACACACCACATATTTGAATATTCCTCTCCGTGGGAAACAGAGACATAACTTCTCTGCGACTACAACTTTCTTCGTGGCCTTGGTTCTTCAAAGATTTGAAGTGAACTCTTCTCTTAGAGACAATATGCCAACAAGTCAACTCACAACTTCCACGCAATGCTCTTATTCTGGAGCCCGGGTTCTTGTGTCTGTGATGACTGCCCACCATGCAGAACGCTGGCCTCGGGCCTGGAGAGCTGCCTGCCAGGGAGAGGGTGCCTCGGCTCCAACGGTTCCATCTTCAAAAAGGCCACCTGGAGAAGCAAAGAAAACCCATGATGCTTTACTTATACAACATGATGAAACGGCTAAATGCACAACAGATCATAATCAGGTGAATCCGGTCAACAAGGATGCAAGCTGATCTAAGAAAGAAAAATGACTCTTCGTCGGGGCAGACATTGCCATTTTACAGCAGGAGCCAATTACTCCTTTTTTAATGAACCATGTAGTAATTAACATGATTCACATGCCCTTTAAAGAAAAAAAATAAATAAAAGTTTTAATTGACACTCAGGTTGCACTGCCGTAAAGTGATCCAGTCCTCTTTTCCATTGGTTCCAACTACTGTTTCGGACCTTCCTTGAGCAGAATTTCGAGTCCTGAATATTCCCAGGCAAGTCCATTTCCTCACGGCTAGCCTCTCCTCAGGTCATGCCAATGATTTTCATCACACTCAATTATATCTATTGTGCTTGTCAGTAGCAACTGATCTTAAAACTTAGTGTGTAAAAAAATTCAGACAGGTCTACCTACAAATTGAATGAGGCCCAGATCAAATGCATCTATTTACCCAATAGTTTTAAACCACAGAGAAACAATAAAGCTAATCATAGAAGTTTAGAAAGTTTTAGTTCAGAGGTGATAATAAATTGGGAAGCGTGCCTGTATCAGGAAGAGAGCAGACTGCAGATTAGCGACAAAGATGGGGAAGTGTGGGAGGACTGGCAAGCTCATGCTTGGCCTTGTTGTGGGTGGGGGGACGGGGGACGGGAGAGTGAGCAACAGAAATAAATACATTCTATTCTTGGACAGTTGGTTCTTAAGTCCCCAAATGCAGTCAAAGGAGGCATGTATTTAATGATCCCTGTTAAGGGGAAAGGAAAAAGGAAGAGTCATGCAGGGCAGAAAGCATCTGCTTTATGTTGAGTAATTCAGAAGGATGTTACTCCTCATACAGTGCTGGTGAGAAAGGCACCTGCTGAGTTTCCATATCAGCTTCCTGCTGAGTTTTCTGTATCAGGTTCTGCAATGAGAACACCAAAGTTGAAGGAGCAGGCAAGGAAGAAAGGTTAAGATTCCTAAACAAAATGTAAACGCAGACAACAGATACAAACTTCAAGGGCTTACTGTGAAGATTAAATGGGATCATGGTTATGAAGATACGTGTGTTTCTCTTCCGTGCCTCTCGGCTGATATCAGAAGCCCATGCATCTACCAGACGAGAAGGGGCAGTTCAAGAGACAACAGTGGGGCCCCTGAGGGGATGGTCACAGAATTACAGGGGAAGGTCGTTCAGTCTGACTTCTGGCTCACTGTGGATAGTGTCTCCGTCAGGTGACCCTGACTCTGTAAGAACAGTTCATGGGGACCTTCCAAAGAAAACAATGCCACTGTTCATATTCAGAAACAGGGAAACCATGGATGAAAACCAGTTATCTCCTTTTTAATTCCGAAAATTGCTATGTCTTGGAGTATTCCAACCAGGAACCACTCAGAATAATGATAATACTGATAAATGTCATCATACAAGTGGTTAATAACTTTAGCTCTGGAATCACACAGGCCAGTGGTTCTCAACTTGGGGTGATTTTGCCTGCCAGGGGACATGTGGCAGTGTCTGTGGACATTTTTGGTTATCATAAATTGGGGAATGCTGTTGGCATCTAGGGGATAGAGCCAGGGGTGTTGCTAAACATGTTATGATGCACAGGACTGCCCCCCTCTGCCGCCCAAGAAAGAATTATCAGTCCTAAAATGTCAATAGTACTGATGCTGAAAAATACCCACGTTATAGACACGGGATCTTAAAACTAGATCTCAATTCGTCAGCCATGTGACCTTCAACAAACTTGTCAGCAGCCTCTCTCAGCCCTTCCTCATCTGCAAAATGGGAATTATTACAGGACCTACCCGACACTTGTAAAACACTTCATAGCATAGGAAGCCTCTTTGGAATGCTTTGGACTGAGCACAACCTGTGATTTACATAAAGCAAATGAAGAAACAGAAGCTCAGAAAAATTAAGTGACTTGCTCTGGAGACAGAGCTATTAAGTGGCAATCATGGACTGAGGAAGAAATTTTGATTCTTAATACATGCCTTTCCCACTAGAAGTTTTCAGATGAATGACGTAAACTGCAGAGGTTTGGGGACTTTTAATCTTCATTATTGCCTCAAATATCAAAGATTTATCTTCTTTTGCATGCCGGTGAACATGAACTTGGGATGGAACAGCTGCATAGAGACTGAGCTGATTAAATAATGCAAAATGGCGCCGCACCCCCCCCCCCCAAAAGAAGAAAAACTTTAAAATTTGACCTAATATGTCTTTTGTCATCTCTGGTTTTCATAGTTCTGCCTGCTAAGTACATAATGTATTTTGCAGGACTTAATAACAAGAAACTGCAATCATCCTTGGGAACAGGTACTATACAATGCATTTTAGCTTCTTTTTATTTAAAACACTGTGAGTTAATATATTTCAAATGCTGATTTTGTGTTCTCTAGCTTTTATCCATGACAGCAAAAACTGCTTTCCTTAACTGCCATTTATTTTGAGGATAATTTTGTTTCATTACACTGGGAAAACCCCTTGTATTTCATCTTTTTAGTTTTATTCTGGAAAGTAAAGCTACAGCTTACATTCTGGAACATATAGTTACAGAAGTATATATTATTATTACAAACAAGGCGAAGAGGGACTCTTTCCTGTTGGCTATAAGGTTTGAGTCTCCATATTCTGTGCACCTGAATTTGGACAGTTGGGAATAGGAAGAGGGAGAGGAAGTTAAGATGTCTAAAAATGTCTCTGCTTTGAGTCATCACCTAAAAACAATCTTCTTCAACCACAACAAACAGGGCTAGGCTGATGTGATAGCTGACCAGATGTTAAGTTTAAAATGCTTCAATACATTTACATAATATGTTAAAACACTTTTTAGTGTTCTTTTATGTTAGTTAACAAATTTGTATTACTAAATTCAATTCTTCAACATAGATTTGAACTTTCAATCAGTAAAAAAATATGCCGTCAAGGCAGGCTGCACAAGATAACATTAGCATTAAAAGAAAAGGTTATCTAAGTGCTTCGGGGTGTGTTAATAAGACAGATAAAACTGGAAAATACTGGAAAATGTGAACTTCATAATAATTGTAAGCTTTAGAAAAGACTCCTTAGAATAAGCACAGCCATACCCGAATGTTCATTTTAAAAGGTACTGTAGACTTAAAAAAATAAATATATAAAACCATGCGTTCAATATGTACTTTTGTGTAGGTATGGCTCATGTTCAAAGTTAGGTTCTGAAATAGAATGCTTTAATGGCATGGAAAAAGAGAGTTTATACTCTATATTATACAACAGTTTCTAAAATCAAACCTCATTGACAAAATAAAAAAATATAAATGTAAGTATAAAAATATCAGAAAATGACTCTTTCAAGCATCTGTCAAATCATAAAATGAAGCAATTTTTACTGACTCGCGAATACAGCATGGGTCCGGCCCATGCTGGTAATACCTGGCCTCCACTTTTCGAGTTGGACGGACAGTGTAAGGTATTCCTTCCTGTGGGCTGGCAGGCTGGCTTCATTCATTCAACTCATTGAGTCACTAAGTGTTGTCTAGGTACCAGTGACTGTCCCAGTCCCAGAGTACACAGAGGAGGCGTCCTCTCAACGGTGCTAACATGTCAGCGGGGGAGACAGCCCAGGAATGAGATGATTCTAATAAGGTGGGATAAGTTTAAGATGGATGCCGAATGCCTGCCGGGAAAAAAAAACTCTTCTTGGGTTATGAAAGGAAGTACGATTTCTGAGGCAGTACCTTGAGAGAGGTCGTTCTTACTCTGATTATGAACACTGTGCTGACGGGGAGGCAAAAAGCTGGCCTAGAACAGCATGGCAAACACTTTCTCCTCCTGAAGGGCAGTGGCTTGCTGAAGGATTAGCAAACAGCAGGGACGGAACAAAAGACCAGAGAAATAATACAGTGAGGAAGAAGAGCCTGTCCCTTACTTAGCTGTGGACCAAAACTCTAGACTAAGGGAACATCAGTGCAGCCTTCCAACTCCACACTGCACAAAAACTGTAAGAGCTTTTAGAAAGTAGGAAAAGGGGTGCCTGGGTGGCTCAGGTCATGATCCCAGGGTCCTGGGATCGAGCCCCGCATCGGGCTCCCTGCTCAGCAGGAGGCCTGCTTCTCCCTCTCCCTCTCGCCCTGCTTGTGTTCCCTCTCTCGCTGTCTCTCTCTCTGTCAAATAAATAAATAAAATCTTAAAAAAAAAAAAAAAGAAAGTAGGAAAATGTAGTAAGATGGACATCTGGGAGTTACTTGAAACCCTGACCTTGTATTTTCTCTAAGCCATGGATGCACTATGATAACTTCCACATACATAAAAAGCCTGCCAATTTTCATCGACGTGGGACGCAGGTAAGCTAGGCACGGCTGTTTTGCAGTGGACATCTAGGTGGAAAGCCAGCAGTATGTCGAGCATCAGAAGAGAGGTTATGTGTGGGGGAGAGAGGAAGACTGATGCCCCTTCGTCTCTAGATAGGGCTGCAAACGTGGGCTGATTACCGGATCTTGAGCCTATTCACCAAAGCAAGTAGGTTCCAGACATGAAATTCTCATCAGTTCTTCCAGAATAAGGGGACGGTGGCCAATACTGCTGGCATTGTCACGAACGAGGAGTTCGGATGCCATCACTGAAGCTTCCCGTTCTAGAAAGCAAATCCAGGCACTGGGCTAATGATAGCAAACACATGGGGCCACCATTTAGACGGCAGTAGTCTTTAGGTGTCACATAAAAATATATGGCCTCAAGCACAACATGTATTTGTTAAAATAAATAATTCTGGGTGGGTGTTCAAATGCATGATATAAAACAGTGCCACCACAATAAACACACCACCGCTCAACGAATCAAAAGGTCTTTCGAGTTTCTAATTCCTGTGGAATATCTACTGCAGAGAAGGTGGCAGGAGGGAACCCGCGGTGCAGGCGCAGCTGTGGACATGGGGTCGTGGAAACCCCACCGTGCCGGCCTTTGGCGACAGGCCTCAGACCACACACGTTTAGTCAGAACCAGAGTTACCAGGGTGCTGAAACAGAGGAGTGTTTTCCTCCAGTATCAATTAATTCAAACATTTAGCAGCAAAACCACTTTAAAAGTCATCTTTCAAGGAAGCTATGCTCATTCTTATCTATCTTTCTTACTACTGACACACATGAGTGTGAATAAGACAATATGGGATATCAGTACAATTAGAAATCCCGGGCGGGGACCTGAACCCACCTGCGAAACAAAATCCCCTTCTATAGCAGATGACTGCTTTCTGCCATCTATACAGACTTATTTCAGTCTGTTTAGATCTTATTTCAGGCTGCTTAGGTATTTTTAAATTCCTATTTTACTTGTAAATATTAATTGTTCTAAGAGAGATGCAAGCAAGCAAGAAACATGTCAGATAAAATGCTTTCTGACCCTACTGTCAAGGATGCGGGAGAGATTAGCTGGTGAAGCCAAGGCTGTGATTCCCACCAGTTAACAGTGGCAAAGTGTCATCAACATATTAAGTAGGCAGTAATGCGATACTGTAATGTGTGGTCCTGGGGCCAGACCTATTCAGGTGCGTGAGTGCAGAATTCTGCCAAGTAGGAAGAAGGCACAAGGTGATTTACCACATTTTTTAGGGAAAGGGCTAAGGAGAGTCATAGCTGCCTTTGTAAACAGTCCTGGACAATTTTATCTCATACCTGAACAGCTTACTTCTGTTGGCTGGCATTCAACATGTTCTCTACTGTAATTATTAAAACATTGAGAAACCAAAAAAATAAAATAAAATAAAACTTAGAGAAATTGAGAGTTGTATTGCTCAATTTTTTGTTTCAATAACTGGTTAATGATTATATGAATTATAGACAAAATTAGAAAACACAGAAAAGCACAAAAAAAGGGAAAATAAAATTTGAACAGCAATAACTATTAACATTTTAGATCTCTCTAGACTTCCATTTTCTATGTGTAACTGGACATTTCTATATATGCTGTTTTGTAATATATAGCTTCTTTTAAGCCTAATAATGTATTGTGGTAAGCTTCCCATGACAATGATTGTTCTATGATATTTTTTAATGGCGGAATTAAATTCTGCTATATATCTGTATCACTTAAGAAAAAGAAAAAGACAAATGCAAAACTAATTTCACCAGAAAGCAAATTTGAGGGTTTTCTTTTGGGGGGGAGGGGTGATTAAAGGATGGTATTGACTGTTGGGCCCAGAGGGCATTTTAGCATAATCTAGCCCAGTGGTTCTCAAGGTACTGTCTCTGGACCAGCTTCACTGGCATCACCTGGGAAGTTGGGAGGCAAGTTCTTGTGCCCCAATTCTAGACCTGCTGAATCAGAAACTCTAGGGATGGGGCCCAGCAATTGGTTTCCTAAGTCTTCCAGGTGATTCTAAGGTATGTTAGAGTTTGAGAGCTATTGGTCTCGTCCATCCATTTTATGCAGCCGAGCAAACTTAGAAAGGGTAACTGACTTATTTATAGTGACACGGCTAATAAGGACTCAAACACAAGTCTTCTAACTCCTAATCCAGCATCTTCATTTCCAGACCAGTGCAAAGTGAAGACACTGGTCTAGGGGATTTAAAAATACATATAAAAACATTTTTTTCTTCTAGAAGACATTTTTTTTCTAGAAGATTGTCAAACAAGGGAGAAAGAAACAATGTCCAATCCTATTTCCTGATATTGATAAAGGAGAGTGGGCCTAACACCTACAAAAGAAGAGCTGGATCCTTTTGGTTAGTTATCCGAAGACTAAAGGGGCCAAATATCTCAAACCAACCTACTCTGTAGTCTGTTAAGAGTTAAGTGAATGATTTTGGCAGGGGTGGGGGGGAGCGAGTGTCGGGTGGGAGAGACAGCTTCTGATATGCCCTAATGTGGTTTTATTTTCCAAATCTAGTTACCCCACATGGGTCTCTACCAAAACTATTTGGTTAGTTCAGGTAAAGAAAACTGTCCCAAATTTTGATTCAAAATAAGGCTACCAGGACAGCACGAAAAGCTGGCAAAGAAACAAAATCTCCCATACATTTCTGGGGAAATAGACAATTGTATGGGCATTCTAGAAAGTAGTTTAGCAATGTCTTTGAAAACTAAACATGTAATTATTATATGATCCAGCAATTGCAGTCCTGGACATTTAGACCAGAGAAACGAAAACTTCATGTGCACACAAAAACCTGTATGCAAGTGTTTATGGCAGCATTATTTTAATAGCCAAAAACTGGAATCAGCCCAGAGGTATGGTTAAACAAACTGTGGTACATCCATATTGTGGAATACTATAGAGCAATAACAAGTAGCAAATTACAGATACATGCAACTTGGAAGAATCTCCAGGGAACTATGCTGAGTTAAAAAAAAGCCAACTTCAAAAGGTTATATACTATAGAACTTCATTTATACAACTTTTTTTTTTTCTTTTTCACTATTTAACCCATCCTTCACCCCTACTCCCCTCTGGTAACCATCAGTTTGTTCTCTACAATTAAGAGTCTGTTTCTTGATTTGTCTCTTTCTATTTTTATCCCTTTGCTTGTTTGTTTCTTAAATTCCACATATGAGTAAAATCATATGGTATCTGCCTCTCTCTGACTTATTTCACTTAGCATTATATCTCCAGCTCCATCCCTGTTGTTGCAAATGGCAAGATTTCATTCTTTTCTATGGATGAATAATATGCCATTGTATATAGATACCCCTTCTTCTTTATCCATTCATCAATCAACAGACACTTGGGCTGCTTCCATATCTTGGCTATTGTAAATAATGCTGCTATAAACATAAGGGTGCATATATCCCTCTGAATTAGTGTCCTTGTATTCTTTGGGTAAATACCCAATAGTATGATTGCTGGATCATAAGGTAGTTCTATTTTTAACTTTTTGAGGAAATGCCACAGTGGCTGCATCAGTTTGCATTCCCACCAACAGTGCAAGAGGGTTCCCCTTTCTCCACATCCTCACCAATATCTGTTGTTTCTTGTGTTAATTTTAGCCATTCTGACAGGTGTTGAGGTGGTGTCTTATTGTTTTGATTTTGCAGTTTTGATTTGCATTTCCCTGATGACAGTGATGATGAGCATCTTTTCATGTGTCTGTTGGCCATCTGTGTGTCTTCTCTGGAGAAATGTTTGTTCATGTCTTCTGCCCATTTTTTAATTGAATTATTTGTTTTTTGGGTGTTGAATTTTAGAAGTTCTTTATATATTTTGGATACTAACCCTTTATCGGATATGTCATTTGCAAACATCTTCTCCCATTCTGTAGGTTGCCTTTTAGTTTTGTTGTTTATTTCCTTCCCTGTGCAGAAGGTCTTTAATCCATTCTGAATTTATTTTTGTGTATGGTGTAAGAAAGTGGTCCAGTTTCATTCTTTTGCATGTTGCTGTCCAGTTTTCCCAATATCATTTGTTGAAGAGATTTTCTTCCCATTGGATATTCTTTCCTGCTTTGTTGAAGATTAACTGACCATATACTTGTGGGTTTATTTTCTGGATTTTCTATTGTGTTCCCTTGTATGTAACATTTTGAAATGAGAAAATTTTACAAATAGAGGATAGGGTAGCGGTTGCCAGGGGCTAGGGGTGACAGAGAGGGGAGAGATGTGTGATTATAACAGGGCAATAGGATAGATCCTGGTTGAAATGTTAATGGAACTGCTCAGTGTCTTGACTGTAGTGGTAGAAACAAAACATACACAGGTGATAAAATTGTATGGAATGAAATACATGTGTACACACATACACAAAGGAGTAAAATAAAACCCGGGAAATGTGAGTAAGATGGGAGGGACTGTACCATGTCAGTGCCCTGGTTGTGACACCGTGCAATGTTTCTGTACAATGTTTCCATTGGAGAAAACTGGGCAAAGTGCACAAGTGCACAGGCAATCTTTGACATTATTTCTTATAACTACAAGTGAATCTACCAACTATTTCAGTAAAAATTTCAACCACAACAAAAAATGCTACAATTCTTGGCAAATGACCTTGTCTAAAGCTTACTTCAATCCAGTTACCTCTACATGTAGCTTTCAGATGCATTATTAAAAATCTTGCCCACACTGATGTTCTGGTCAATATATCACTGAGATCCCATCTTCCTCCGTGGAATGACCCGAGTAAGGCAGTAAGTTAATTTTGGAATGAGTCCTAAAGCAGATCGCTATAGTGAGACAGAACACCATTACATTTAATGTGGTTGGGCTGACAGCCTGGCATTAAACGCTTAGGTTACACACAATAGCACCTTAAATCTTAGGTTGTATATGAACTACTTATTCTAAATAGTCCACTAAGCGCATTCTTTTTTGCTTTTTTTATTGCCCTAGAGTAAATAATGAAGAAAGATTCTGGCGTGTTTTTAGACTCAAAATGTCATAGCAGATTTTCCACACACATAATAAGCACGCAATAAATATTTTTTTCAGACCGAATACATTAGACTTAAATTCTAATTTTACTCTTAAAAGTAATTATTACCTTAAAAAAAAAGTAATATTACCTTACAAAAGATTTGGAGAAAGAGGAAAAAAGAAAAAAACATATACTATAATAATCTAACATAATTATCACTTGGATCTAGGGGCACCTGGGTGGCTCAGTTGGTTGAGTGTCTGACTCCTGATTTCGGCTCAGGTCATGATCTCAGGGTTGTGGGCCTGAACCCCACATCGGCCTCTGCACTCAGCGGGGCGTCTGCTTGAGGATTCTCTCTCTCTCTCTCCCTCTACCCTGATTTTGTTTCTCTCTCTCAAATAAATAAATCTTTAAAAAAAAATTGTCACTTGGATCTACTTCTACATAGTTTTAAGATGCATTTTTTATATCAATGATCATATGTGTATATTTTTGATATCATAAACATTTTTACATGTTGCTTAGGTCTTTACTCTTATTTTAGTAGCTGCAAAATACTTCATCTGAACTTAATCCATTATAAACTTAAATTGTTCCCAAGTTTATTAAGATCATAATCAACAATTAAATAATCATTTTTATGTTTATAGATTTTTTTTCCATATTTTAGAATATTCCCTTAGGATTGAGTCTCAGAAATGGGATTAGTAGATTGAAAAGTATAAATATTATTATAATTTGATGCATATTTTTTCCAATGAGCTGTACCAACTGGCAATGTCATCACTATTAGGTCTTTATTTTTTAATTGGCACTTAATAAATGACATCTCAATGCTTTTTGAATGTATTTAATTGCTATGAGTTTAAACATTCTCCCAAATGTTTAATAATTTGTTTTTCTTGTGAACTGGTTAACTGAATTCACATCTTTTTTCTTTACCTACCAATACAGGGTTTAATTTCTTTTTTTATTAGTTTGTAAAAGTTCCTTAGTAAATGTTCCTTAGTAAATGTTAATATGTTTTTTATGCAGTGAAAAAATTAAGTGCCAGGCAGTCTCATCTCACTAAATCCTACAAAATCCACTTGAATTAAATATCTAATTTAATTGTCCCCAAATTATAAAAGAGGAACCAAGATTCAGAGAAGGTAAATAACTTTTCTCACTACTTTAAGCAAGGAACAAGACTGGGTTTGCAATCAGGTCTTTGTTTCTGAGCCTAGTATTCATTCCATCATAAAAGCTCCCTTCTACCTAATTATGGTTAAGAGATAATTGCTATAGTAACTTCAGTTGAAGAAAGAATCCATAATATTCCAATTTTAAGCCAGATTTAGTAGCAGTTAAAATGATGCAGGCACTCTATTTCTTAAGAAGAAAGTAGATTACTTCTTTTGGATTAGACATCAGTAGGAGAAAGAAGAGCTAGAATGCAGATTAAAGCCCTTCTTGTAAAGAGAAAATAATTCTTTGATTAGAAGAGAAAACTTCTGGCAAATGAAGAGAACCAACAGGACAGATGAGAAATTGGCACAAAATCTCAGAAAGGAATTTTTGTCTGTAAGTTTAAAAAGCAGGATGAGTTATACTGGCATCGTTTAGGCAGTTTAGTAAAGAAGATTATGACTTGGAATCATCAAATAACAGTTAAGGACTGGCAAGAAAGGGATCAAATTGTAACCAGATGCTTATTTTCTTTGGCCATTTACTACTTAGGCATTACTTTGAAAATATAATATTTAAGGACACATAAATCTTTAAAAAGGAAAACATGGTAATATATCCATTTTTAAATAAACAGCATTTATTTCTTAAGCCTGTTATTTGGAGTTACTAGAAATAAACAGGGATCATAAAACTGTTAATTAATCTATTTATTTTAAAGGGCAGATAGAGAATGGCTTATGAGGATTTTATAACTACAAAATGAAACAGAAGTAAACTCTCACACTGACAGAGGGGAACACACTGAAGAGGACAAAGCTATGTGATGTTTTACTTCGAGCTCCGCCTTTTTTTCACTCTATGCCCCAAGGAAAACAAAGACGGGCTCTTTTACACGGAACTGCTTATGGGGCTTCTCCAAGTCAAGAACAGCCTAGGGTCTGGGACTAGAAAAGGGCATGTAGTAATCAAGGTTCAGAGTCGTAAGTTTTATACCCACCATCTAAGCTCCAGGAGAAGCCAGAAGATCAGAGGGATACTAGGAAGGTGCAGAAAGGTGAACTCTAATTGATATGGAAAGACTGGAAAGCTAGAGATAGAGTATAATAAACAGAGAAATATAAAAACAGATTAAAACAGATTAGCATGAGAAGGCAGCACTCCGTGCACAGTTGGAAGCTGCAGGAGAGCAAAGATCCAGACTCTGGACTAAGGGAAAGCCGAGACTAAACCTGCACCCCCCTGCCCCGCCCCCACCCTCTGAGCTGAATGACCACTGAGAGCCCCAGCTCCCTCTGATTCTGACCTCTGATGGCTGTAGGGATAAGTGATAAAGAATGTAAATGGCCTGGAAGGCCCTGAACAGATGAGTCCCTCAATAAATGAATAGAGCTTATTATTATTATTACTATACCTAAATGTTTCATGTATTTTAAATATTGCTACAGATGCATCTTCTGTCTGCTGTTCATGAATGCATCTATGTTTCTTTAATTATTTTTAAAGAAAGAAGTACAAATGGCTGATTATATATATAAAATATCCAAGGTTTAACTAAGGCTTTTTTTTTTTTATCTGTTTACACTACCCTAAGTAACAATAACATGTACCAGTGACAGTTACCAAAATTGCAGATACTGAAGAAAACACTGCAAACCTACTGTGTTTGTAAATAAAGAACGTAGATGGCTTAGTGCAAAAGATCACCTGCTATGTGAAAAATAACGCCAAGCCTAGAGGCCACTGATAGGATTGTGTAGGGGTTCTCTGGAGGTGTGTAATGGGTAGCACTCATAGGGGAGTAACCCAGGGATAACTAGCATATCCCTCGCTATGGACATAATCTACTTAAAAATTCAGCACTGAATCCAGGATGACAGACTATACTATGAGTCTTTAATACATGAAATTATTTGGATGAATTTACAACAATCAGACCCTTACCAAATATATCCAAACTGTATCATAATATTAACTAGAAAGAAGAGTCTGACTGATTATTCAAGATATTCTGTAAAACGGTGGGAATGAATAGGTGGATATAAACACAACCTATTACCACTCAATCATTAGTGTATTACAATGTGGACTGGACCATTCTGGCTACTGGGGCATCAAACACTTGGAAATGACCAAAGTTCAACTATATTTTGTTGGGAAATACCAGTATCCTTTAAAATCAGCTAAGTGCCATAAAATGCTGGCCTTTAACTCATTATGAGACTGGATTTTGGCATCTCTCCACAAAAATCCAACTTCTGTGAGTTGGCATCACCAATTAACTGAAGAATGTGCCTACTTCAATGCAAGTCAGGGCAGACACAACATATACCTGAAAGAGATAGCCTGGTTTAGGAGAAAGAACATACGTATTTTCCAGAGACAACATGGTCAAGGCTACTCAGTCTTCGTGCCTTAGTTTCTTCATCTATAAGAAGGGGTCTCCCTCTTCCTCTGTTGGTCAAGGATTGCACTAGACACTGCAATGTTTGTGACTGGCCCTGAACAGGCAATCTCTTCTCCACACTCCTGTCTGGGAAAGCTTAGTCAAAAGCTTTCCTCCATGTGCCTAAAAGAGGTCTGAAATTCATGACTGGTAAGCTACAAAATGGAACATCAAGTATCTAGGGTTATTTCACAGTGAAATGAGAAAAAATTTTTGCAGGATTAGAGTTTTAAGAGGAGAAATGGAAACATAAGTTTTGATCTGATGAGAGTAAAAACTATAAATTGTCCAAGTCAACCGTGAGAAAAAAATACATTATGTTTCGATGGGGAGTGAAGCAAATTTTGAAACTCACATATTGTTTTGGGTGTCTTTAACACACCTCGATTGCTAAAAGGCTGTGAGCATAAACAAGTATTCCACTGGGTGTGCTGTGCTCTCAGAACTATTCCACTCAGCATAGGCTTTAAACACTTTTGACAAATGTTTTCTATTTTCCATTGATTTAGGGGTAAAAAATGTCTTTGAAAAGAAACAATGTTTTTTTAAAATTTCCCTGAAATTTCTTTCCCTGAGAGGTCTTCATCTTTCTAAGCTGTGAGAAATAAGTGGGCCCAGATGGCAGTCCCTCAGTAAGGATATCTGGGCGACCAAGACCCAGTATGAGATAAGTGTGTACAATCCCATTCCTTTTTTCAAAAACCCTAGGTTCATAACATTAGTATGATGTTAATAAACAAATAGGGAGAGAAAAATGTTGGGGGTAGGATGGATCAGTGGGATACTGATGTTGTTGTTGTGAAAAACCTATAAAGAAACCCAGCAGGATAGGGCTCCTCACTCAAGTCCAGTGATCCCTAGCAACTATCCCTCCCTGTTCAAACTTCTGCCAGTTAACCCATGACACCAGCTATCTGCAGGATACCTAAGTGTTTTTTGTTTTTAACTTAAGAAAAATTTCCGATATTAACATTCTCTAGCAAAGAGGATAGTCTAACAAATTCATAAACATTACTCAGAAACAATAATTACCAAGCCATAGCCACTGTGTTTCATCCAAATCCCTGCCACAACTCTTGAAGCAAATCCCAGACCTAATATTTTGTATATAATTCAGTATATATCTTTAAAAAGGGACTACTATAAAAATAAAACCACAATGCCATGATTACAACTAAAATATTAGTAATTCCTTAACATAAATATCCAGTCGGTGATGCAATTTCTGCAACTAGCTCATAAAATGTTTTAGCAGTTGTTTGTTCAAATCAGAATCCAAATATGCTCCAATTATTACAATTCATGTGTCTTTTAAATCTTTTTTTTAAATTTCATTTTATTATGTTATGTCAGTCACCATATATTACATCATTAGTTTTTGATGTAGTATTCCATGATTCATCGTTTGCGTATAACAACCAGTGCTCCATTCAATACGTGCCCTCTTTAATACCCATCACTGGGCTAACCCATCCCCCCACCTCCCTCCCCTCTAAAACCCTCAGTTTGTTTCTCAGAGTCCATAGTCTCTCATGGTTTATCTCCCCCTCCGATTTCCCCCCCTTCATTTTTCCCTTCCTACTATCTAAAATTTTTTTTAAACATGTAATGTATTATTTGTTTCAGAGGTACAGGTCTGTGATTCATCAGTCTTACACAATTCACAGTGCTCACCATAGCACACACCCTCCCCAATGTCCATCACCCAGCCCACCCAGCCCTCCCACTCCCCAACACTCCAGCAACCCTCAGTTTCTTTCCTGAGATTAAGAGTCTCTTATGGTTTGTCTCTCAGGTTTCATCTTGTTTCATTTTTCCCTCCCTTCTTCTATGATCCTCTGTCTTGTTTCTTAAATTCTTTGTATCAGTGAGATCATATGATACTTGACTTTTTGTGATTGACTTATTTCGCTTAGCATAATACCCTCTAGTTCCATCCACGTCTTTGCAAATGGCAAGATTTCTTTTTCTTGATGGCTGCATAAAATTCCATTGTATATATATACACCACATCTTCTTTATCCATTCATCTATTGATGGACATCTAGGCTCGTTCCATAGTTTGGCTATTGTAGACATTGCTGCTATAAACACTGGAGTGCAGGTGCCCCTTCGGATCATTACATTTGTATCTTTGGGGTAAATACCCAGTAGTGCAATTGCTGGGTCATAAGGTAGCTCTATTTTCAACTTTTTGAGGAACCTCCATAATGTTTTCCAGAGTGGCTGCACCAGCTTGCATTCCCACCAACAGTGTAGGAGGGTTCCCCTTTCTCCGCCTCCTCGCCAACATCTGTCATTTCCTGACTTGTTAATTTTAGCCATTCTAAATGGTGTGAGGTGGTATCTCATTGAGGTTTTGTTTTGGATTTCCTGATGCCGAGTGATGTTGAGCACTTTTTCATGTGTCTGTTGGCCATTTCGATGTCTTCTTTGCAGAAATGTGTGTTCATGTCTTCTACCCATTTCTTGATTGGATTATTTGTTCTCTGGGCGTTGAGTTTGATAAGTTCTTTATGGATTTTGGATACTAGTCCTTAATCTGATGTCATTTGCAAATGTCTTCTCCTACTCTGTTGGTTGTCTTTTGGTTCTGTTGACTGTTTCCTTTGCTGTTCAAAAGCTTTTTATCTTTTTAAAGTTTTTATTTATTATTTGACAGAGAGAGACACAGCGAGAGAGGGAACACAAATAGGGGGAGTGGGAGAGGGAGAAGCAGGCTTCCCACCGAGCCGGGAGACAGATGCGGGGCTTGATCCCAGGACCCTGGGATCATGACCGGAGATGAAGGCAGATGCTTAACCAACTGAGCCACCCAGGCGCCCCCAAAAACTTTTTATCTTGATAATGTCCCAATAGTTCATTTTTGCTCTTGCTTCCCTTGCCTTTGGTGATGTTTCTAGGAAGAAGTTGCTGCAGCTGAGGTCAAAGAGGTTGCTGCCTGTGTTCTTCTCAAGGATTTTGATGGATTTCTATCTCACATTTGGGTCTTTCATCCATTTGGAGTCTATTTTTGTGTGTGGTGTAAGAAAATGGTCCAGTTTCATTCTTCTGCATGTGGCTGTCGAATTTTCCCAACACCATTTGTTGAAGAGACAGTCTTTTCTCCACTGGATATTCTTTCCTGCTTTGTCGAAGATGAGTTGACCAGAGAGTTGAGGGTCCATTTCTGGGCTCTCGATTGAGTTCCACTGATCTATATGTCTGTTTTTGTGTCAGTATCATACTGTCTTGATGATTGCAGCTTTGTAATAGAGCTTGAAGTCTGGAATTGTGATGCCACCAGCTTTGCTTTTCTTTTTCAACATTCCTCTGGCTATCTGGGGTCTTTTCTGGTTCCATACAAATTTTAGGATTATTTGTTCCAGCTCTGTGAAAAAAGTTGATGATATTTTGATAGGGATTGCATTAAATGTGTAGATCACTCTAGGTAGCATTGACATTTTCACAATATTTGTTCTTCCAATCCATGACCATGGGACATTTTTTCATTTCTTTGTGTCTTCCTCAATTTCTTTCATGAGTATTTTATAGTTTTCTGAGTACAGAATCTTTGCCTCCGGATTTATTCCTAGGTATCTTATGGTTTTGGGTACAATTGTAAATGGGATCAACTCCTTAATTTCTCTTTCTTCTGTCTTGTTGGTGTATAGAAACGCCACTGATTTCTGTGCATTGATTTTATATCCTGCCACTTTACTGAATTCCTGTATGAGTTCTAGCAGTTTTGGGGTGGAGTCTTTTGGGTTTTCCACATACAGTATCATATCATCTGCAAAGAGTGAGAGTTTGACTTCTTTGCCAATTTGGATGCCTTTTATTTCTTTTTGTTGTCTGATTGCTGTGGCTAGGACTTCTAATACTATGTTGAATAGCAGTGGTGATAGTGGAAATCTCTGCCATGTTCTTGACCTTAGTCGGAAAGCTCTCAGTTTTTCCCCATTGAGAATGATATTCGCTGTGGGTTTTTCATAGATGGCTTTTATGATATTGAGGTATGTACCCTCTATCCCTACACTCTGAAGAGTTTTAATCAAGAAAGGATGCTGTACTTTGTCAAATGCTTTTTCTGCATCTATTGAGAGGATCATATGGTTCTTGTTCTTTCCTTTATTAATGTATTGTATCACATTGATTGATTTGCGGATGTTGAACCAACCTTGCAGCCCAGGGATAAATCCCACTTGGTTGTGGTGAATAATCCTTTTAATGTACTGTGGATCCTATTGGCGAGTATTTTGGTGAGAATTTTTGCATCCATGTTCATCAGGGATATTGGTCTGTAATTCTCCTTTTTGATGGGGTGTTTGATTTTGGGATCAAGGTAATGCTGGCCTCATAAAATGAGTTTGGAAGTTTTCCTTCCATTTCTATTTTTTGGAACAGTTTCAGAAGAATAGGTATTAATTCTTCTTGAAATGTTTGGTAGAATTCCCCTGGGAAGCCATCTGGCCCTGGGCTCTTGTTTGTTGGGAGATTTTTGATGACTGCTTCAATTTCCTTACTGGTTATGGGTCTGTTCAGGTTTTCTTTTTCTTCTGGTTCAGTTTTGGTAGTTGATACATCTCTAGGAATGCATCCATTTCTTCCAGATTGTCTAATTTGCTGGCATATAGTTGCTCATATGTTCTTATAATTGTTTGTATTTCTTTGGTGTTGGTTGTGATCTCTCCTCTTTCATTCATGATTTTATTTATTTGGGTCCTTTCTCTTTTCTTTTTGGTAAGTCTGGCCAGAGGTTTATCAATGTTATTAATTCTTTCCAAGAACCAGCTCCTAGTTTCATTGATTAGTTTCATTGATCTGTTCTCCTGTTCCTTTGGTTTCTATTTCATTGATTTTTGCTCTGGTCTTTATTATTTCTCCTCTCCTGCTGGGTTTAGGCTTTATTTTCTGTTCTTTCTCCAGCTCTTTTAGGTGTAGGGTTAGGTTGTGTATTTGAGACCTTTCTTGTTTCTTGAGAAAGCTTGTATTGCTATATACTTTCCTCTTAGGACTGCCTTTGCTGCATCCCAAAGATTCTGAACAGTTGTATTTTCATTTTTATTTGTTTCCATGAATTTTTTTAATTCTTCTTTAATTTCCTGGTTGACCCATTCATTCTTTAGTAGGATGCTCTTTAGCCTCCATGTATTTGAGTTCTTTCCAACTTTCCTTTCATGACTGAGTTCTAGTTTCAAAGCACTGTGGTCTGAAAATATGCAGGGAATGATCCCAATCTTTTGGTACTGGTTGAGACCTGATTTGTGACCTAGGATGTGATCTATTCTGGAGAATGTTCCATGGGCACTAGAGAAGAATGTGTATTCTGTTGCTTTGGGATGGAATGTTCTGAATATCTCTGTGAAGTCCATTTGGTCCAGTGTATTATTTAAAGCCTTTATTTCCTTGTTGATCTTTTGCTTAGATGATCTGTCCATTTCAGTGAGGGGAGTGTTAAAGTCCCCTACTATTATTGTATTGTTGTCGATGTGTTTCTTTGATTTTGTTATTAATTGACTTCTATAACTGGCTGTTCCTATGTTAGGGGCATAGATATTTACAACTGTTAGATCTTCTTGTTGGATAGACCCTTTATTCCTTTCTGGTCTATGTTACTTTTAGGCTCTCTCTTTGCTTAGAGGACCCCTTTCAAGATTTCTTGTAGGGCTTGTTTCGTGTTTGCAAATTCTTTTAGTTTTTGCTTGTCCTGGTAGCTTTTTATCTCTCCTTCTATTCTGAATGACAGCCTAGCTGGATATAGTATTCGTGGCTGCATATTTTTCTTGTTTAGTGCTCTGAATGTATAATGCCAGTCCTTTCTGGCCTGCCAGGTATCTGTGGATAGGTCTGCTGCCAATCTAATGTTTCTACCATTGTAGGTTACAGACTTGTCCCAAGCTGCTTTCAGGATTTTCTCTTTGTCTCTGAGACTTGTTAAGTTTTACTATTAGATGTCGGGGTGTTGACCTATTTTTATTGATTTTGAGGGGGGCTCTCTGTGCCTCCTAGATTTTGATGCCCATGTCCTTCTCCAAATTAGGGAAGTTCTCTGCTATAATTTGCTCCAATATACCTTCGGCCCCTCTCTCTCTTTCTTCTTCTGGGATCCCAATTATTCTACTATTGTTTCATCTTATGGTATTGCTTATCTCTAAAATTCTGCCCTTGTGATCCAGTAGTTCTCTTTTTCTCAGCTTCTTTATTCTCCATCATTTGGTCTTCTATATCACTAATTCTCTCTTCTGCCTCATTTATCCTAGCAGTTAGAGCCTCCATTTTTTTATTGCACTTCATTAATAGCCTTTTTGATTTCAACTTGGTTAGATTTTAGTTCTTTTATTTCTCCAGAAAGGGATTCTCTAGTATCTTCCATGCTTTTTTCAAGCCCAGCTAGTATCTTTATAATCGTCATTCTGAACTCAAGTTCCAGCATCTTACTAATGTCCATATTGATTAGGACCCTGGCAGTCGGTACTGCCTCTTTCTCTTTTTTTTTGAGGTGAGCTTTTCCGTCTTGTCATTTTGTCCAGAGGACAATAGACGAATGAGAGAACAAAATGGTAAAAGGGTAACAATGAACCCAGAAAAATATACACTGAAGAAATCAGAAGAGACCTGAAACCAGGGGGAAAAGAAAGGGAAAGAAAGAAAAAAAAAAATGATCAGGCTGGTGAATAGATTAGAGCCACACACTAGATTTGGGGTGTATTTTGGTCTGTTAGAAGAAACTGCCTCCCAAAATTTTAAAGAAAGAAAAACTTATATATGTACAAAAATAAGGGCAAATACGATGAAGGTATGGAATATGACTGTAAAGATGAAAATTATACAAGATTTTATAAAAGGTATTGATAAGAAGAAGTTGGTTGAAAAAAGAAATTAAAAAAAAAAAGGGAGAGAATGTGATCAGGCAGGAGACTAGAACAAAGCCATACACTAGAGATTTAGGGTGTATTTTGGTCTGATAGAGGAAACTGTATTCCAAAATTTTAAAGAGAGAACAACTTATATATATACAAAAAATAGTTAACTACAATGAAGGGATAGAATATGACTCTAAAAATGAAAATTAAAAAAGATTTTAAAAGAAGGGATTGATAAGATGTTGGCTGAAAAAGGGAAAAAGAAAACAAAAAAAAAAAGAAGAAAGAAAGAAAATTTTAAAAAATTATCTTTGAAAGACTAAAGAATCATGGGGAAAAAAGCCATGAATTCTATGTGCTGTATTCCCCTAGTGCTGGAGTTCTGCCATTCTCACTGATCAGTAAACTTGGTCTTGGCCAGTGGTTCTTGCTGATCTTCTGGGGGAGGGCCTGTTGCAGTGATTCTCAAATGTCTTTGTCCGAGGTGGAATTGCCCTGCCCTTGCCAGGGGCCAGGCTAAGTAATCCTCTCTGGTTTGCTCTTGGTAGCTTTTGTTCCCTGCAAGCTTTCCGTACAGCTTTGGAGGACGAGAGTGAAAATGGCGGCCTCCCAATCTCCGCCCTGGAGGAGCCAAGAACTCGGGGCCCGCTCCTCAGTGAGTCCCCAGAGAAAAACAGTCAATCACTCCTGTCTCCCCGGTCTCTGGACCGCACTCCATGCTCACCCAGCCTGTGACCAAGCATTTCTATCTCTGGCACCCAACCCTGTTTGGAGTCTCCAAACCCAGCAGATTCGTGCAGTGAGCTTTCACACCACTCCTCCTGGGGGTGGAAGGGGAGTCTCCCTGGATCTGTGGCTTGTTGGGTCCCTGCTGGAAGAAGAGTGGCCCGACTGTGCTGTGGATCACAGTTTATGGCAACCCCAAGCTGAGAGCCCACTCCTTGGCTCCGTCTCTGCAGCCGGCTTCCCTGCTCTGATACCTGGGAGCTCTGCTGCACTCAGGCACTCCCAGTCTTTCTGTGACCCCGGGGGTCCTGAGACCACACTGTCCCAGCGAGGGTTCCACCCCCCACTTAGCCACTGGAGCGACGTCCCTCAGCAGCGCCGACTTCTAAAAGTTCTGATTTTGTGCTCCTCTGTTCTATCACTTGCTGGTAGTGGCTGACGGAGGCCCCCTCCCCCCGCAGTCTATCTTCCCAAACTTCACCTCGGATTCACTTCTCCGCATGTCCTACCTTCCAGAAAGTGGTTGCTTTTCTGTTCAGAGAGTTGCTGCTATTCTTTGCTTCAATCTCCTGTTGCGTTTGTAGGTGTTCAGAATGGTTTGATACCTATCTAGCTCAATTCCTGGGGCCAGACGAAATTTAGGTCTCCTATACCTCCGCCATCTTGCTCCTCCTCCTGTCTTTTAAATCTTAAGTTCCTCTTCTCTCCTCTTTTCTCCCTTTGCTTTTATGTTTCAAAGAAAGCAGATCTTTTGTCCTGTCGGGTTTTCCATAGATTGGAATATGGTGATGGTTTTTGTAGTTTTTCGTCATTATGAACTCATGGATTTAAAATATATCTGATATGCTTTAATCCAATGCAGTCATTCTTCTTATTGATACTCAAGTTGTACTATCTTGGTCAGTGAGAACCTCTCCACCTTGGAGCCTGAGTATCCTATTGATATGATCCTAGTAGTTTATAATAGTTTTTTGTTTACTTACTTTTTTTTTTTCCTTCTGGTAGGAAGGATTCAGGAGGACTCAGCCTCATCTTACATTATTTCTTATCCTAGACATAGAACTAGACATAGAATCAGCCATTTCCCCAAAGAGTCTGGTTCCTTTAAAAAGGGGATGGTATTTAGAGATCAAAACTACAGATTGCACTTTGTACCTGTTACCTCATGTATGCATGTATACACAAGACACTCTCCTGGGACCCAGCATGTTCCCTTTTCAAAGTTCAGTGAGAAAACACCGAGCTTCAAGCACCCTTGCATTCAGAAACCAGGTCCTAAACAACTCAGAGATGAATCTTTTCGTCTGGTCAGCCAGGGGACAGGTTAAAAAAAATACCACATTAGCAACAAACTATTTTGGTGGACAGAAACTAAAAACAAAGAAAGCTCATGAATCCTTTCCTTTTCCATTGGAATTAAAGGAAATAGCGTAGTTCCATTTTGAGAACTTAGATGGAAAAAGGAATCTTTCTACATTTTTTTTTTTAACTAGGTAAAGACATTCCTATATGAGTAGAAGAAAAATGCTTCCAGAAAAAGACTCACCATGAACCTCCTTTGGACATAGAATTATGAAGGTGACTCACTGCCTTGTGTGGGGACAGGTCCCTGCTGGTAATTTGTTTGTCAAAGCTGTGAAAGGATGACATAAGGCTGATTGTTGTGTGAGGCTGTGGGCATTCGAAAACTATCCCAAAGAAAATAGAAATAGTTTTGTATACTTGTCTGGCTAGTTAGGAGGAGTATTTCTGACCTCACTAAAGGAAAATACTCTCTAAGCCTCACAATATATTTGGAAACAGAAAGGAGAACAAAAAACAGAAGGGTATGTTTCACAGTACTTTTTATAATTTAGACCAAATTTATTCAGATGGCAAAAGGTTTCTCAGTCCCTGAGGCACAGTAGCAGGTTCCTGTAAGACTACTATGTGGGGGCCAGGGGTTTAATGGGGACTCCTACAAATTAACCATAAAACGACTTAAAACACCACTTCAAAAAAGAAGATGAATGACCAAAAGGCATCTGAAAAGCTATTCAATATTCTAGGTCATCAGGGGAACACAAACAAAAGTCATAATGAGATAGCCACCAGAAAAGTTAAATAAAGAAGACTGACAACTCCAAATGATGTTGTGGATGATGACTTGGAACAACTGCAACACTCAGACACAGCTGCTGGGAGCATCAAAGGGCATAACCACTTGCAGAAGTGTTTGGCAGTTTATGAAAAGTTAAATGTACATCTACCCTACAACCCAGAAATGCCATTCCTAGATATTTACGGAGAGAAATGAAAATATGTCAACCAAAAGACATCTACAGAATA
Organism: Neomonachus schauinslandi; assembly: GCF_002201575.2. NCBI lineage: Eukaryota > Metazoa > Chordata > Mammalia > Carnivora > Phocidae > Neomonachus > Neomonachus schauinslandi. The sequence goes on along the minus strand of NC_058410.1, from coordinate 74,962,933 downwards.
TCTGTAGCAGCCTTTTTCAAAGTAACCCCAAATCAGAAACAAGCAAAGTGGCCATCGACAGCAGGATGTATTAACAAATTGTGGCATATTCATACAATAGAACACTATTCTGCAACGAAAAAGAATAAACCACTGATAAATGCAGTAACATGGATAAATTGCAAAAACAGTGAAAGAGACCAGACAAAAAAAAGAATACACAGTGTATGATCCAGTTTATGCAGAGTTTAAATACAGGCAAAATGAACCTAAGATGATAGAAATCAGATACCCTGTTTTTGGAGGGTGGGTAGATTAATGAAAGAGGCCAAGGAAAACTTTCTGGAGGAATGGATATGATCTGTATCTTCTTTTCTCAACAGTAGTTACATGGCTATATATCAGTGGTTCTAAGCCAGGGTGATTTTGCCTCCCAGGGGACATCTGGCAAAGCTTGGAGGCACTTTTGATTGTCATGACTAGGGGGATGCTACTGGTGTCTAGTGGGGAGAGGCCAGGGATGAACAGGACAGCTTCCCTACAACAAAGAATTATCTAGTCCAAAATGTCAATAGTGCCAAGGCCAAGAAACCTAGTATATATACAATTGTCAAAACTCATCAAACTGAAAAGTTAAGGTCTGCACATTTCAATAAATGTTAATTATTACTGAAAGAAGGAAAGAAAGAGAAAGAGACCTCAATAACTCCCTCCTCACCCCCAAAATGTAGTTGGAGAAGATTGGCAAAAAAAGAATTTCATATTTTAAACTTAGGAGAATTCACCTGCTCAGTAAATGCATTTCATATCCAAACTGTACTCAATTAATGTTTAAAACAAAAAAATATTGAAGGAACTTCCAGTTTCTGGTTCCACATGTGAGGAACTTAGAAGTTGCCACTCCATACCAACAAGTAAAAAGCTGAACAGACTGAAAAACCAACAACTCTTCTTGGGTCAATATGAGTGGGGAGGACACAGGGCAAACCACTGCCTCCAAGATCAGAGAGACAGAATACCAGGAGCCATGGCTTACTGGAGCAGAAACTGCTGTGGGAACTAGTGTCACAAGAGGAAACCTGAACCTGTAATTGATGAAGTGCTGGAGGCTCAGTGTGGACATGCCTGAGAGCTAAAGACTCCAGGGGGATCCATTATAATGAGTATCCACAACTTTGTGAGATTGACCTCCTAGGGCTCTACCATGTTCTCACAGCAAATATCAAGGGAAAAAAAATCCTCTCATGCTTCCAGATTGGGAAGGGGAAAAAGTTCTATTCAGAAATACCAGAGCACTCTCTTCTTCTTAACAAGAACTGTCTTCTGGGGAAACAAGTTAACTACAGCCTAACCTGCTGGGGTATTATCAGAGCCTAATTTACCTGGGGAAAGGAAAATAGCCAACTCTAAGTCAGCTCTAGCCATCCTGTCCAACCTGAGGGGAGAAAAAAAGCTGAGAAACAGTTGTGTAGTTCACAGTGAGAGGCATAGGCTCAAAAAGGACTAAGACTTAATTATAGGACCATAGAACACTTCCCCTCTTCATGCACCTCACCACCATATTCTTAAAGGCCCATCTATAGCAGTTCCTTTTACCCAGTGCATCACGTCTAGCTATCAAGAAAAAATTACAAGGCATACTAAAAGTTAAAAACCAATTTTGAGGAGACAGAGTCAGGCATGGCATGAAGGAATTATTATTCTGAGAATTTAAAACAATACTAATTAATATGCTAAGGACTCTGATAAAACAGAACACACAAGAACAGATGTATAATGTAGCAGAGAGATGGTAATCCTAAGAAAGAAGCAAAAAGAAATGCTAGAGATCAAAAACACTAACAGAAATGAAGAATGCCTTTGATGGGGTTTATAGTAGACCACACTCAGCTGAGGAAAGAATCACTGAAATTGAGGCTATATTAATAGAATCATTGAAAACCAAAATGCAAAGAAAAAAGACTGATAAAAAAAAAGAAACAATAACCCAGAATATCCTAGGACTGTGAGACAACTACAAAACATGTAACATATGTGTAATCAGAATACTGGAAGAAGAAAGAAAGAAACAGAAGAAATAATGACTGAGAATTTCCCCCAAATTAATGTCAGACACCAAACCACAGATCCAGAAAGCTCAGAGAACATGAAGCAGGATAAATGCCCCCAAAACCCCACTACACTTGGCCACATCATTTTCAAACTACAGAAAATCAAAGATAAAGAAAAGATCCTGAGAGAAGCTGGGGGGTGAGGGGACACTTACCAACAGAGGAGTAAGGGTAAGAATTAGATCCGATTTTTCATCAGAAACCATGTAAAGAAGAGAGTAAAGTAAAATATTTAAAGTATTGAGGAAAAATAAACCCCACCAACCTACATTCTATACCCTGCAAAATTATCCTTCAAAAGTGAAAGAGAAATAGAAATTTTCCTCAGGAAAACAAAAGTTGAGGGAATTTGTTGCCAGTAGACTTGCCTTTCAAGCAATGTTACAAAAGAAGTTCTTTTTTTTCTTTTTGGAGAGAGAGAGCACACAAGCGGGGGGCGGGGGGTGGCAGAGAGGGGGAGAGAGAGAGAGTCTTAAGCAGACTCCACATCCAGGGCAGAGCCCAACTCTGGGCTTGATCCCATGACCCTGAGATCATAATCTGAGCCAAAATCAAGAGTCAGACACTCAACCGACTGAGCCACCTAGGCACCCCAAAAGAAGTTCTTTTGAAGGAAAATGATATAGGTCAGAAACTCAGACCTACATAAAGAAAGAAAGAACACTGAAGAAGGAGTAAGTAAAGGTAAAATACAACCTTTTTTTAGACTGGTCTAACTGATAACAGTTTGTTCAAAATAATAATAGCAACAATGTATTTGATTATGTATGCTTATGCATATATCTTGTGTGGGTGTACGTATATATAAGTGAAATGAATGACAGCAATGATATAAGTGACAGGAGGGATGGATTAGGATTGTTTTGTTATTCTAAAGTACTCACACTACCTGTGAAGTGGTATAGTGTTATCTGAAAG